>NC_091464.1:90458911-90816411 GCF_027789765.1 Dendropsophus ebraccatus
TGAGATGAGGAGGCATTTAAAGAGTCACTGTCATATTTTTTTTTTGCAGAAATGAATAGTCCAGGCGATTTTAAAAAACGTTGTAATTGGGTTTATTAGCCAAATATGCCATTATCTGCATTTAAAAAGCCTTTTTCCAGGTCCCCCTCCCTTCTCTTTTCCATCCACTGCAAAAAATCAGGAAATTGTGACTTGTTGCATGAGACGTACCCTGTCTGTTCTAGGGAGAGGGGAGGGGGGAGGGGGGAGGAGGGAGTTAGCTGGCAGCAGAAAGCAGATAACAGAGGATTACAGGCATGGAGCTGGGTAACAGCTGTATTCAGAGGTCAGAGAGGTCAGTGCTGACTGTCAGGGGAGATAAAGGGTGAGATATTTGTAGATTAACTCTTTGTTGTCCTGTTTTGGTCTTTTATTTAGCTCTCTCCATAGGAGAACAATGAAGACGGGGGGGAGAGCTTCAAACTGCTTTTTCATGATAAAAATGAGTTTATCGGCTAATAAACCCAATTACAAAGTTTCTTAAAATCGCCTGGACTATTGATTTCTGCAATAAAAATTTTCTTTAAGGTTGCAGAGGCTTGTTAACTAAGGAACCTTAAATACAATGGGAAAAGTGGTAATAGTGTGAAACAAGAAGAGTGTGATTGTAGAGCACTTGCATCTACTTACCTGTATGTACAAACATGTGCTTCACATAGTTCTGTTTGGCGGTGAATGTTTTGTTGCAGAGGGTGCACTCGTAAGGCTTTTTTTCTCCCTGGCTGCTGCCTGTGCTATGTCCACCTTGAGATTGTTGGTTCTGAATTTGGGAAGGAAATTGAGACATTCCACCTTGGGGAACCGTCACAAACTGAGTTTGCTGAGCAGCCAGAGGTTGGGGCAGACTGAAGAGGAAAGGTTTTGGACCAGTCCCCGCTGCCTGTGTAGTGAAGAGGGCCGGAAGATAGGTATTGCCAGCTGTTCCAATGACCTGGGTATTACTGGTCAGTGTTAGTGGCATTCTCAGGTTGCTGGTGAGTGTTTCCGTCTGACGTAAATAGAGTTGAGTGGTTGGCAAAGCTTGCGCAATTGACTGGGAGACAGAAGTCTGTAGGACCCCCTTTTCGGTGCTATTGCTAACACTGAGCACTGTGCTGTCCATGTCAACGGTAATGCTCCTCTCAGGGGAGGAAGAGCTGGTTTCTAAGTGCTGTTGGTTCTGGTTTTCTATGTTTTCGGTAGACAAGTTATTAGACTCTACTTGGGAAGGATCTTGCTGACCGTCTTTTATCATACTGGGCATGTACTGTTGCTCCACGGAGTCCGGCTCTGTGCCGATCGATGAACTTACTCCAGAGTCAAAGCTTTCCCCTTTGGGTTCACTTTCTGTGCCTTCAGCTTGATCGGTGTCTTCAGTGCACTCTTCCGACTCGTTGCGTTCCAGGGCCTGTGACGTCTGTTGTCCATAGTAGTCATAGTCGTCATCCACCTCTTGTTTTATGTGTATGTTTCCCATCATTGTCTGAATACGTACAGGACGCGGCTGCTTACGGCAGTGGGTGGTTTCGGGGGTGGTAGTGAGAAACCTCTCCATCCGCTGAGATCTCTGATGGATGCGTGTGATCCAGCTTGGCTCCTCCATGTGATGTTGTCTAGGCAGCCCTAAAGCAGTCTCGTGGTGGCTAACCAAAGCTCCGCTATAAAATGAACGTTCCCCACTGCCATTTTGCATGGAACATGTGTACAAGGTGGAGTAGATCCTGTCTACGCTGTGCTGACGGCCCCTCAGGAAGCCGGATTCTGTGTCGCTGCTCTGCCCAGAGGTACCTGATTCTGGGGTACCCCTGGGTGTCTCTTGGCCAGAGTCCTGTATTAGAGGGTATACCCCACCTACATTTTGAGAGACAATTCTCGTGCATTCGTCAATGACGGTTTTTATCTGTAGGATGCTTGCAGCTGTCAGGATCTGAAGAGCCTCGGATTGGGAGACTCGTAGTACCCCGCTGTACATGAAGTCAATCAGCTTCTGCACTGCATGGACAGACACCACTGAGGGGATTTCGATGTCACTGTACCCTAGCAGCAGTTTGTCCTGGAAGAATGGGCTGCCAGCGGCCAGCACGCAGCGGTGGGCCCGCAGCATGCTCCCGTGGATTCGCACCGTCATGTCACAAAAGTGGCCACGGTTGCGCTGCTCGTTGAGCGTCTCGAGCACGGAATTGCTGAAGTTGTGAAGGTTGATACTATGAATGCGCTCTGTCATCCCCTTGCAACTGATGTCACCTATGAGCAAGACAACAAAAAGCAACAATCAGTAATACAAGAATAATACATGACATACTGCAAATCTTCCACCCTAACAACTCTGGACACCTGGCATTATGAGACCCATACTGCTACTTTGGACATCCTCTAGGTGGGGTGGTGGAGGCTATACAATTACCCCACTCAGTTTGATGATAAACTTGACTGTTAAACAATTGTAAAATCTACCACCAGGGGGCAGCAGAGTAGTTATAAAAAAATTTGATCAAGAATTTTTGCAATTCAGGAGATGCATAACCTGGAGTGAATGGAAAAAGACACAAATAACTTCCTAAACACATTAACGTGAATAGATCTAGTGCAGTGTTCCTCATTTACAAAAAAAAAAAAAAGGTTCAATTAATAAATATGCTAAATCGGCAGCACACTCATCCTCATCTACATAATTATGATGCATTAAATTATCACCACATTAGCAGTCATTCTACACCAGAGGAGGTGTGTGAAGTCTGTTTACAGCTCCAGTCTGAGCGCTCACGAGGAGGTCATCGACAATGTGCGCAGAATGCGGTTCCTGCTCAGGTGAGGATGGGGGGCACCTACTATATATATATATATCAGCCACTAATGCCCAGCCTCTCTTCTACATCCCACTTTTGTAGCCACACTGCTCTCCTGTAGGCACAGGGTACTTTAAGATCTTCAACATGGTACTCGATTTCTTCAGTCCATCCTACTTCTAGATTTTTTAAAATACAAAAACACAAGCTCTTCCTTCTCTTGCTTAAACCTTAGATCATACTTGACTGCGATTTTATGCTAAGGCTAAACATTCAACCTGGGTATAACACTGGATAAAAGTCAAGAGGGTGAAGATGACACCCTACCTTGGGGCAACGCAGGGTGAAAGCTATGACGGTGAGAATGGACACCCAAACTGGGAGCAACAGTGGCTGTCAGCCATGAGAATCAAGATGGACACCCTACCTGGAGGCAACACTGGGTGTAAGCCAAAAGAGAGAGCATGGCCACCCAACCTTGGGGCAACACTTGATGAAAGCCAAGAGGGTGAGGATGGACACCCTACCTGGGGGAAACACTGGATAAAAGCTATGAGAGTGAGGATGGACATGCAACCCGGGGGGCAACACTAGATGAAAGTCATGAGGGTGAGGATGAACAATGACTACTGTGGGTGAGGCAGGAGATATAAATTAAGAATGTCCTTGGGCACCAGAAATTTGGGAGATGATAGACACTTATCTAGAGGGTGACTGGTTTGAATGGTAAGACTAAACATACAAGTTTCAGGCAACTCTGCACATGTAAAAAGACAGCTGGATACTCAAGATAACTAATGTGAAGACCACACTGGGCACTAGTCATGAAAGAGAAAATATATTTGGGTACTCATTTTCACCCTGCAGATTGAAGAACATTGAGGATGACACCAATCTAACCTGAAGACACACAAGCATCATGGACACGCATCTAGTAGTTCGCAATGGAGAAAAACCATAATAATCATGGACAACACTGGACAACAGTCAATAGGACAACATGATCCTAGCGATGGGAGGAAATCAGCTGAATTGACATTATGGGCCTCATTTACTAACCATGCGTCAATTTTTAACGGTTATGCTGTCGGTTGTGTCTTATTTTTCAAATTCATTAATATGGCACACACCCTTAGTGAATCTGGAAGGTTTTTCACAGGACAAAAATAAAACCCGACCATCCCGCCACACTAGAAGTGGCTGGCTTTTAGGATAGACAATCCGTTAAAAAATGACAGTTTGCGTAATAAATCTGTCGGTTGAGGCGGTTTTTAAAGGACACACCCCTGCCGTGCCCACTTGGCAGGTATTTGGACAAAAATCACGGGTTTGTTGGGTTTTTGGAAAAATTTTGTTGCACAACTTTAGTTAACATGTTGGAACCCTAAGCTGTCAGGGAAAATGGACAAAAACCCGACAATTTGCTGCTGAGAACATGTTAGTAAATCAGCCCCTATATGTCCATTATAAGAGCAGTCACTGAAGGCTGATGAGCTCCTGATGCTGTATTTATCTAAAGAGGGGCCTGTAATAGTGGTTATAGCTTTCAGGAGAAGCCTCCACCAAGTCAAAAGCCGCAAGTCATCCTCGTATCTCAAGCTATTGTAGAGAAGGCTAGGTGGGGGTGGAAAAAGTGGACCTCTCAAATGCTAAACGTAAATTTACATAATGGTGGGCACAATGGTTATCTTCCAGATTTTATCGAAACAGGTGTGAACCATGGAGAATTTTTAGATACAATTATTTCGAATTGCCACAATCTTCCGGCCAAGGATGGCGGGCATGATAAACGTTCTTCCCCCTCGGGTCTCTATACCATGGGATTATCAGAGGCTCAGCTGGCAATGGCACCAGTGTGCCAACCCCAACCATTGTGGTGTTTCATGGGGGTGCATGGAAAGCGCTCTATATGACCACTGGCACGCTCCATTGCCTGGAATGACCTGGCGCCGGCTCATTATATAAGGGTCTTGGCTCGCTGCCGCAGGGCGCTGTAAGTACTCACAATCAGACGACTCTGTTTGTGTGTGCACACGTGCTGATTGGTTGCTTGATGTCTGTATGTGTTGAGTGGATATGGCTGGGCACCGCAACAGAACAGCTACAAAGTTCTGGCAGGGCTGGCCCGGCTTGGCGCTGCCTTCCCTCGGCTGAGTAATCTCATTCTCCACAGACGCCTTCTGGTTTTCAGCTGTCCTGCGTTTCTTCCTGTGAAGAGACAAAGGACCCTTTGAGGGGAACGGACTTGATGTTTGGGAAAAGGAATTTTTAGAATATGTTACAGATAACCTCGGCTTCTTCTGCCATTAGACAGAGAATTATCTATTGTGCACCGGAGAGCAGACAAAGGTCTCACCAAGAATGAATTTTACACCCCAAAAATCATGAGCGCGGCTGACGCTGAGCCTCCGCCGGTCCAGGATCTTACTATAAAAAGCACTGCCCATTGTTCTAATAATTAGTCTTATGATAAGGTGTGCAATTATTCATCGACGGGGTGGAGGAGTGACACACAATGCTGTTAATTAGCTAATTGACATGAGACAGGAACGGCGCCGCCGCCCGCGGTGAGACCCGCGACATGTATAGGTAATTATTCGATATTTTCCCATATAATTATTTCTGTGTCTCTATTTACTATGTGTTACATATACGGCACCACTGTACTCGGCAGCAGAGCTCACAATCTTATTTTTCAGTATACATGAAAGAAAATCTCACAGAAAGCCAATTAACCGAAATGCTGCCTGAGTGGGAGGAAAACCCGTGGGAAATCTAAGAGAACACGGGGAGAGGATACAAACTCTAATGCTGATGTTACCCTCGTCCTATCCAGACCCAGGAGCCCAAGGAGGCAGTGCAAACCACTGTGCCATCCTGTATATATCACAAGGCAGTAAGGATGGTTACACCAATTCCATTGCAGGAGTCTCACAAAAGCACAAAGCGCCATAGTCATGTGGATTTTTAGTCCAATGTGTGAGCGCCATGTTATAGAGTGGAAGGAGCTCGGCAGATTCATATACACTTTTCTGAGAAAAGAATCAGTGGAAAACTTTGTCGATTCTGAGCCTAGAAGTCCAATGGGTGGTCCTGAACAGTGACTGACAGCTGTCTCTCTATAAGACTGTAGAGATGGTAAGCAATCACTGATAAAGTTCACTCACTAGACTCCTAAGGAAGGAATCAGCAGAGGTTTTGATAAAAAAGTTACTATTTCTCTGTATTCTTTTCCCAAACTCTATGTCAATATGCTCCGCTGCTCCTACTTTGGAGCCCAGATTGGACTGCAGTTGGCAATGACAGGTTCCCTTTAACCCTCTGCCCACCCCTCCCTTCCAAGAAGAGAAGAGAAGAGAAGAGGAGAGGAGATGAGAGTAAAGCAGAGGAGGGAAGAGGGGAGATGGGGAGAAGAGAAGAAAGGAGGGGAGAAAAGATAAGATCAGAGGAGGGGAGAGGGGGAGATGGGGAGAGGAAGGGAATAGGAGATGAGGTTAGAGGAGGGAAAAAGGCGGGTAGGGGAGAGGAGGGGAAAGAGGGTGGAGAAGAAGGGAGGAAGAGGTGAGAAAGGAAGAGTGGGTGAAGGGGGAGAGAAGGGGATGGGGGAAAGGAGATTGGAGGAAGGGAATGGGGGAAAAGGAGGAGGGGAAGGGGAAGAGGAGAGGAGGGGTGAGGAGAGGAGGGGTGAGGAGAGGAGGGGTGGGGTGAGGAGAGGAGGGGTGGGGAGTGGAGGGGTGGGGTGGAGGGGTGGGGTGGAGGGGTGTGGAGTAGAGAGGAGAAGAGGGGTGGGGAGAGGAGGGGAGGGATGGGATGGGGAGAGGAGGGGAGGGGTGGGGAGAGGAGAGGAGAAGAGGAAAGAGGAGGAGAGGTTATCTGAGGAGAGGAGGAGGGTTAAGAAGAGGAGTGGAAGGGAAAGGGGGAGAGGAGGAGAGGATGGAAGGGGCAGTTTTTATTCTGTGAGAAGGGAGGTAGAGCAGGGAGTGATGTGCACATGGATAAGGGCAACAGTTCCATCCTCCATTGTCTGCTATCTTTAGACACTATGAGGCCTGTCTAAGGGCCGTATTATACGGCCTGATGATCAGGGTAAGCAAACGCAGATCCGCTAGGTCGGCGCTCTCTTACAGAGCCTAGCAGGCAGCTTAAAAATGTATACCAGAGATGTATTTGTATCATTAGTGATGTCCATGTAGCAGTTGCCTTAAAGGGCACAACAGAAAAAATAATAATGCACCTGTCCACGTTCCCCCGGTGTCACCCTGGCTTGTCTTTGGGATCCCCCACTATTACACAGAGCAATGTGATAACGCTCAGCCGTCACAGTCACTAGGGAGGATTGATAAATCCATTTAGGAACAGGTCACATTTTAAGCCACACCCATTTCAGGTAAAGGCACACCCCCTCATTGGAAGGGGGTCAGCATATAACACATGTGGTGCGTCTGGCACACAAACCTGCGCCTATTTCTATACCGCGTGTAATACCGACATATAGTGCCCAAATATTATGCTGTAGGCCAAAATTAGTCCTCTAAGCTGTCCACATAGTACTGTAACATGGATCCATCTTAGATGTCACTTGGGGTCTTTGGGGTGTTCTGTAGAAAACAGGCATTCCTTGAAACCTCCCCGTTCATCATGGGAAACACAGGGAAGGAAAGGCATATGGCATATGTGTGTACACTAGAGATGAGCGAACCTCGAGCATGCTGGAGTCCATCCGAACCCGAACTTTCAGCATTTGATTAGCGGAGGCTGCTGAAGTTGGATAAAGCCCTAAGGCTATGTGGAAATCATGGATATAGTCATTGGCTGTATCCATGTTTTCCAGACAACCTTAGAGCTTTATCCAAGTTCAGCAGCCACCGCTAATCAAATGCCGAACGCTCGGGTTCGGATGGACTCGAGCATGCTCGAGGTTCGTTCATCTCTAGTGTACACCCCTATAGATTGGGCCTCGTTGATGACAAGTTAGGTGGGACATGGCGATGACGAGAAGCTAATTTTTGAGCCTTATTTTAAGAGACATCTTAAAGATTTAATCCATACACCATGACTCTCATAATATATGTATTACAGCAACCACCTAATCTATATGTATGTAAAATAAGATGGCAGCAGATGGGTCCGGTTATAAATCAGCGCCATGGGATGGACAACAAGTCCCATAGGAGCACAGAGCCTTTCTGCCGACCACTCTCCTTGAGGATTTGACTCCTGGCAGCCAAGCTTTTTCAATCTCCTTCAATCAATGAGACCGCACAGCTGAGAAGTCTCTCTACACTCGGAGGAGCTGACAATCTTCACTGACCTTTCGGTAAAAAGAATTCATTTTCTTAATACCGCCACAAATACGTGGTGCAGAAGATTGTCTTGTATAGAATGGAGAAATGGAGATCCTGCAAGCTGCCCCGTAATCTGTGTATCTTCTCCACAAAGCTGTGCTCACTTTCTGTGTTTTATCAGTCTTGGGGTCTCAATATGAGAAAAGACGTAAAAGCATTGACTAAACCTCAGACATTAACAAACCATATATCTTCACAGCAGGAAACAATACAGTAAAAGTAGTATTATAGTAGTATATATCGCTGTATTATAGGAGCAGTATTATAGTAGTTATATTCTTGTATATAGGAGCAGTATTATAGTAGTTATATTCTTGTATATAGGGGGCAGTATTATAGTAGTTATATTCTTGTATATAGGAGCAGTATTATAGTAGTTATATTCTTGTATATAGGGGGCAGTATTATAGTAGTTATATTCTTGTATATAGGAGCAGTATTATAGCAGTTATATTCTTGTATATAGGAGCAGTATTATAGTAGTTATATTCCTGTATATAGGAGCAGTATTGTAGCAGTTATAACGCACGTTTCATGCTAACTAGCACATCATCCGATCTCGACCGGATGATGCGCTAGTTAGCGTGAAACGTGCGTTGTCGATCAGTGAGAGCGTGCCTGCTCTTCCACCTCCCCTCCCTGCAACTCCATGAATATGCATTTCGATTAAAGTGACACAGCTACTGAATGGTGAGTGCCCGTTCTTCGTATCTACATTGTTGCATCTGTTTCACTCATTGGAGCACCACCTTTAGCACTGCTTATCACATTACATTTCATGTACTTCGACCTGCTTACCTGAAAGCCCAGGTGCGCCTGAGACATCCGTAGTGCTCCCCCACCCATACTCCTTGATTGGATTATAGCAGTTATATTCTTGTATATAGGAACAGTATTATAGCAGTTATATAATGGTATATAGGGAAAATATTACAGTGGTTATTTTTTGCCCATAGGGGGTAGAATGTCTGGTTGGCTGTGGTATATACATCATATGGTAGTTATTTGTCACATATATATAGCGGAACATACTTTACATAGCTTTAAAACTAGGGCTGTGGCGCTATGTAATGTAACCAGGGCACTGATAATACACAAGGAAACTTGGAGCTCATTGAGATATAGTTCGGAGCGCAGATAAGGGTGTCCTAAAATAAGAATCTAATTAGCCCATACATTGCTGATTGTTCTGTAATGGACATGATGTTTATCAGGGAGACGCACTGCACCAGAGACTGTCCTCATTTCTCAAGGACTTGACACTCTTAGGATGGGGAAGAGCTGCAGGTATGTCCTGTATTTTAATGTACAATCCTACAATCCATGGCAATATCCTGTGCACACAAGTAGTGGGGGATGTAACTTTATATAGGGTCAGGAACTAGACTCACTTCCATTTTTTTCTGACCATTCATAGCTGGGGGATGGGGAGGGGGAGTTGTGTCTCTGTACCATGTCAGAAGTTTGGGACCACCAGAGCCCTGCATTTCATTTCAAGATCTGCAGCCTGACCCCATGAATTGTCAGCTTGGATCATCAGTCTGGTGGTTGGTTCATGGTAGG
This sequence comes from Dendropsophus ebraccatus, assembly GCF_027789765.1. Classification (NCBI taxonomy): domain Eukaryota; kingdom Metazoa; phylum Chordata; class Amphibia; order Anura; family Hylidae; genus Dendropsophus; species Dendropsophus ebraccatus. Next base: position 90,468,624 of record NC_091464.1, read on the forward strand.
CGAGTATGAACTCACCTTGAGGTTACCTTCACACACAGCGGATCCGCAGCAAATTTCAAACTGCGAATTCACACTGACATCCCACTGCGTGTATGTAAGTTAAAGCCCGCTGGCCGGAGCATACATCACCTCCTCCTCGCTCCGGCGTGTTTGGGGGTTCTCTGCTGGACGTCCCACTTAGCCAATCAGTGGCTGCAGGGGGACAATGCACTGATTGACTGAGCGGGACAAGCAGCGGCGAGAACCCCCGAAGCAAGCCGGAGCGAGGAGGAGGTGATGTATGCTCCGGCCGCAGGGGGTTAACTTACACACACGTAGCGGGATGTCAATCCCGCAGCGAGTATGTATTCTCATTGGGATGAATAGGCAATGGACCCGCAGTGGATTTTGCTGCGAATTCGTAGGGTGAAATCCGCTACGGATCTGCTGTGTGTGAAGGTGTTCTGAGGGTAAATGTGTATATATACACACATAGAGGGAGATTTATCAGACATGGTGTAAAGTGAATCTGGCTCAGTTAGCCCCTAGCAACCAATCAGATTCCACCTTTCATTTTCCAAAGAGTCTGTGAGGAATGAAAGGTGGAATCCGATTGGTTGCTAAGGGCAAAAGGGCCTGTTTCACTTTTCACCATGTTTAATAAATCTCCCCCATAGTGTATCAAGGTCTTACTTACAGTAGGAAGAGAACGGCGTCACTCCTCAGGTAGCTCACTCCAGGTCTCTGGTTTAGTGCAGATAATCATTTGGGAATGGAAGGGAGAGAGGCAGCATAGAGGCTGTGGAGACAAGAAGAACATTATGGTGAGACTTATGGCCACCTTACCATTATAATTCATAGGCTATGTTCACGTTTAGAGGTTATGGCTCCATTGACAGACAGTAATACTGGGTTATGGGGTTTGTCAAGCATCACCACATTCTGGATTTGGATCAGTTTTATGGCTTCTGTTGTAAGCCATGATGATGTGAACAGTGCCGCAGTCTATAGACAAACAGCTAAATCAAAGCCATGTCCAAAATGCCTACAGTTTATTTGTAATTGCTATTATACCGGAGATATAAAAACAAAAAGAGGATCAAAAAAAACTTTTTAAAAATTAGAAAACTGATCAATATTATCTTATTTCTGGTCTATCAGAGATTGAAGTTCTAGGCCTGAAGCCTAAGGCTTCACTACTGCAAGACTCTGGTGACTTTGCGTCCCCTTCTGATCCCTGTTAGCTGATGTGTTGTCATAGAGACCTTGTATGAACCCAGAAAACCGTCCATATCAAAATCGACATCCTGCCTGGCTTAACTACTCACAGTTGTGTGTGAACATTGATGTGGATGGTGGTTTAGATGTATATAAGTTCTCCATGACACACTTGACCGAGATCATTATAATCACACACAACCGCCACTTGCCAAGCCAGGCAAGATATACTGTAGATACTGATGTAGATGGTAATTCCAATCTACAAAGGTTCTCCATAGCAACAAGGTATCTATAACGATTGGATAGGGACATGTAGTCACCACCATCTACATCAAGATCTATATCCTGAATGGCTTCATGTAAATATTGATGTGGATGGTGATCTAGATCTATACAAGGTCTTCATGATAACACTGCTTTAGAAGGTGACATATCGCTATCAGTAGTGCGACCTTGGGCTTCAGGCCTATAACATTAAGCCGAGGTCTCAGCAAAGCCCAATACACTATATACAATAAATAAACAGGTAATAAATCATATAATACAATGATATGTAGAAAGAAAAGAAACATCTACTTTTATTTATCCCACAGAAGAAATTACTTATAAAAGTTTCCTTCATAGGCCCCAATATGGACACAACAATGGTTCAATGCCAGAACCGGGCCCAGGAGGTCCATAAGAAGATGACTGTGTCTGAAACTGACTTGGTATATATCAAACTGGCCATAGTCATCTAGCAGTGTCATCTTTGACCCATCCCTGGATGTATACAGCTTGATCAGATGGAGATGGAAGACAATGGATGCAAGATAGAGATACAGTATCCAACCAGTTGGAGATGGTGCCCAGTATGACGCTGAATGCATTTCCTGTAAGGAATCCGAGAAAACCAAGGACCGATCAGCTTTTACCAGTACTGTGCCCAGACCATTAGTAAAACATGGCTGCTTTCTTACAAGCAGCACCAAACCTGTCCACAGGCTGATTGTGGTATTGCAGCTAGGCCCGAATCACATCAAAGGAGTTGTAATACTGGACATGTTTGGTGCTATATAGGTGCTTTTGCTCAGACAGCATTGATTTCCCTGGTCTTTGTCTGAGTTTGGTTTCTGTCTCGTTGCGAGGTGCTCACGGTTACTACAAGTATCATGAATCATGTCTCTGTTCACAAACAGAGGTGCAATTGTCTTACATAAGCCCTGGTAACTGAGCGGCTAATAATAGGAAGTCATTTTCAGGTAGGGAGCCTGTCTCGCTCCCAGACCAGCGGTGCGGAGATGCAAGCAATGATGTCACTGACGGCCAGTCTAGCAAACATGCACGTAGCGTAACTATCAAGCCTCATGCACTGGGTTATATTACATGTTCATAGTCTGATACGGGCCTATACTGTATATCTATATGTCTCTGATGTAGCATTACACCCTCCACTGATGCACCAACCATATAGCCGCACAGGACATTCCTACAGGTCAGTAATATTTGCCGCCATACATACAAAATGAATAGACTCCATTGGGGGTATAATTACATATGACGTGCTTGGCAATTGTCCGAACGCACCTTACAAAAGCACATTTATGGCTAAAACAATGGCGAAATCAGTTTCTGTAGGCCTGAAGCTATGTTCTTGTGCTAGACTGTTGCGTGACCTCATGGCCGGCGTAGCTCGGAGTGTACAACAGCGACCCCACCGTTTCTGAGAGAAAATTTTGTATATTTTAACATTAAGAGAAGATTTCAATGTGGATAATTGGTTCTAATTAGATCCGAGCACCAACTGTCCCCGATTCCTGGAGCCGCTGTTGTTTGTTCAGAACAAATGACTTATTTAGATGTTCTAGAACATGAGACAAAGATATGACGAGGCACAGGGCCGCCACAATGACTGATTAGGGATGGAGAGGATGAGTCTTGGTTTTCAGGGGAGGAAGAGGGGAACATGAAAGGTTTAGCAGGTGCCAAGTGTAGGAGGTGGGTGGTGGCAGTGGCAGACATTGATCAGGACATTTTTTTATGTACCTGTATAAATTAACACAACATTTAGACTGTTAAATCTGTCAGAACTCAACAGATCATGGCACCTGTATTATATTCCAATCACTATTCTGCTGGTGGAGTCACTGAGTACATACATTACATTACTGATCCTGAGTTACATCCTGTATTATACTCCAGAGCTGCACTCCCTATTCTGCTGGTGGGGTCACTGTGTACATACATTACATTACTGATCCTGAGTTACATCCTGTATTATACTCCAGAGCTGCACTCACTATTCTGCTGGTGGGGTCACTGTGTACATATATTACATTACTGATCCTGAGTTACATCCTGTATTATACTCCAGAGCTGCACTCACTATTCTGCTGGTGGGGTCACTGTGTACATATATTACATTACTGATCCTGAGTTACATCCTGTATTATACCCCAGAGCTGCACTCACTATTCTGCTGGTGGGGTCACTGTGTACATATATTACATTACTGATCCTGAGTTACATCCTGTATTAAACCCCAGAGCTGCACTCACTATTCTGCTGGTGGGGTCACTGTGTACATACATTACATTACTGATCCTGAGTTACATCCTGTATTATACTCCAGAGCTGCACTCACTATTCTGCTGGGGGGTCACTGTGTACATACATTACTGATCCTGAGTTACATCCTGTATTATGCTCCAGAGCTGCACTCACTATTTCTGCTGGGGGGTCACTGTGTACATACATTACTGATCCTGAGTTACATCCTGTATTATGCTCCAGAGCTGCACTCACTATTTCTGCTGGTGTCCCCTGAGACCCCCAACAATTAGAGACTGCTGCACCCCCTTAAACAATTACCCAGGCACTAGGGGGTCTTAGCAACAGAGTTTCACTGACTACACGTTGATGCCACATGATGTCACAGAAGATGTTCTGTTGGTTGATAACATGTCTCAACATTGTTTCAATCCCTTTGTAAATTTAGGATTTGTCACGGTTTAAAATTTTTCAAAAATTTGAGGAGAGGTTCGGCGTCCATTGTCAATTCCAAACGGTAACCAGGCCGGACTTTTTTTTATTTTGTGTCCTTGCAGCATTAGGATCTCAGGTGTTTTAGATTTGGAAAATTTTAGTGAAAATATTAATTTGCGGAGAAAGCGATTGTTTTTTTTTTTTCTTCTCGGCTTCCAAGCCGTCTTTATAAAGCAACGTGTAAGGAGTGGGCTACAAACCTCACTGCAGCTGGAAAACACAACTCGTAATTGACTGTTCTTTACCATCTGGGGACAAGAAAATTTTCTGCCTGGAAAAGCAAGCATGCCAAAAAGAAAAAAAAATGACAAAAAGAAAACAAAAATCATCCCAGCTCTGGGTTCTTGGCCACTGGAACAACAACAACAAAAAAAGAACAAAAAAAAAAAAGAAGTAAGGCAATTGATGACATGGAAACAGTGCAGCGCTGCAGACGACAGGGATGATATATCAGTCACACAGCAGACACTTTGATTTTTCGAGACAAGCTTAGATCATTGCAGCGGAAATGCCCAGATGTCATTAGATCTAAAGCGTCGAAGCCCAGGGCCTTTGGACAAGTTTGTGAGCGCCGTATAATTAAAGCAGAGAAGCTAACCCGGGTCCAGAAAATAACAATAATAATAATGATGATAACAATAATAATAATAGGGTTTTACATAGGAAACTTTAACGGGAAGCAAATGTTGACCCTGGAGCACAGCTAACGTTTCAGAAAGCCTTGAAACGTCTCCGATCCTTGAGGCTTCAATTCATAGACCCATCTGTCCATTTGTCTATATATAATGTTGCACTTCTACAAAGGACGACAGACATGAGATCTATTCAGCCGCCAGATGATCTCCCGAAGATACTGCTGGGACATATAGAGTTACCAGTCCTGGTGGTAATGGTAATGGTGGGAAGGAGGGGAGAAGGGAAGCCAAAGGTGGAAATGCCAGCTTGGCACCAGCTTGGCACCTTTAGCTCCTCTCTTCCGTCCCTTTTTCGGTAAATTTACACAAAGCCATCTTTTTTGGCTAAAAATGAAGTTTCATTCCGAAAATAAAGGAAGTAGCAAAGCTAAAATTTTCCAGGACGGGTGGTAAACCTCAAGAACATCGCCCTCGCCCTGTGTCATCTTGGTGACCTGTATCATCGGGTTTGAGGAGATTTTAACCCTTTGGGTTGTTACAGATTCTTCATGCTAAAAGGAGTCCATAGGATGAAGCTACACTTGGGTAAAGTCTAAGGGTACTATTACACCAAGCAATTTTCCAACGATTAACGATAAACGATCTAAACGACCGCTAAGGCAAACAACCCGAAATCGTTCGCCCAAGTACACGAAACAATGATCGTTATTTATGATCGTTCTTGCGGTCGTTTAGTCATCGCTATTGCGTACGTTTCAGCTGTGAATTCTTATTCCACCGAACGATGAGCGAACGATCAAACAATAAAAATAGGTCCGGATCCTATTAAACGATCAACGATTTCTCATTGGTCGTTTAATCCAGTGATTTTCAACCTTTTTTGAGCTGCGGCACACTTTTTATACTTAAAAAATCCCGGGGCACACCACCAACCAAAATGCCACTAAAACAGTACATATTATACATATAGTTAATAATATAGATTCTAAATGTATTTAAACTCACTCAGTGTGAAACCTGGGCCTGTTTTCTTCTCCCCCCTGTGCTTCTCTCCTGTGCTTCTCTCCACCATACTTCTCCCCCCTGCTTCTCTCCTGTGCTTCTCTCCCCCATGCTTCTCTCCCCCATGCTTCTCTCCACCATACTTCTCCCCCCTGCTTCTCTCCTGTGCTTCTCTCCACCATACTTCTCCCCCCTGCTTCTCTCCTGTGCTTCTCTCCCCCGTGCTTCTCTCCGGTGCTTCTATCCCCCGTGCTTCTCTCCTGTGCTTCTCTCCACCAAACTTCTCTCCACCAAACTTCTCTCCCCCTGCTTCTCTCCGCTGTTTCTCTCCCCCCTGCTTCTCTCCCCTGTTTCTTCCCCATCCCCAGGTTTCTCTCCCCCATTGTTTTCTCCTGTTTCACAGTGGCACCATAGTTTGGGGAACTTTCCCCCGCGGCACACCCGACCATGTGTCGCGGCACACTAGAGTGCCATGGCACGCTGGTTGAAAATCACTGGTTTAATCGTTGCCTGCTATTACACGAAATGATTATCGTTCAAATCAGAACGATTTAACGATTTTTCCAACGATAATCGTTCCGTGTAATACCACCCTAAGGGAGCCAAGGGCACTTTACCCAACGTTACAACTTCTCTCCCCATAGGAGACATAGGAACGCTTAACCATGCCAGACATCCATGTGTATGAAAGGTCAGAAGAGAGCGATCTGACAACTTGAAAATGTGTAATGTCTGGGCATTTTTAAAGTTTTCTTTAACCATTAGGGCACCTTACAATTTTTTTTTTACGAAGTATAAAAAACAAGCGGGAAGTGGAAAGATCGGCAGCCTGCAGACTAGGGAGGTGTCTTGCCCATCAATATACGGGAATCATGTAGGTTCAAACTTGTTAATAAATTTTGTATGTTTTCATTATTCTTAAATACCTCTCTCAACCATCCCAGATAAAGAGCTGGAATGTTTGGGCAATTTCATGTGTTGGAGCGGCAGAAGACATTTTTTGTGGTTGGATCTGCACTCTTTAAGGTCTCCATCTATGGCTGTAAATGTCTCCAGTGGATTCTGTATTCTCGTATACAGGTACACAGGCCTCAAGACCAATAGGAGATCATGCAGTTTAATGCTCAGACTCTAGCACTTTGTTGTGTATTCACAGTTAAGTAGGCCACAGCATTGCTCTATTTATGAAAAGCTATGGCCAGGGCGAGCCGGGTCGGCACAGAGCCCGTTCTCAGTCGTTGACCTTTGTGTGGTTCGGCCCTCCAGACAGACCATGTTTTCCCCAAGTGACTGCTTGACAATTGATTCCTCTGCTGACATCTCAGCGTGCACTCTCTCAGACTGCTCCTATCGATTAGTGTCTCATCAGCAGATGAATCCTTTGTTGGTTGCCGATCGATGCTATAGACCAAGTCTGCCTCGCCGTTTTCTTCTCATGGTGTGTAAGAGAGACAGCGGCTCTAATGATTCCTTCTTTTAATATGAGCTTTTGATGATCGCTTGTACCTTTCAATACAATTAAAAGGTCCACGTATTGCGGCTCTCTGCAGCTCGTACCTAATTGAGAGGCTTGTAATTGAGGAGAGGCTGTTTGATCGTCGTATTTATCAGTCGCCCGTTTGTTGTTTTTACTCTGATCAGGCGCATTAACGGGTTTGGCGTAAAAACTGGAAAAAAAAGTTAAAAACATTCGACTTTCACAGTGTTTTAATTTTTTTTATATCCACAGCTGCCGCAGTCATGATTGGATCTATTACTTGGATTCTGCTGAACGAAGGTATATGACCCAATGATGATGTCATCACTGATCATTTACAGAACAATTGTCTCCCCACCAATTAACTTCAACTGGAAAATATCTAAGAAAATCCAAAGGGCTATTTGCTGCGTAGAAGGCCATGGTATGTGGTCATCTTGGAAAATTGGGGGACTTTTGTACACTGAAAAGTGGAGGACAATTTCTATATGGAATATTTGAGGGGGGCTTCTGCCATATTGAAGTAAGGGTCCTATTACACAGAGCGATGATCTGCTAATTCAGGCCGATTCGGCAGATTATCGTTCTGGGTAATAGAAACAACAATCAGTTGATGACAACGATCATCGGTTGATTGTGTCTTTTCACCACATCTAAACTTCTCAGCCATCGACCGTGCATCGCTACGTGTAATAGTAATAAACTGCTATGTGTAAAAAAAAAATGGTAGTAGTGATACATCGTTACGTGTAATAGTGATACATCACTACGTGTAATAGTTATACATCATTACATGTAATAATGATACATAGCTACGTGTAACAGTAATACATCTCTACGTGTAATAGTGATACATGGCTACGTGTAATAATGATACATAGCTATGTGTAATAGTGATACATCGTTACGTGTAATAGTGATACATGGCTATGTGTAATAGTGATACATGGCTACGTGTAATAGTGATACATGGCTACATGTAATAGTGATACATAGCTATGTGTAATAGTGACACATGGCTACGTGTAATAGTGATACATAGCTATGTGTAATAGTGATACATCGTTACGTGTAATAGTGATACATGGCTATGTGTAATAGTGATACATGGCTACGTGTAATAGTGATACATGGCTACATGTAATAGTGATACATAGCTATGTGTAATAGTGATACATGGCTACATGTAATAGTGATACATTGTTACGTGTAATAGTGATACATGGCTACGTGTAATAGTGACACACGGCTATGTGTAATAGTGATACATGGCTACGTGTAATAGTGATACATGGCTATGTGTAATAGTGATATATTTTTTACGTGTAATAGTGATACATCACTACGTGTAATAGTGATACATCGCTACGTGCATCCTTCATATATTCAGTAGTCACAAGAGTTACGACTATGGACCAGAGACTTCTCGCCTTTTTCTGGTGGATTCCAACAGAGATCTTGCCAGCTGCTAGGAGTGACAATGTTTCCGAGCCATAATCGCAGTTTGATGCATTTTTCGGAGGAGGCATCTTGCTGGTGGCCGCAGATTCTATCTTGGTCCAGGGTCTGATTAACAATGGGGGCTGATGAGTAAATATTTATGTGGGATGAGTCACTGGAGAATGACATAGAAGTGATTTGGTGGCACGGTGTCTTTTGTGTTATCAAGGCCAGGCAGGAGCAGATTTACAACCCGCTCATAACAGCAAATGCTGCTGGCAGATTAGGACTTGCAATGAGCGAGCAGCCCACTTCTTAATATTGTTGAGGTAAAAGCTCTAACCCCAGAGCCTTACTGAGAGACCCTCACTCTCCGCACCGAGCGGCTAGTGACTCAATGGAACATTCTGGAATAACACATTATAGTTGACATGTTGACTATTCCCTTAGTACTAATCACTTTGTTATAACCCTATAGCCACATGTGGTCAGATATTTATAGGACTTCATACAATTAGGTGGGAATATAAATAGATGCTGCGATGTCTACAGAGTTATAGGTGTTTTTTATTAGTGTCATACAGTCATGGATGTGGGTTATCCAAAGCAGCCATGTTAAGCCTGGCTAACCCCTTTAACAAGTGTCCACAGTGTGGCCCGCAGGGCATTATCTGCTGCCATTAAGGGTCCCACTGCCAAGGGGGGGGGACTTGGTGAGTATAATGGTTAGGTAGGTGATAAATGTGACAGTAACATCCACATGATGCCAGGACACAAGGTCTCCAGCAGTACACTGCCCAACACACTGCCCCCACCATCCTGGTGCCATCTCTCCCCTGAGGTAAGTGACACTCAAACACCCAGCCAGAACCAGACCCATCAGACCAGACCGTCTTCAATTCCTTCTCCAGTTTTGATGCCCATTGTAGTCACTATTGGGGTGGACAGTGGTCACCTGGGCTCTGACCGGTCTGCGGGGCACCATCCTTTCTATCTTCACAGTTTGCTCTACAGCAGCTCTACTTCCCTCACCCCCCAATGAGCCTTGGGCCCCCATGATCCCCCTTCCTAGGGCTGCATCCAATGTCATCAGTCACTGGTATTCAAATACAGAGTGATTCTACTCAAGCATGCCTAAATCATCATCTCTATTTGTCCTCCCTTGGGGACCATCAACCTGTCCACAACCGTCCTCCCTTGGATCCCATGATGATGTCCTTTGTCACCGTTTGTCTTTCCTTGAGCTCCCATGACCCTATCCTCAGTTTTTCTCCTTTGGGTCTATGGCGCTTTCACCAGTTGTCCTCCCACGGCCCCCCATGACCCTATCTGTGGTTGTCCTCCCTCAGCCCCCATGACTCTGTCCTCGGTCACCAGTTGTCCTTCCTTTGCCTTCCATGACCCTGTCCCCAATCACCAATAGTCTATTCTTGGGCCCCCATGTACCTGTCCCCAGTCACCAGTGGTCCTTTCTTCAGCTTCCACGACCCTGTCCCGGTCACCAATTGTCCTCCCTTGGATCCCATGACCCTGCCCCTGGTCACCACTTGTGGTCCCTTGGGACCCTGTCCTCTGTTGTCCTCACCTTGGCCACATGCCCTTACCCCTAACGTCCTACCTTGGCCCCCACGACCCTGTCCCCATAGTCACCGGTCACCTTTCCTTGAACACAACTGACCACTACATACCGGGAAACCCCACAGGACTGACCGTTCCTGAGATGCTCTGACCCCAGGGTTTAGCCATCACATTCGGTTCTTGTTGCTCAAATCCTTAGGTTTGCCCATTTTTCAAACATCAAGTTCTAAACCAAGAACTAAACAAGCAATGAGGAATAAGCTACTGCTCTCTGTTAGCAGCCATGTTATATCCCAGCAGAGGACTATAGGGCACACTGCTCCACTCCTCCTCTCTAGCAGGTTACATAAGGCAGCTCCGCTCATCTATTCTGGGAATCCACAGCTGTTTGCCTCTTGGCTGCTAAACCCTGTTCTGCTGCCAAGTGCTGGTGAAGCCTCCTGGGACTTGTGGTTCCATAACCCTTTAAGGATCCCGGGTGGGCATTCTGAGATTTGTAGTTCTGTAATGGAGGTGGCTAAGGGGGAGGGGGGGTCTCCCTCTGCTAGTCCTGAGGTTTGGCCTCTTATTCCGACCATATAGAGTAGAATAATAGTGAGGAATCAAAGCGGAGGAAGCGGCAGGAATGTACCATGTGGTTGCTGGACAGGGACGCCGTTCTGGACGCCGCAACGTTTTCTCTGCATTTTATTTTTCCTTATAAAAGAACAAACTATTTGAGCAACAAATACAGGAAAATTCCAGCCTGAAACCTGCCAGAGAATGAGAAACCAGCTCAGGCCCCACTACGGCCATGCTGAGGGGGCTGTAACCCATAGCAACGCTACGGCAAGGCGGCGATACCTACAGCAAAGAAGCAACACAACAACTGTGCCACAACCCATAGCAACCAAGTCCAACAGAAACTATAGCAACCATAGAGAAGTAAATATCTATCCATAGCAACCACAGAGAAGTACATAACTATCCATAGCAACCACATAGAAGTACATAATTATTCACAGTAACCACAGAGAAGTACACATCTATCCATAGCAACCAAAGAGAAGTACATAACTATCCATAGCAACCACAGAGAAGTATATATCTATGCATGGCAAACACAGAGAAGTACATAACTATCCATAGTAACCACAGATAAGTACATCATTATTCATAGCAACCACGGAGAGGTATATATCTATGCATGGCAACCACAGAGAGGTACATATGTATCCATAGTAACCACAGATAAGTACATCATTATTCATAGCAACCACGGAGAAGTACATCATTATCCATAGCAACCACAGAGAAGTACATCATTATCCATAGCAACCACAGAGAAGTACATAATTATTCATAGCAACCACAGAGAGGTACATATGTATCCATAGCAACCACAGAGAAGTACATAACTATCCATAGTAACCACAGATAAGTGCATCATCCATAGCAACCACAGAGAGGTATATATCTATGCATGGCAACCACAGAGAATTACATCATTATTCATAGCAACCACAGAGAAGTACATCATTATTCATAGCAACCACAGAGAAGTACATATTTATCCATAGCAACCACAGAGAAGTACATATCTATCCATAGCAACCAAAGAGAAGTACATATCTATCCATAGCAACCACATAGAAATCCGTCATTATCTATAGCAACAACATAGAAATACATCATTATCTATAGCAGCCATGGAGAAATACATTTTTATTCATAGTAACCTCAGAGAGCATAATTTTTATAGCAATCACAGCAAAGAACATGATTATCCATAGCAACCAGAAAGAAGAACGTAATTATCTATAGTAACCAGAGAAAAGTACGTAATTATCCATAGTAACCAGAGAGAAGTCCCTAATTATCAATAGCAACCAGAGAGAAGTACGTAATTATCCATAGTAACCAGAGAGAAGTACGTAATTATCAATAGCAACCAGAGAGAAGTACGTAATTATCCATAGTAACCAGAGAAAAATACGTAATTATCCATAGCAACCACAGAGAAGTACCTAATTATCCATAGTAACCAGAGAGAAGTACATAATTATCAATAGCAACCACAGGGAAGTAGGTAATTATCCATAGCAACCACAGAGAAGTAGGTAATTATCCATAGCCACCACAGGGAAGTTCATGATTATCCATAGCAACCACAGAGAAGTACCTAATTATCCATAGCAACCACAGAGAGGTACCTAATTATCCATGGCAACCACAGGGAAGTACATGATTATCTATAGCAACCACAAATGAGCACCTAATTATGCATAGAAGCCACAGATGAATACATATTTACTAATAGCAATAGTACATGAATATTTATAGCAACTATGGAGCAGTACATAATTATCCATAGAAACCACAGAGGAGTACATCATTACCAACAGCAACCACAAAGACACACATAACCATCTATTAGAACCAGAAAATTAGAGAAGAGCCAGAGAGAACAATATGATAATGAGGAGGCGGGGTAATTTTAGACTATAGCGGCCATTAGCGGAGTCTCCCCTTCCAGTTTTAGGCTGACTAGCCCGGCTGCTACAACTGCATAAGACATGAAACCAGACGGCTGATACCTGGGTAGACAGCTCCGCCCACACCTCAAGACATAGGTAGCGTATATGAAGGCTTCTAATTACAATATTAGAGTAGACAGCTCCCCCTCCCCCCCCATATCCTAGTGATGTTACCACAGATGAGACCTATGTACACAGAGTATATACAGGCTACCCATCCCAATATTAGGGTAGACAGCTCTGCCCGCACCATAGTGATGTTACGACAGATGAGACGTGTATATAGTGTATATAAAGGTTACCCACCTCCCCAGTGATGTTCTGACACATAAAAGGTGTATATAGCGTATATAAAGGAGATCACCCACAATATTAGGGTAGACAGCTCTACCCACACCCCACAGGCGTTACCACACATGAGACAACACATGAAAGACATCACCTCCAATATTAGAGAGGCATATATGAAAAAGAAAAAAATAAATAAAAATCCAAGTTTTTCAAAAATATTTCAGATTTTGAGGCACGTCTAGGAAGATGTGGCAGAGCGGTGAGGCCGTCCTCCTGATTGGTCCCCCCCATCAGGGAATTAAGAAGAAACAATGATAAAGGTGAAGAATGAATCAGAGACCCCCCCCCCCCCCTCATTGGTAGTTTAAGACGGAGAGCTGTCAGGAATTGGTTTCATGGTGGACGCGGAGATCCATGGCGGCGCTCCTCTGGGGACATCTCATCTCTTTTATACTTTTCTCTAATGGACGATCATTGATCTGAACTTTCTGCTTAATATGAAGCTGCCGTGAGCCCTAAGCAAGTGTTTAGTAAAATGGAGGCGGCTCCTGGAAGCGATCGTCTCCGCGCCGTCTGTTATTTTATCAAGTCTTTCACGGCCTCTTTTAGCTTCTTTTTATTTTTTTATTGTAAGGGAAGAATTATCTGTGAGATGACTCATATAGCGTGACTAAAGGTCTAGAATTCACACTACGGTGTAGATACCCACACAGCAGCCTCATTGGAGAAGGCAGGATGCAGTCGCTCGCACACAGCGGCGGTCTGGGTGATAGTATGTCAGGGCTCTAGTATAATAGCACTACACAGAGTCATACCCTGTACTGTATGCATGGCTGCTCCACAGACATAATTGCTCATTTCCACCACAGACTTTACCCTTAACCCCTATCCAGCACTTGGATTGGATTGTATGGCGGTATTATTTAGCCTTTGTCCAGAAGTTTTCTTTGGGGCAGTGAAGGCCAGTATTAGATCTATGTATCTAAACAGCTTTCTTATTTTGAGTACTATACAGTATTATTTATGTGCTGTATATTATTTGGCACTTTATGGCAAGTATGTTGACATGGCAAAATTTTATTAGATCCAAATTCTAAAGCAGGGTTCACACTGAGCTTCTGAGTAATAATAACCAAACCAGAAAGGCCATTTTACCATTACCCACTATGTAGTGTCCCAGAGCATGTGTGCCACTACGTTCTTAGCACGGCCTGTCGTCTGGTATCCTTATATATAACTAAGCTCTGGAGAAAAGTCCCATCCACTACTGTAAAGCTCTCTGTAGGTTTCTGGTGGGCAGTTGTTAGACTAGTCTAGTCAGTATAGAGAGAGTGCACCATAAAAGTGTTGTTACTGAGGAAGTTAGCTCCAGGGCCTGGCCTGAAGGCCAGGTCCCCTGACAGAGAATCTATGACAGATTCAATTTTTTATCTTACAAGTACTATGCAGTGTTAAAGCTAAAGGTGGGGTAACTGCTAGATAGGAGAAAAAAACCTTGCCTAGGTCTGGGTAACTATTTTCTTTAGTTCAAGTCAGAACATTTTAAAAACAGAGGGTTAGTCTGCAGTGGAGCAAAGTGCTACTAAGCCGAAGTACTCCATTGATCTTCATTTGGCCATCTTGGGGAACCTTGAGTGACTAGCTACACCCGGTTGTAGCTAGCCCTGGACTCGTGCTACCAGAACTGGCACTCCATGATCTGTTTGGCAAGAGGCGGTATCTCCTAAACCGTGAGTACGAATATCTTCTATCAAGATTTCTATAAAGCCAGTCACCCTGGCAGAGGTCTTATACTACTTAGGCAAGGCCCCCTGTTAGTCCCCCAGTCTCCTTTACAAGTTACATCAAGTAAAGACCAAATCCTGAATGTAACCTATTAAGTAACCCATGTATTCAGAGGCTACCTTACCTACACTTATATACCTCAGGTACCCAGCCTGAGTTTTCTCTGTTGTCCACAGGGAGAAGGACTATTGTACTATACTGCATCTTACTGCCAAAAGTACTACTTTTGTATCTCACTAAACATCAGTAAACTGTTCAACTTGTTTAGGAACTTGGACTTTGCTCGGCTTTGCACCTACACCTATTCTACCTTTACAAAGCCTAGTGTTAGTATACTTAGGGTGGGCATACCTGGCTACCGTGCCTAGTTGGTACTCCTCACGCCTAGCCCACTGCTAATCCAATGCCTAGCACGCCCCCCCCCTCTCGTTACTGCAATTAGATACATATGCACTGAATAGCGGTATTATTTAGTCCTTGCATGCACTATATGTTAGTATTATTTGGTAACTGTATCCTTCAGGCATTGTATTGGCAGCATTATTTGGGCCCTTAATGGCATTATTATTATATGCCACTATAAGTGTAACATCTAACTGCAGTGTGCTGTACCCTAGTCTGGGCTATGCTGGAGCGCAGGGCGGTGAATGCTTTATAGGAAGTATTTTACATAAATAATAATAGTTTTGTTAAATATTAATCCGGATTTGGAAACATAAAATATTTGCGACTCTAAATATTTCAGGAAATCTAATTACATAGCGGAAAGCAATAAGTTGTTCACAGACCGAAACGTTGCTTGGGGCCATGAGACAGGCACCGGTGGGCCGCACAGATCTTTACGTCTGTAAACATTTCTGTAGCTGGAATAATAATTCTGGAATCTCTATAAATGATGGAACAAATGAGCCGCAAGATGTCGTCTCTGACGAGTCAAGATAACCAAAAATTCTGCCCTGCAAACAGCCCCTCAATCATAGCTTCCCTGCCCATTCATGTACAGGTTACACAGAGGTATAGGAATATACTAATACCATCTGACTGTAGGTATATGCCCGCATCCTGTCAACAAGGGAAGCAGATATACATCTCTAACACAAAGGTTCCATTTTACGGCGTTATAATTGTGACGGGTTATCCAGACATGTTTAGATCTCAGTCCTAAGATGCACTGCGGTCCTGAGTTATAGCCAGTGAGCAGCAGCCACCCAATCCCATTGATAACATCATAGACCAAAATGAAGCCCATCAGTGGGATCAACTGGCCGGCTAGGGAGTGAAGAGCGCTGCTGCTCACTGCACCCTGCTGTAACTCACATTGGATAAACAGGGACGACATGTTATAACAGTATCACTTTAAGACATGCCTACTTTTAAGCAGGCCACACCCAGATTCCAATAAGCTACACCCCTTCAAAAAATTTACTGCATACTCCTATTCTGCCATTGGAGAAAAGATTCTGGCACAATAGCCATAGAAAATCTAGACAATGTTTTCTATCCTTGCCCATAGTCCAGAGCTGCATTCTGCTGGTTCCCGAGATCCTAAGGGCCCTTTTCCACCGGACGATTATCGTTCGCATAATCGTTCACGATTAACGATCTCAAACAACCGCTATTGTGAAAGACCAGAAAACGTTCACTCATTTCCATGGAACGATAATCATTACTTATGATCGTATTTGCGATCATTTTTCTTCGCTATTTCTTCGCAAGTGCGTTTGTATCTACTGTGAACGACCAAACGATGTCTTATTCAATGCGAACGATTTGCGAACGTTTTGCGAACGAACAACGATAAAAATAGGTCCAGATCTTATAAAGCGATCAACAATTTCTCGTTCGGTCGTTAATCGTTAACTGCCTTTCAACCGAACGATTATCGTTTAGATTTGAACGATTTAACGATAATCTGAACGATAATCGTCCGGTGGAATAGGGCCCTAAGCCACAGGCTCTTAAGGTGCCTATAGACCTTATGCTAATGTAAGCCAACTCTGCCAATGCCATCTTGTTTGGCCAAATTGCTATGTTGTATGGGCATAACCTCCAGACTCTTCTCCAACAGATAATGTTGGGTGTACTTACTGCAATTTTGCTGCCCATCCCCCTTGTTCTGGGAGCGATAAGCCGGTAACAGAGCAGCTAACCCCTCCCCGTCTCATAGAGAACACATGAATGTGCCCAGTGTACAGGGAGGCCGGGAGACATAACTGTTCCTCCTATAGAAGTGTATGGCGAGCTTCACATTCCACCGCTCTCCCCCACTCCCCAGTTTGTGCAGAATAAAGAGGGAATAGATCAAGACTCGTTACCTGGTGCTAAAAAACAAAAAACATTGTGCAAGCCTTATTCTGCTCAATTTTATGTACATTTTCATTTTCCTTCTAAGGTGTGTGGTTTCAGTATTAAAATGGCCATGGATTAAGTATAAAGGGGGTGTGGTTTCATTATAAAAGGAGTGTAATTTCAGTATAAAAGGGGTGTGGTCGCAATATAAAGGGGGTGTGGTTTCATTATATAAATGGGTGTGGTTTTAGTAGTATAAAGGGGTTTCAGTATTAAAGCTGCTGTTTTAGTATAAAATGGGGTGTGGTTTCAGTATAAAAAGGAGTATAAAGGGGCGTGGTCTCAATATAAAGGGGTGTGGTTTCAGTATAAAGGTGGTATGGTTTCAGTATAAAGGGGTATGGTTTTTCAGTATAAAAGGGGGTGTGGTCTCAGTATAAAGGGTGTGTGGTTTCAGTATAAAAAGGGGTATGGTCTTAGTATAAAGGGGTGTGTGGTTTAAGCATAAAAGTAGTGTGATTTCACTATAAAAAGAGTGTGGTTACAGTATAAACAGGGCATGGTTTCATGATAAACAGGGTGTGGTGTGAGATCAATCAGTATTTAGCCACATTTATTTGATATGACTCCTCATAACATTTTTGCACAATTCCTCTCCACTTAATAGGAGGCGTGCAAACCACACAACAAAAAAGGGCATTAAAAAAGTGCAAATCATCTTACATTGTGTGACAATCTGATAATATTCTTGGTCAAAGCAAATGCATTTAGTCCAGCTACGAGATGACCACAGGGCAAGCTATCATGGTATAACACTTTGACACATAGATCCATGATGTCACATTACAGGTGACATCACTGCAGGGAAAGTGCTGTGCCGCTCCCCTTTACTATCACACATATGAACTGGCAACTTATCTGAGCTCCCATAATGCACTGCTTCCTGCAGTGAAGCAGCAGAAACTTGAATCTAGCTTTAGACCTAAATAGAGAAGAATCTATAATGTGACATGAAAGCAATACAAAATAACTAAAACAAAGTATATATAACGTTAATTCTCCACACAGAATTCAAATTTGAAACATTGTAAACTGTAAAGATGGAATTCCCCTTTAAGCAAAACAATATGGATAAAGGAAGAAATATCACTACTACATACCAAAAAACAGTCTACCAATCTTAAAACTTTTCCATCATATATTCTAACTTTGCATTAAAGGGTTAAATGCGTATGACAAATTTTATTGCAGTAGACCAAAAAATATATATATAAAAGAGAAATTTTCAAAAACACAACCAAAATTTTTTCTCAACAATTAAAATTTTTCTCAAACACAAGTGCAAGGAGCGGCGGCGACACAGAGGCGGCAGGGAAGAAATTGGTAAATATTGAAACCCACTTTAAGGAGTCTAAAAAAAAAGCTTCACTTCCATCCATCAAATCTGCTAATGATAAAGAAATCTGCTTTTAGTAGAAAAACATAAAAAAATATTCCTCTTCTTTATCAGTCATTTGCAGTGGGTGTTATTATACACACTATATGGCGGCTTTTGCTAAATGCAAAAAAAAATAAAATAAATTGTTCCCATTGTTTAATAAATAAATGGAAAATTTCAGGTGTCAAAAATGACAAAGAAAATGTAAATGTGATTTAAGATAAACAGGCGACAGGCGGAGGGAATCGGGACTCTGACTGCGTATGACGCTACACAGAGGGTTCGCGACGTGTACTGAGAATGTTGGTTGGTTGCAGAATGGCCCATGAACGGCCACCTGAGACCACCCAAAAGAATAAGCAGCATATAATACATACAGTGATAGCACAACCAATAACCCTGTGTGACAATCACTAATGCCGACCTATAGTGCTCCACACATTATATTCAGGAGGTCTAGACCTTTACACCTTAACCTGAGATTTTATACTCAGGGAGGAGATGAGGCTTTTAGTTGTGTTTTATGACCACTTTTTGTTTCGAACCAAAAATAACAAGAACAAAAACACTTAAGTGTCAGTTCTGTCAAAACAATAAATAAAAAGTCAAAACGTGACGAGACGAGACACCTAAACTGCTGCGCACTATGTGGGGCAGTAATCTGTTATACAATCACAGCTTATGGCCATGTTCACACCTGGGGTCGTCTTCTGCTGGACCTTTGGGGTCCACTATTCTGTCAGCCCATCAGCTGAAACTTTGCAGTGCACTTTAAACGCAGTAAAACTTCTTTTTTTTTAAGCAGTTTAATGATAGGTTATGTATTGCAGAAAAAGAGGAAAGTCTCCGGCTCTCATAAAATAACCAATTCTTTATTATAAATTGATTTAAAAGGCCGACATGTTTCGGACTTACTCGTCCCTAATTATGGCTCTAAATGACAAACAGACATTTGTCATTTAGAGCGATGATTAAGGACGAGTAAGTCCGAAACATGTCGGCCTTTTAAATCAATTTATAATAAAGAATTGGTTATTTTATGAGAGCCGGAGACTTTCCTCTTTTTCTGCAATACATATGTATACCGCCCCAAGGTCCGGGGTACTTTTCTGGTCTGTCGAGCTGCACCCAGGCACTTTGCTCAAAGGAGATACATATATCCACATTTATTAAGGTGTGCCGACCCATCACTGGACTTTCTTCTAATGATTAAACCGGACAGGAAATACCAACGTGTTTCAGGTGAATATTGCCCTTAGTGCCCACCAGAGAATTCGCTACTACCCTAGAGGAAAAGTCTACACTTAAATTGATGTCTGTAATGTGTATAAAGGGTTTGGTGGGCCCGGAAGCCCCCCCCCCCCCCCCCCCCCATTACAGTTCCTAGTAAGTTTTTATTGCCTTGTCTCCATGGTACACTGAGGTACAGGGTGGAAACGCCAATCATATTACATAAATGAAAACCAGTGATGGGGAACCTTCGGCCCTCCAGCTGTTGCAAAACTACAATACCCATCATGCCTGGACAGGTATCTCCAGGTATGATGGGAATTGTAGTTCTGCAACAGCTGGAGGGCCGAAGGTTCCCCATCACTGATGTAGAGCAAGGCACTTCACTACATCTCTGATCTCCAATCTATGACTTTCTGGCTGTTGCAAAATGACAGTCCCCAGCATACTCTGAGACGCAGAGCCTGGGAATTGTAGTTTTACAATCCTTAGGGAGCCACAGATTGCAGAAGGCTGCACTATGCGATCGCAACGGATTTAAAAGATATTGTACCTGTACACTTTACTTCATTTTAAGGAAAAGAAGATAGATTTTCCACAACAAATGGGAAGAAAGATCTAAGAATAAGAATACCGAATACACTTCTAAGAAAAAGACAGATCTGATGGAAAGAAAGTTATCTGATTGGCATCGCGGAATGATCACAATAGAACCAGACAGATGACACTGTGAGAGAGAGGGAAGGGACGCTGACACCTAGTGGTCAAAATAAGAACTCATGTTTACCAAACCACATGTGCAGATCATTCTGGATTTTTACACGGAGCCCATTAAATGTTAACAATGTTTCCAGCCTTGGCAATTCCACAGCTTTGCACTTGCAGACTATCAGAGATTGATTTTTGGATCACGCTGCAGAGGAAACCAAGAGCGCACACAGAATAGATAACTGGAGAGTTAAATCTAGCAGATAAATCTCCCTCTCTGGGATTATCTGTTCTATCAAGATAGGAAAAGTTTGCAGATGCTCCTGTCTCTCTGGAGGAATAAATGCTTGCATTTTAATATTCTCAGCAGCTGGTTCCCTTTGAATACCATTGGGATGATTCAGCCACCCACCAGATCCAGCGGCTCAATGTGCGCACAGAAGAGTCAGGAAATAGTCAGGCCTGTCTGTAAGAACTGGTAAAAGGCCCTGTGGCCAAATCTAAAGCCAGGAGAGTGCAATGTCACAGCTGACCACTAGGGAGTGTGATCAATCAACTAAATATCTGAATTCTGTGGCAAAAAAAAAAACAAGCAGTAACCTGATATGGTAATGTACACTTTGTAAAAAAAAAGTATAACTACTATAATACTGCTCCCTATATACAGGAATATAACTACTATAATACTGCTCCTATATACAAGAAAATAACTACTATAGTACTGCTCCCTATATACAAGAATATAACTACTATAATACTGCTCCTATATACAAGAATATAACTACTATAATACTGCTCCTATATACAGGAATATAACTACTATAATACAGCTCCTATATACAAGAATATAACTACTATAATACTGCCCCCTATATACAGGAATATAACTACTATAATACTGCTCCCTATATACAGGAATATAACTACTATAATACTGCTATATACAGGGATATAACTACTATAATACTGCTATTATATACAAGAATATACTACTATAATACTGCTGCTATATACAGGAATATAACTACTATAATACTGCTCCTATATACAGGGATATAACTACTATAATACTGCCCCTATATACAGGAATATAACTACTATAATACTGCTCCCTATATACAGGAATATAACTACTATAATACTGCTCCTATATACAAGAATATAACTACTATAATACTGCTATTATATACAAGAATATAACTACTATAATACTGCTCCTATATACAGGAATATAACTACTATAATACTGCCCCCTATATACAAGAATATAAGTACTATAATACTGCTCCTATATACAGGAATATAACTACTATAATACTGCTCCCTATATACAGGAATATAACTACTATAATACTGCTCCTATATACAGGAATATAACTACTATAATACTGCTCCCTATATACAGGAATATAACTACTATAATACTGCCCCTATATACAGGAATATAACTACTATAATACTGCCCCCTATATACAGGAATATAACTACTATAATACTGCTATTATATACAAGAATATAACTACTATAATACTGCTCCTATATACAGGAATATAACTACTATAATACTGCTCCCTATATACAGGAATATAACTACTATAATACTGCTCCTATATACAGGAATATAACTACTATAATACTGCACCCTATATACAGGAATATAACTACTATAAGGCTGGGTTCACACTATGTATATTTGAGGCTGTATTTGTGAGGCTGTATAGCAACCAAAACCAGGAGTGGATTGAAAACACAGAAAGGTTCTGTTCACATAATGTTGTAATTGAGTGGATGGCCGTCATTTAATGGCAAATATTTGCTGTTATTTTAAAACAACGGCTGTGGTATTGAAATAATGGCCGTTATTTACTGTTATATGGCGGCCATCCACTCAATTTCAATATTGTGTGAACAGATCCTTTCTGTGTTTTCCATCCACTCCTGGTTTTGGTTGCTATGAGGACCTGACATGAGGACCAAATACAGCCTCAAATATACATAGTGTGAACCCAGCCTAATACTGCTCCTATATACAGGAATATAACTACTATAATACTGCTCTTATATACATGGATATAACTACTATAATACTGTCCCTATATACAGGAATATAATTACTATAATACTGCTCCTATATACAAGAATATAACTACTATAATACTGCCCCCTATATACAAGAATATAACTACTATAATACTGCTCCTATATACAGGAATATAACTACTATAATACTGCTCCTATATACAGGAATATAACTACTATAATACTGCTCCTATATACAAGAATATAACTACTATAATACTGCTCCTATATACAAGAATATAACTACTATAATACTGCTCCTATATACAGGGATATAACTACTATAATACTGCTCCTATATACAGGAATATAACTACTATAATACTGCCTCCTATATACAGGAATATACTACTATAATACTGCTCCTATATACAGGAATATAACTACTATAATACTGCTCCAATATACAAGAATATAACTACTATAATACTGCTCCTATATACAGGAATATAACTGCTATAATACTGCTCCTATATACAGGAATATAACTACTATAATACTGCTCCCTATATACAAGAATATAACTACTATAATACTGCTCCTATATACAGGAATATAACTACTATAATACTGCTCAGGCATGTGGCTGCAGTTCCTCTTCTATATTTTTAGGCTTTTGCTGGTTGTAGCAGATGTAGCAGAGTTGTCAGTGTGAATAAGGTGTTTGCTGGGGGTTGTGTACGTCACCCTGCGGTTGCTATGGGTTACGTCTCTCTGTCTCCCTTTGTCCTGGATATAATAGGTGTCAGCGCTCGGCTCACGTGTCAGGTGCTGGATTGAGCCCTATATAATGGAGCCTGTGATAATTGTTCCATGAAATGACATGATAATTACGTTATTCGCGCGTTTCACCGTTTCCTCATGAATTTGGATTCATTAAAACAAAATGACAACAACACAAAAGTATAAGCCGAGGATTTCTCATGTGAGCGAGCGGAGAAGTGACGATGGGTGGGAACGTGTGTGCGGCGGGGGGGCATCATCTGAACCTAATTGTATGTAAAGTATAAAGCTAATTAACCATAAAAGAACAATAGAAAAGCAGTCACATGATTATGTCTAACCCCATAACATTGTTCCTGACCCTGATGACCCCACATGACGGGCCGCAATATCAACGGGGAGGTCCTGCAGAGCGTTCCAACAATCCCAGAACTCTGCACAGGAATAAATCTACATATCGTGTTGTGTAAATTATAAGATATGGATTACAGCTTGTTCTACAGAGCTGTACTCGCAATTCAGCTGTTAAACAATATCTTACTGTTTGAAGTTCAGCAAACATTTTTATTTCAAATCAACTGATGCCAGAGATTTGTAATTTACATGTAAAAATCTCCAGTCTTCCAGTACTTATCAGCTGCTGTATGTCCTGCAGGAAGTGGTGTATTCTCTCCAGTGTGACACAGTGCTCTCTGCTGCCACCTCTGTCCATGTCAGGAACTGTCCAGAGCAGGAGAGGTTGTCTATGGGGATTTGCTGCTGCTCTGGACAGTTCCTGACTTGGACAGAGGTGGCAGCAGAGAGCACTGTGTCAGACTGGAGAGAATACGCCACTTCCTGCAGGACATACAGCAGCTGAAGACTGAAGTACTGGAAGACTGGAGATTTTTTAAATAAAAGTAAATTACAAATCTCTGGACCAGTTGATCTGAAAGATTTTTTTTTTTTTTTTGCTGAACTACCCCTTTAATGCTGTCTTGCACTTAAAGGGGTTATCCACCTAAGAGCTAAAAAAATGAAATGCTAGCAGGTCTCACTCACCAAGTCCCCCTGAGTATTTTGAGCCGTCTCCTGACTTTCTAGCTGCTGCCATTCCTGAGTTACAAGTTTTTCTAAAAGCCGATCTATGTCCAAGATGGCTCCTACATTTCCCATCATGCATTTCCCTGAATGGCCGGTTTGTGTACTCACTCCCTTAGCTTTCTTTTCTGGCCACTGCTGTCACTACCATTGCACAGTAAAAACATGACTGTTTTTTTCACAGATTTTGTATCACATCACCCCAATATGTATTCCATACTAGCTGATGATGTAGCAGAGCTGACACATGCATGGCGTAGCTATGTGCTGCATAACGGGCATCTGTTTACCGATGGTGGGGGGTGTAGTGTAGGTTTAGATCTCTGCTTGCTGACTGTGAATGAAAACATTCTAGTTCCATCCACATTCTAAGAACATCTGTAACACTTACAATATGCAGAGCTGTGACATAAAGAAAGGTACATGTGTCTGCATTCACTGACAGCAAGCAAAGATAGAACTATACCTTTTCATATTACAGAGACCTAGGCTCAAGGACACATGTAAGTCTATGGAAGAAGCACAGGTGCATGGAGATGATGCAGATGATGTCTCCTGGGGGTCAGATTACCAAATCAATAAACAGCTAACCCGGCCCCCAGAGAGGAGATCACATATCCTGTGTCTACAAAGGGAATGGGGAGTAAGCAGAAGCATGTTGTCAGAGTGGACACAGAGAAGATGAATTTAGACATCCAGAGCAGGTAAATATGAGAAAAAAACAGGGAGAGGGTACAAAATGGGTTATACATGTATATTAGACATAGGGTGGTATTGGGAAATGGGATCATTTAGATTATTTGTTACCCAGGTAACCTCTAACTCCACAGCTGCATTCACAATTCTGCTTTTAGACTTCAGCCATATCTAGAGCTGCATTCACATTTCTGCTGTTCTACAACATTCTGTACTCCAGCCATACCTAGAGCTGCGCTCACAATTCTGCTGTTACACAATATTTTGTACTCCAGTCATATCAAGAGCTGCATTCACAAGTATGATGTTACATAATATCTTGCTGTTTAAAGCTGCCCTACACTTCAGCAGCATCCAGAGCTGCATTCACAATTCTGCTGTTCCACAATATTTTATAGTCTGGTCACATCCATAGCTGCATTGACTATCCTATCCTAAACTCCTGTCTCATCCACAGCTGCATTCACAGTTCTGCTGTAACATAATATCTTGCTGTTGAATTGTGTGTTCTACTTTAGTCACATCCACAGCTGCACTCACAATTCTGCTGTTACGTGATCTCTTGCTGTGAAAACCTGTCTTACACTCAAGTCCTATTTGGAGCAGTTCACAGTTCTGCTTCTATATACTATCTTGTAATCGGGTCATATTCAGAGCTGCGTTCACAATTGTACAGAATATCTTGTACTGCAGCCACATCCAGAGCTGAATTCTCAATCCTGCTGTTATATAATATCTTGTGCTCCAGTCTCAGCCACAATTCTGTTGTTACATAATATCTTGCTGCTAAATCCTCTTATACTCCAAACACATCTGGAGCTGCATTCACAATTCTGCGTACACAATATATTGTATTTAAAACACATCCAGAGCTGCATTCATAATTCTGCATTCACAATACCTTGTACTTTGATCACATCCAGAGCTGCATTCACAATTCTGCTCACAAAATACCTTGTACCTTGATCACATCCAGAGCTGCATTCACAATACCTAGTACTTTGATCAAATCCAGAGCTTCATTCACAATTCCGCATTCACAATACCTTGTTCTTTGATCACATCCAGAGTTGCATTCACAGTTCTGCTATTACATAGTATCATGAGAGCTTTATTCACAACCTTTGCACTTTTCACATTTTTTCTGGCTTAAAAAAACTGCCTGTAAAAACCTGCATGTGAGAACACAGCCTTAACCACCCGTCAGTGCCCCCTGCAGTTGTTCGGGCCCTACTCCACTTGTGGGCGGCGAGTTTCCGTTTAAGGGTGCGTTTACACGTACAGGATCTGCAGCAGATTTGATGGCGCAGATTTGAAGCTGCAGATTCAAAGCAAATCAATTCAGGGCCATCGGATCTGCTGCAAATCTGCTGCAGATCCTGTACGTGTGAACGCACCCTTAGGCGTCTTTTTCTTGGCCACCGTTCGACATTTATTGTTTTCTCACCGAGTTATAGGACGAACCAAAGGCGTTAAACGTTCCCATAAGACGTGAGGCCAAAGTCTCTTCTCTCTTAGCCTTTAGGAGGAAGGAAATAAGTGATCTGGCAAATCCAGAGTCCGGTGGGAGATCAAGTCAGAGAAACGAGAAAGAACTACCGGTCCCAGAAGGGGCTGCAGCCAAAAGTCTCACAACTCGTTCCTGAAGTATTATACAAAAACTCACAGGGATATCACAGCACCGCATGTATGGGCAGCCTCAGAGACAGAGCCAAGTCAGCTCTACTACATCAGAGACAGAGCCAAGTCAGCTCCGCTACATCAGAGACAGAGCCAAGTCCGCTCTGCTACATCAGAGACAGAACCAAGTCAGCTCTACTACATCAGAGACAGAGCCAAGTCAGCTCTACTACATCAGAGACAGAGCCAAGTCAGCTCTACTACATCAGAGACAGAGCCAAGTCAGCTCTACTACATCAGAGACAGAGCCAAGTCCGCTCTACTACATCAGAGACAGAGCCAAGTCCGCTCTGCTACATCAGAGACAGAGCCAAGTCCGCTCTGCTACATCAGAGACAGAGCCAAGTCAGCTCCGCTACATCAGAGACAGAGCCAAGTCAGCTCTGCTACATCAGAGACAGAGCCAAGTCCGCTCTGCTACATCAGAGACAGAGCCAAGTCAGCTCTACTACATCAGAGACAGAGCCAAGTCAGCTCTGCTACATCAGAGACAAAGCCAAGTCAGCTCCGCTACATCAGAGACAGAGCCAAGTCAGCTCCGCTACGTCAGAGACAGAGCCAAGTCCGCTCTGCTACATCAGAGACAGAGCCAAGTCAGCTCTACTACATCAGAGACAGAGCCAAGTCAGCTCTACTACATCAGAGACAGAGCCAAGTCCGCTCTGCTACATCAGAGACAGAGCCAAGTCAGCTCTACTACATCAGAGACAGAGCCAAGTCAGCTCTACTACATCAGAGACAGAGCCAAGTCCACTCTGCTACATCAGAGACAGAGCCAAGTCAGCTCCGCTACATCAGAGACAGAGCCAAGTCAGCTCCGCTACATCAGAGACAGAGCCAAGTCCGCTCTGCTACATCAGAGACAGAGCCAAGTCAGCTCTACTACATCAGAGACAGAGCCAAGTCAGCTCTACTACATCAGAGACAGAGCCAAGTCCGCTCTACTACATCAGAGACAGAGCCAAGTCAGCTCTACTACATCAGAGACAGAGCCAAGTCAGCTCTACTACATCAGAGACAGAGCCAAGTCAGCTCTACTACATCAGAGACAGAGCCAAGTCAGCTCCGCTACATCAGAGACAGAGCCAAGTCAGCTCCGCTACATCAGAGACAGAGCCAAGTCCGCTCTGCTACATCAGAGACAGAGCCAAGTCAGCTCTACTACATCAGAGACAGAGCCAAGTCAGCTCTGCTACATCAGAGACAGAGCCAAGTCAGCTCCGCTACATCAGAGACAGAGCCAAGTCAGCTCCGCTACGTCAGAGACAGAGCCAAGTCCGCTCTGCTACATCAGAGACAGAGCCAAGTCAGCTCTACTACATCAGAGACAGAGCCAAGTCAGCTCTACTACATCAGAGACAGAGCCAAGTCCGCTCTGCTACATCAGAGACAGAGCCAAGTCCGCTCTGCTACATCAGAGACAGAGCCAAGTCAGCTCTACTACATCAGAGACAGAGCCAAGTCAGCTCTACTACATCAGAGACAGAGCCAAGTCAGCTCCGCTACATCAGAGACAGAGCCAAGTCAGCTCCGCTACATCAGAGACAGAGCCAAGTCCGCTCTGCTACATCAGAGACAGAGCCAAGTCAGCTCTACTACATCAGAGACAGAGCCAAGTCAGCTCTACTACATCAGAGACAGAGCCAAGTCCGCTCTACTACATCAGAGACAGAGCCAAGTCAGCTCTACTACATCAGAGACAGAGCCAAGTCAGCTCTACTACATCAGAGACAGAGCCAAGTCAGCTCTACTACATCAGAGACAGAGCCAAGTCAGCTCCGCTACATCAGAGACAGAGCCAAGTCAGCTCCGCTACATCAGAGACAGAGCCAAGTCCGCTCTGCTACATCAGAGACAGAGCCAAGTCAGCTCTACTACATCAGAGACAGAGCCAAGTCAGCTCTGCTACATCAGAGACAGAGCCGAGTCAGCTCTACTACATCAGAGACAGAGCCAAGTCCACTTTACTACATCAGAGACAGAGCCAAGTCCACTCTACTACATCAGAGACAGAGCCAAGTCAGCTCCGCTACATCAGAGACAGAGCCAAGTCAGCTCTGCTACATTAGAGACAGAGCCAAGTCAGCTCTGCTACATCAGAGACAGAGCCAAGTCAGCTCCGCTACATCAGAGACAGAGCCGAGTCACCTCCGCTACATCAGAGACAGAGCCGAGTCAGCTCCGCTACATCAGAGACAGAGCCGAGTCAGCTCCGCTACATCAGAGACAGAGCCGAGTCAGCTCCGCTACATCAGAGACAGAGCCGAGTCAGCTCTGCTACATCAGAGACAGAGCCGAGTCAGCTCTGCTACATCAGAGACAGAGCCAAGTCAGCTCCGCTACATCAGAGACAGAGCCAAGTCAGCTCTGCTACATCAGAGACAGAGCTAGGTCAGCTCTGCCACATCAGAGACAGAGCCAGGTCAGCTCTGCCACATCAGGGACAGAGCCGAGTCACCTCCGCTACATCAGGACTACTCCTTATACATCATCGGACCACCTCAATGCTCTGAACACTGGCCCCATCTTAGCTGCATTGTCTAATGACTCTGATCTGCTCTTCTTCCTCCATACTTTACCCTTCAGCTCTGCTCCATGATATGTGGCTCAGATACATAGCCTGCAGAGTGACATTCCACATACAGCTCTGCTACATATGTACACATCTGCTGGAGCATGCACAGCTTATATCACAGACCTACAGTACATGTATATATCTATTGTATAGAGGACAGGACCACGGCCAGCTCCCTCAGCAGCCATAGTATGGATGTATAATATACAACAACCTACAATGTATAACAGGAGCCTACAGGCTGTATACTATGATATATGTACATCACAACCTACACTGTATATAACAATCAATATGGTTTAATATAATAACAAAGTACTATATATAATAGTATCAGTGTATAATGTATATAATAGTATCAGTGTACAATGTATATAATAGTATCAGTGTACAATGTATATAATAGTATCAGTGTACAATGTGTATATAATAGTATCAGTGTACAATGTATATAATAGTATCAGTGTACAATGTATATAATAGTATCAGTGTACAATGTATATAATAGTATCAGTGTACAATGTGTATATAATAGTATCAGTGTACAATGTATATAATAGTATCAGTGTACAATGTATATAATAGTATCAGTGTACAATGTGTATATAATAGTATCAGTGTACAATGTGTATATAATAGTATCAGTGTACAATGTATATACTAGTATCAGTGTACAATGTGTATATAATAGTATCAGTGTACAATGTATATACTAGTATCAGTGTACAATGTGTATATAATAGTATCAGTGTACAATGTGTATATAATAGTATCAGTGTACAATGTGTATATAATAGTATCAGTGTACAATGTGTATATAATAGTATCAGTGTACAATGTGTATATAATAGTATCAGTGTACAATGTGTATATAATAGTATCAGTGTACAATGTGTATAATAGTATCAGTGTACAATGTATATATAATAGTATCAGTGTACAATGTATATAATAGTATCACTGTACAATGTGTATTTAATAGTATCAGTGTACAATGTATATATAACAGTATCAGTGTATGATGTATATAATAGTATCAGTGTACAATGTGTATATAACAGTATCAGTGTACAATGTATATACTAGTATCAGTGTACAATGTGTATATAATAGTATCAGTGTACAATGTATATAATAGTATCAGTGTACAATGTGTATAGTATCAGTGTACAATGTATATAATAGTATCAGTGTACAATGTGTATATAATAGTATCAGTGTACAATGTGTATATAATAGTATCAGTGTACAATGTGTATAATAGTATCAGTGTACAATGTATATACTAGTATCAGTGTACAATGTGTATATAATAGTATCAGTGTACAATGTATACAATAGTATTAGTGTATAATAGTATCAGTGTACAATGTATACAATAGTATTAGTGTATAATAGTATCAGTGTACAATGTATATAATAGTATCACTGTACAATGTGTATTTAATAGTATCAGTGTACAATGTGTATATAACAGTATCAGTGTATGATGTATATAATAGTATCAGTGTACAATGTGTATATAACAGTATCAGTGTACAATGTATATACTAGTATCAGTGTACAATGTGTATATAATAGTATCAGTGTACAATGTATACAATAGTATCAGTGTACAATGTGTATATAACAGTATCAGTGTACAATGTATATACTAGTATCAGTGTACAATGTGTATATAATAGTATCAGTGTACAATGTATACAATAGTATCAGTGTATAATAGTATCAGTGTACAATGTATATACTAGTATCAGTGTACAATGTGTATATAATAGTATCAGTGTACAATGTATACAATAGTATCAGTGTATAATAGTATCAGTGTACAATGTATATACTAGTATCAGTGTACAATGTGTATATAACAGTATCAGTGTATGATGTATATAATAGTATATTAGTTGTTCCCTCATACTGTCTCCCTCCCTCCGCAGGCAGTCCCCCTACTATATATCACCCTCCCCCTCTGTAGTTGTTCCCTCATGCTGTATACATTCCTAGTTCCCATACTGTATACCTCCCTTACGGTGTAAGTGTCCCCTCCTGCCTCCCATGCAGATTTTGTTGAGCAGGTGGGGGCGGAGCATAACAAGTTTGCCACCGATTGGCTGATGCTCAGCACCCAGTGTCAGGGATCCGGTCAGCTGACTGTATCTTGTTCTTCAACAGTTTTTTGCATGATCCACCCCCGACAGGAAGTTGTGTAGTCCTCTAATTGTCTCCAGCTCCCAGCTTGTCCCTCTCTTCCTAGACAACACATCATCCTTTTCCCGGAGTCTTGGCTGGATCTTGTCTTTTAGTGTTAAGGCCCCCCCAAGTGATATCACGTCTGACCGTCCCTTCCATCCTATATCACCACTTCGCTTTTATATACATATATATATATCTTTATGGGAACATTTGGGAAGAGTGAGGTGTGATTATAGCATACTGCCTTGTGCTGAACAGTGCCACAGGTAGAGGAGCAGACAGCAAATAAATCTACTGACTATAGAGCAATAGTCTGCTATGTACTAAAATATTCTGCCACAGCTCTGGGTGCGGAACTGGAAGGAGTGCTGTGGGAGGGAAGTATGCAGGGTGGGAGGAGATGAGGGAAAGCAATGCATTCTGGGAATTGTAGTCCTGAACAACTGCTCAACCAGGAAGTAGAGGACAGGGTGCGGGGACAGGATTACTGATGCCCAAATCAATGGAATTGTAGTTGTTTTTACTTTACATCAGAGTACCCCTTTAACTTGGCTTTCCTCGATTTTTCTTTCTTAAAGGAGACCATCACCTGAGACACTCTGGTCTCTCATTGAGCTAATGATGACCAAGAGTGGGACATTCAGGACCTCTATGGGACTGATCCTATGAAGGGAAGTTATTGGGTGACTAGAGATGGGGTGTAACGTGGGGGGGTCAGAGTTTGTGGCCCCGCCTTTCTCATGTCTCGGGCCCCTCCCCCTCATTTTTAGATGTGGATACAGGATACTATATATCTGTTGGAACCATTAGATCCTCGTCCCCCTCGATGGAAGCCGCTCCGTCTGGCTTAGACCAATTGAAATTTTGAAATAAAAGAACTTTTTAGCAGCAAACATCTTGTTTCTTGGCAGGAAATGAGGACATCGCAAATGAAATCTAATTAACAAATCTAGGGTATACAATGTGGAGAGTGAGGGGGCAGCGCCGGGTTCTCTCCACAATAAATCTCACAGGCTTTGTCTCTCACACAATAATCCATCGGCGAACGGCGATCAATCGTCACAATAAATATATAATCAGCAATTATTTACCTAAGATCCGCTAATGGCAAACAATGGCGCTAGAAGGATCTCTAGAACAGCACGGGAGAATATGGAAGGACGACTTATTCAGGTGCCAGCGATTGTTTAACTACAACATAGAAGACGCATCAATCTGAAGTCATGGAAAGTCTCCTAACTATGAACAAAGCCGAAAAAAGAAGGAGAAGAAAGTAGTAACAACCCCAAAACAAGAACACAAGGAGGGCAAAAAACAGGGCAGAAAAAGTGCAGGGAGGGCAAAAAACAGGGCAGGGAGGGCCAAAAACAGGGCAGAAACTGGGCAGGGAGGGCAAAAAACAGGGCAGAGAAAGTGCAGGGAGGGCAAAAAACAGGGCAGGAACAAGGCAGGGAGGGCAAAAAAACAGGGCAGAAAAAAGAATGCAAGGAGGGCAAAAAACAGGGCAGAAACAAGGTGGCGTGGAAGAAAACAGGAGCAACAATGGCGGGGGACAAGAGCGCAGGGAGGGCAAAAAACAGCGCATAAACAAGAGTGCAGGGAGCAGAAACAAGAGCGTCAGGGGTAAACAAAAAACGAGTTGAAACAAGAGCACAGGGAGGGCAAAAAAAGCAGGGCAAAACAGCAGGGGGGGGGGTGGAAAATAAACAGGGCAGAAACAAGAGCACAGGGAGGGCAAAAAACAGCGCAGAAATAAGAGTGCAGGGAGCAGAAACAAGAACACAGGGAGGGCAAAAAAAGCAGGGCAAAACAGTAGGGGGGTGGAAAAAAAACAGGGCAGAAACAAGAGCACAGGGAGGGCAAAAAACAGCGCAGAAAGTGTGTGTGTGTGGAGGGGGAAAACAGGGCAGAGTGGGCGGGCAAACAAAAAAAAAGGTTGAAAGACAAGCACAGGGAGGGCAAAAAACAGGGCAGAAACAAGAGCGCAGGGAGGGCAAAAAATAGGGCAGAAACAAGAGCGCAGGGAGGGCAAAAAATAGGGCAGAAACAAGAGTGCAGGGAGCAGAGAGATATGTGTTCGGTAAGGTATTCAATACAATGTTCTAGATTCTTTAAAAGGGATTCTGTCACTAGGTATATGCCACCTTAAATGAGAGCAATGTAAACTAGTGATATAAACGCTGAACAGATCGGTGTATTACTTACATCATTCTGTTCAACCGTTCTCCTAATATGCAGGAGAATAGGATTCTTGCCACCCCAGCCCCCTCTCCCCATCAGCAGCTGGTGGGCGGAGTTTTCTGCTTCTCATGAATATCCAGGACTACTGGGCTCATGCACATAATGGAGAGGACTACTTATTGTCCATGTTATTCAGGAGGAATCTCTGGATCATGATGATGTAAGTGATACATCATCCTGTTCAGCTTCTGTTACCCTGACATAAGACACCACAAACCTACTGACAGAGTCTCTTTAAAGTATGTGGCCAGGTACATTCTAGGTTTTTTAAGGTACATAATGTTTTGGATACAATTTGTAAGCAGGTATGTTCTAGGTTCTGTAAGGTATATAATACAGTGTTCTGGATACAATGTGTGATCGGTATGGTCTAGGTTTTAAATGTTACATTATGCAGTGTTCTGGATACGTGTGAACAGGTATGTTCTAGGTTATGTAAGGTATATAATACAATGTTCTGGATACAACGTGTGAACTGGCATGTTCTAGGTTATGTAAGGTATATAATACAATGTTCTGGATACAATTTGTAATCAGGTATGTTCTAGGTTCTGTAAGGTATATAATACAGTGTTCTGGATACAGTTTGTAAGCAGGTATGTTCTAGGTTCTGTAAGGTATATAATACAGTGTTGTGGATACAATGTGTGATCGGTATGGTCTAGGTTTTGAATGTTACATTATACAATGTTCTGGATACAATGTGTGAACAGGTATGTTCTAGGTTATGTAAGGTATATAATAAAATGTTCTGGATACAGTGTGTAAGCAGGCATGTTCTAGGTTCTGTATTGCATATTAAGCAATGTTCTGGATACAACGTGTGAACTGGTATGTTCTAGAATATGTAAGGTGTATAATACAATGTTCTGGATACAACATGTGAACTGGTATGTTCTAGGTTATGTAAGGTATATAATACAATGTTCTGGATACAATAAGTGAGCAGGTATGTTCTAGGTTTTATAAGGTATATTATAAAATGTTCTGGATACAACCTGTGAGCAGGTATGTTCTAGGTTCTGTTAGGTATATGACAGTATTCTGGATACAGTATGTGAGCAGGTATGTTCTATGTTTTGTAAGGTATATTATACAATGTTCTGGATACAACCTGTGAGCAGGTATGTTCTAGGTTCTGTAAATTATATAATACAATGTTCTGGATACAGTATGTGAGCAGGTATGTTCTATGTTTTGTAAGATATATAATACAATGTTCTGGTATATTATATTGTTCTGGATACAATGTGTGAACAGGCATATTCTAGGTTCTGTATTGCATATTATACAATGTTCTGGATACAACCTGTGAGCAGGTATGTTCTAGGTTCTGTAAGGTATATGACAGTGTTCTGGATAAGGTATGTGAGCAGGTATGTTCTAGGTTCTGTAAGATATATTATACAATGTTCTGGATACAATGTGTGAGCAGGCAT
The DNA here is from genome assembly GCF_027789765.1 of Dendropsophus ebraccatus. NCBI lineage: Eukaryota > Metazoa > Chordata > Amphibia > Anura > Hylidae > Dendropsophus > Dendropsophus ebraccatus. Next base: position 90,503,943 of record NC_091464.1, read on the forward strand.
GTTCTAGGTGAGACGCTGGAGCGGGTGACGCAGGTGGTGGACAGCGTAATCACGCCTGACATCACCTCTGCTTCCGCCCGGCGGACTCAGCACGCAAGGCGTTTGGCGCTGCAGGATCGCCAGGCAGTATACAGCCCAGGTGTTGCATATGAGTATTGGCCAATCACATACATTGGATGTATATATAAGGCCCCCTGACGCAGAGGAGCGAAACAGCGTTGGAGTGTGAGGTGGGGGGCCAGTGGACTGGGACCTGTGTTGCATTCTTGTAACTTGTAACAATACTTGTCATCCATACTTGTCGTTCACATATATGTGATTCTTATCAGCGTACTGTAAGCAACTGGCACTAGCACTTTTTACCTATGCACTTTATGCTGGATGAATTATACTATATAGTTTACAATATTTTGTATATGGATGCACTGGCACTTCAAACAACGTGTCCCAGCAGCGTGGTCTCCCACCTCCCCAGGTCTTGTTTTTATATGTTCTTGTTCTGTGATTGAATTTAATAAACATTCATTTTAGTTAATCAGTGACTGATTCATTTTTGTTATTTTGGGTTTCCCAAATATATTTTTGGTGTAGTCATGTTCTAGGTTCTGTAAGGTATATTATCCAATGTTCTGGATACACTGTGTGAGCAGGCATGTTCTAGGTTCTGTAAGGTATATTATCCAATGTTCTGGATACACTGTGTGAGCAGGCATGTTCTAGGTTCTGTAAGATATATTATACAATGTTCTGTATACACTGTGTGAGCAGGTATGTTCTAGGTTCTGTAAGGTATATTATCCAATGTTCTGGATACACTGTGTGAGCAGGCATGTTCTAGGTTCTGTAAGATATATTATACAATGTTCTGTATACACTGTGTGAGCAGGCATGTTCTAGGTTCTGTAAGGTATATTATCCAATGTTCTGGATACACTGTGTGAGCAGGCATGTTCTAGGTTCTGTAAGGCAGTGCTTCCCATACAGGATTTCCCATGCAAAGCACACCTGTGATAATACCTGATGCACTGAGTATAATTATATCACCTGTCATAATACCTGATGCACTGAGTATAATTATATCACCTGTGATAATACCTGATGCACTGAGTATAATTATATCACCTGTGCAATACTAAGGGAATCCTCAAAACATGACCTGTTGGTGAGACCTGAGGACTGGAATTGAGAAGCACTGCTGTAAGCTATATTAACCAATGTTCTGGATACAATGTGTGAGAAGGCATGTTTTAGGTTCTGTAGGTAAATGACAGTGTTCTGGATACAGTATGTGAGCAGGAATGTCCTGGGTTTTGTAAGGTATATTATACAATGTTCTGTATACACTGTGTGAGCAGGCATGTTCTAGGTTCTGTAAGGTATATTATACAATGTTCTGTATACACTGTGTGAGCAGGCATGTTCTAGGTTCTGTAAGGTATATTATCCAATGTTCTGGATACACTGTGTGAGCAGGCATGTTCTAGGTTCTGTAAGATATATTATACAATGTTCTGTATACACTGTGTGAGCAGGCATGTTCTAGGTTCTGTAAGGTATATTATCCAATGTTCTGGATACACTGTGTGAGCAGGCATGTTCTAGGTTCTGTAAGGTATATTATCCAATGTTCTGGATACACTGTGTGGGCAGGCATGTTCTAGGTTCTGTAAGGCAGTGCTTCCCATACAGGATTTCCCATGCAAAGCACACCTGTGATAATACCTGATGCATTGAGTATAATTATATCACCTGTGATAATACCTGATGCACTGAGTATAATTATATCACCTGTGCAATACTAAGGGAATCCTCAAAACATGACCTGTTGGTGAGACCTGAGGACTGGAATTGAGAAGCACTGCTGTAAGCTATATTAACCAATGTTCTGGATACAATGTGTGAGAAGGCATGTTCTAGGTTCTGTAGGTAAATGACAGTGTTCTGGATACAGTATGTGAGCAGGAATGTCCTGGGTTTTGTAAGGTATATTATACAATGTTCTGTATACACTGTGTGAGCAGGAATGTCCTGGGTTTTGTAAGGTATATTATACAATGCTCTGGATACACTGTGTGAGCAGGCATGTTCTAGTTTCTGTAAGATATATTATACAATGTTCTGTATACACTGTGTGAGCAGGCATGTTCTAGGTTCTGTAAGATATATTATACAATGTTCTGTATACACTGTGTGAGCAGGTATGTTCTAGGTTCTGTAAGATATATTATACAATGTTCTATATACAGTGTGTGAGCAGGTATGTTCTAGGTTCTGTAAGATATATTATACAATGCTCTGGATACACTGTGTGAGCAGGCATGTTCTAGGTTCTGTAAGATATATTATACAATGCTCTGTATACACTGTGTGAGCAGGCATGTTCTAGGTTCTGTAAGATATATTATACAATGTTCTGTATACAGTGTGTGAGCAGGTATGTTCTAGGTTCTGTAAGATATATTATACAATGCTCTGGATACACTGTGTGAGCAGGCATGTTCTAGGTTCTGTAAGATATATTATACAATGTTCTGTATACACTGTTGGAGCAGGTATGTTCTAGGTTCTGTACGGTGTATGATTCAAGGTTACTAGATCCCATCTTTTCCACCCCTGTACATGAGATATTCACATACATTTGTTTTAGGTTCTTGTTTCTAATACTCATTGTGACTTGGTTCTGGACTCTTCTTTCTAATCTATCATCATTGACCTTTTTCTCATCCCATAATGCTGTTTTTTCTTGACAGAGGACCAGACGGTGCACATTGCCGCGACGAGTCCTTATCAATATCTATGTCGGTGCACAATCCTAAGCCAGCATCGAAATGGCAACGTGAGGTCTTGTAAATGAAGAAGAATGAGAAAGAAGCAAATGTCTTCAGGCGAGGGAGGACGGCTGTGATATATGGACGTTCTCAGGAGGAAGGTGACCGGTAAGGGTGTAATATGGAGGCATAATATCACAGCAACAAGCAATACATCTAGAACAGCAGAGAACAAGGGACCCTGTGACTGTAATATACATAATAAGAGGGGGAATATTCCCTTATCCAGATCAGGGGACACCCATCACTATCACCCAAAATGACTTCTAATACTATAACCTTAATAAGGATTCAAATACAACAAGAGAGTAAACGAGGAGCAGTGACACCCCACAGGGGGAATCAGGGCGGGGGAGGGGAGAGACATAGTGCAGCCAATGATGAAGAAGGGGGTGAACTAAACTCATTTCTTCTCTGCTCTTATTCTAGTTTTGTTTCTATCATTCTCAATGGCTTTTTGCTGTAACAAGATCATATGAGCAAATCCTGGGAGTGTGCAGAATAACGAGAATGATAAGAAAAGAATGGAGGGTGTGCAGACTGATCCAATAGATGAAATAGAGAAGACAGAGGGGACCCGAAGGCAAAAATTTGCCCTAAACTGGCCTGGACCCCTTAGCTGTGTCCTGAATAAAAGAGGGGTTAGAAGGTTCCCAGGTTTGTTCATACAGAGGTGAAGGCAGAGGCGGTGAACACACAGCGCCATAGAACCCATGATAATAGAGTAGTGTAAGAGTCTTCTGCAACCTGTAGCTCACTGGCTGCTATAAAGCTACAATATCAGCTGCCCAGCATGATGGGAGTAGTGGGTGTGCAGACGCTGGGAGGAGAAGTCCTATATACTATAATAATAATACAGCATCCACCATATAAATAACTCATCAAAAAGACAATTAAAATGACCAAGAATAATAATATAGAAAATACTACAACTACCGATATAAATATCATAAAATACAGAATATAATAGGCGAAATAATATTAATCGATCGCAAGGATAAAAACGACAATAAAAATGTAGAAAATAAAAACATTAGCAAAACAAAAAAATGTTAAATAATTTTAGAAATGCATAAATGCATGAGATAAAAAAAGTGAAATAAACACTCATTTTTATTTAAATTAAATTGAATTAATTTATTAAAAAAATAAAAGTAACTAACAAAATCCCATGAGATAAAATAAAAACAGGTGAAATTAAAATTTAAATAATGAAAAAAAAAATACTAAAATGTTATTAAAATAAAAAATATTATTTAAATAAAAGTATTAACAGAAATAATTATAAATAAAAACATATCAAACTTTAAACACTACGGGGGATATTTATCAGGGGCTTTGCACCTATTTTTAGGTGAATGGATTTTTTGATGTAAGTTGTATCTATAAACCAGTATTTGACGTGCGACTATTTTTTTACCTGCTTGTTTTGAGTATTCACCCAAAAATTGCATAATCCAGGATTTGCGCCCAATGTATTATTTGCAACTTTTTTAAAAGTCACAAAAACCGGTGCAGGGCGACGTCTGGTCAAGACCAGGTGATTTTGTTAATGATTTTTTTTGCGACCTTTTTACGTTTACTATGACAGTGCGACTTTTCCATAAAACACACACAATATATCGGAACAAAATAAACACCGACCCACATTAGAACAGTCGCACACAAGACTCCTTAGTAAATGCCCCCCTTTAAGGATAAAAGGATAACAAATAATATAAAACAATAAAATTTATTTAATTAGCGTAACAATTGTAGGGAAAAAAATAAAACCCAACAAAACCAATTAAAAACTACTAAAATAATAAATGATTATCTGAACAATAGATAGGAAAGGTAAATCACTAAGGGGGACATTTATTAAGTCCGGCATTTTTTACGCCGGACTTATAAATGTCCCCGCATCTCCGGCGCTACGGAGATTTATTTAGAGGCGGACTGCCTCTACATAAATACCGTGCGTGTCGGTGCGCACAGCCGAAAACCTACGCCACCTGAAAGGTGGAGTAGGTTTTCGGCGTATCTTTGTGCGGAAAAAATGATAAATCGCACGGACTCTGAGTCCGCGCCCCCCGTAACACCCCCTCCACACCCCCTCCCGCCCCCTCCCCGCCCCCCGGCGTACTCGGCGGAAAGTGCCGATATGCGAATATTTTATTCGCAAATCGGCCATTTGCGAATAAAAAAAATACGCAAATCGTCACTTTCCGCCGAAAATCATCCGTACGCCGGATGATACATGTCGCCCTAAGTATAAAAAAAATACAAATTATAAAAAAAAAAAAAAAAAAAAGATAATTAAATAAATAAATAAAATGACACAATGCCTAAAATCCACCCGAGCTGTCATGGGGCAGTTGGGCAGTTAACAAGCCATAGAGCGTCTGCTGCTATTTCTGCCCCAGGACAAAGCCATGGGAATGAAAAGATCATGTCAGAAAGTGAACAAGGCAAAGGTGAAGAGCCTGGAAGGGGAGGCAGGCAGAGCGGCCACTTCTATCTGATATGTGATAGTGCAGGACGCTCAGCCAAGGAGCAGGGCACACTGCCTGCAGCAAGAAAGAGCCTGTGTCTTACTGTTCAAAGGCCTTTTCTTCTCCGGGCTCCTTTCTCCTTCTCTGTGAATATATAAGTCCTGGGTCAGTTCCGTGAAGGATTCCAGAGAGACAGCGATCGGCTTTCAGGACACTAATATGTTTGCGACCCAGACTGACTGCGGCAGCGTCCATTAAACCTTGTCACTATATATACTGTATATATCTATTGAGTTACAAACTATAACAGCAGCTACTACCAGGTGCAAATATCCTGGCACTTAAAGGAGGTCACTGGCGCTATTACCTTAATCCTCAAATCCCAGACAGGACACAGAACAAAGTGTAATGGCTGAAAAGTCTACCCCATCCACTACAGGAAATTCACTGAGGACAGTTGTTTAAAAAGAAGAAACAATTTTGGAATCAGTAACAATACGACCCGTGAGTCCCACGTCACGTCTCCTCATCTTACCAGACACTCGCATTTTAGGAGATATATCTTTAGGCCATGTTTTAACTGTGTATGTTCCGTAATAATCACAGCTGTTGTTACTACGGAACTCACGTAGTTCTGCCTTCTAAAGAATCCCGGACAGAGTGTATACACATAGGGGGACATGTATCATCCGGCGTACTGTTTAATTTTGGCGTAAAGTGCCGATATGCGAATGATTTTAAGCGCAAATGGCCGATTTGCGAATAAAATATTCGCATATCGGCACTTAACGCCGGGGGGCGTGGAGGGGAGGAACGGGGGGGCGTGGACTCAGAGTCTGCGCGATTTATCATTTTTTCAAATAAAAGATACGCCGAAAACCTACTCCACCTTTCAGGTGGCGTAGGTTTTCGGCTGTGCGCACCGACGCGCGCAGGATTTATGTAGAGGCAGTCCGCCTCTACATAAATCTCTGTAGCGCCGGAGATGCGGGAACATTTAAAAGTCCCCCATAGTGTAAACTCCGAAACTGACATGTTAGTGAATAACGGGCACAGAAAACTCTGTCAGTTCCCACAATGGAGCGTGCGGCTCCAGGAGCACGCTCCATTGTGTACAGCGGGGAATTCTGATGTGGGCGCTCATGGATGTGCCTGCATCCGAATTCAGTGGCAGTGAATATCGTCCGGCCTGTACTGCATTACCGGCCAGGATGATCTTCTTAGACACCGGCTATTCCGTGACCGGGTCACGGAGCGGTTGGTGTCTTACAGAGTGGGAACATGGCCTTACTCTGCAACATCATCATTCTGAACTATGACGTCGTAATGACCAAATCTATCAATGGAAGAAGAGAAGTCCCCCACCAACGTGCATTGACTGCCAAGGGGATAGTCACCATCTCATCTGGTCCATGTACCACTATATGATAAATAATACAAATGGTTTCTTCAGGTGAAATTCCCACAAAATCCTCCACAATTAAACTAAGCAATGATATCACTTTCATCCCATTCTCCATCCATTATTATTTTTAACTCTGTAACCTTGTTCTCTTTGCTTTAGGTGTTAGTTCAGATTTTCTATATGTTCCCAGTTCATTCATAGATTCCTTACAGATCTAGCACAGATGTTGACTCCTGTTTCTGACTATTTGTTTTTCGTTTGTTGTCTTGGATAGTCTCTATAGTCTTAGAATATTGCTGGAAGTTTCTTACTCTGACACCTTGATGTCTTCCTTGATTTATAACTTTCCCATTTTCTTTATATTTTACCCAGAATTTTCACATCTGACTGGGAACAACCAACATCTTCTGCCATACTCTGTTCGATTTCCATCTTGATAGGTTTGTACAATCCTTCCTTGTACAATCCTTCCTCTATAACCTTGCTCCTACACAACTCACAGCTGACTGGGAACAACCAACCTCTTCTGCTGCACATATGTTAGATTTGCATCTCCAATGAGTTGTATAATCCTTCCTTTTTTTTTTTTTTTTTACTTGTCCTATATTTTACACAAAGCTAAAAAGGAACAACCATCATCTTCTGACACAATCTTTGTTGTACTTCCATCCTAATGTGTACATGTTACTTCAGGGAACTTTTCTGGATACCACTCCATTTCTGTGGCTGCTATGCTCAATTACAGTGTGGATGCAGACTAGCTTCTGTGCTGACTAGTATACAAAATAAAAATGGGATCCTACCTCACTGTAGCAAACCTGCAGAAGTTCCCAAACCAGCACTGAGCCATCTGACCTGTGATTTAAGCTATTTCTCTGGCCAGAAACCCTGCAACCTCTCCTGGTTTAGGAGAGAAAAAAGCCCTGTGGAGTACAGAAGAAAGTTCTTTTGCCTACCAAGAACTATGACAGACTTATTTTACTGATTTCTGCAAAGTTGTCTGATATACCAGCTACCAGGAGTTAGATAATTCCACTTTAAGGAGTTGTATAATCCTCCTACAACTTTATGAGGACAACCAACATCTTCAGGCGCAATCAGTGCTGGATTTCGTTCTCAAAAGAATTGTATGATCCTCCAATTGATCTGACTGATCTCTTGTTGGGGCCATGTTTTCTCTCTCCATAAGGTGTTTCAGGTCCTTCTCTTATATCTTCAAAATCATTTACATTTTTAGACTTGGATGGGAATGACAAGGTGAGTGCAGAACTTTTCCTTAACATTAAGTGAGTCCATAATTTAATTTTTTGACTTGGTTTGGAAAAAAACATTGTCTATTGCTGCAATATTCTCCTTCCCCGAGTGTGAGAAACATGTTGTAATGTCTATCAGCTACCCATAGGTGGAGGTAGAGAGACAGTTTTCATCCTCTTAGAGGAGATCTAATCTGCATACTTTTTCCCATGGACCATTGCCTGTAAGACTCCACACAGCTGCTGAATAATTCCCAATAAACTCTGCACTCACCAGATGCAAGAACCTTGTCATGTCTCATGGCTCTTATACGGGGCAGACATTGACTTACAGGGTCATTGCCCATAGATGGCACTAAAGAGACAATACTCTTGCCCCTGCAGGTGATCTAGTTTGCATATTTATTCCCCATGAATCATTGCCTGTATGACTTCTGCTGGATCTCCTCAATGAGATCCAGTGTCCACTGAAAATATCCCAGCGTTGCTTCTTTCCTTAGTTTACTGTTGGGCATTTGCAGGTATTAGGGAATTGCACTGATATAAGCCACTGATCCTGAATGACTCCTGATAATGCTGACTGTACAGTGTGCCCTTTATATCACTATACCCTGTAAGAAGAGGGATACATGTGGTGCGGATATCTCCATAGAGAATTGCTTATACTGTGATTCCATAATTTTATCAACGTTACTTAAAAGTATCTGCCCCAACCCTGACTGCCCCAGTGATGACACTGCGAGTGAAGACGTGTCCATGTCGCTCCATCCATCCATAGCCAGTGAGTGAAATGTGAATTGCAGTGTACTACAATTCCCAGTATGACGAAATAAAGGAGAACAGCATATGTCATCATATCTCAGCTTTTACTTTTCAAAACTTCATTTTTTTCAATGTAATAATCCTGTGATAGTGTCCTAAGGGGTTAATGTATAGGATGGATTGTATGTGTCATATATTGTGTAGCTAGTATCCAGAGGCTGTAACTTCACAAAAACATCTATCTATTGATCTATCTATCTATCTAATGGTGCGTTTACACAGACAGATTTATCTGACAGATTTTTGAAGCCAAAACCAGGAACAGACTATAAACAGGGTGCAGGTCATAAAGGAAAGACTGAGATTCCCTGTCTTTTCAAGTCCATTCCTGACTTTGGCTTACAAAATTGGTCAGATAAATCTGCCTGTGTAAACGCACCATATGTCCTATCTATCTATCTATCTATCTATCTATCTATCTATCTATCTCCTATCTATCTATCTATCTATCTCCACCCTTACTCTCACTGTGTTTCGGCAGGTATCTGTAACTATACACCCGGTCACACACACACACACACACACACACACATATATATATTATATATATATGATCAGCCCTCCCCTCCAGCTGCCGGCAGTGGCGGTCCCAGATTAGCACCGCTGACAGTTCAGCCTGTGATTAGGGTGGGGTCACTAATCCCCTGAGTCAGAGCAGCTCAGATGGCGGTCATGGCCTGATGCTGCCCCCATGTGTGTAATAGAGGTCCTGGCCTGTGACAGATGCTGAACCCTTTGCCGTCCTGGGACCTGGGCTACACATTAATGGTCCTTACATAAAGAGAGAAGGTAAAATTTAACAGGACCTCCAAATATTACAACTTTACAGTACTTGCCTCCTCATATAGGATAGATAGATAGAAGATAGATAAATAGATAGATGATAGATAGATAGATAGATAGATAGATAGATAGATAGATAGAAGATAGATAGATAGGAGATAGATAGACAGATAGATAGGAGATTGATAGATAGATAGATAGATAGATAGATAGATAGATAGATAGATAGGAGATAGATAGATAGATAGATAGATAGATAGATAGATAGGAGATAGATAGATAGGTAGGAGATAGATAGATAGGAGATAGATAGATAGATAGATAGATAGATAGATAGATAGATAGGAGATAGATAGATAGATAGATAGATAGATAGGAGATAGATAGATAGATAGATAGATAGGAGATAGATAGATAGGAGATAGATAGATAGATAGATAGATAGATAGATAGGAGATAGATAGAAAGATAGATAGATAGGAGATAGATAGATAGATAGATAGGAGATAGATAGATAGATAGATAGGAGATAGATAGATAGATAATAGATAGGAGATAGATAGATAGATAGATAGATAGATAGATAGGAGATAGATAGATAGATAGATAGATAGATAGATAGATAGATAGATAGATAGATAGATAGGAGATAGATAGATAGATAGGAGATAGATAGATAGATAGGAGATAGATAGATAGATAGATAGATAGATAGATAGGAGATAGATAGATAGATAGATAGATAGATAGATAGATAGATAGGAGATAGATTGATAGATAGGAGATAGATAGATAGATAGATAGATAGATAGATAGATAGATAGATAGGAGATAGATAGGAGATAGATAGATAGATAGATAGATAGATAGATAGATAGATAGATAGATTGATAGATAGGAGATAGATAGATGATAGATGGATAGATGAATAGATACAATGCCGGATTTCTTTTGCTGGGTGGACTCCTCCTGTGCACACAATGTGTATTGTTGTGTCGGCCCCAGGAGGTGGCAATAATGTAAAGGGATTAATTGTATTTCAGATGGGAACACATGATGCCCGCTCCTGTTCCCTTAATAACAAGGCTGGCATTGGACATTGATGGATGGCACCATTAGGCTGGCTGCACACAGCCCAGGTCTATCCTCCCCCGGCTCTGGGACGTGACTCACACACAGCAGTATATAGTGAGCAGAGCCACAGGTACAGGCACACTCCACTCAACTTCCGAGTGTCTGTGCCCCCGGGCATTAGCCGAAGGGCTAATAGATGCCAAGGCAGAGCGCAGCCTGTGCACACCCTGTACAGGGTTCTCTTTATATTCTAACAAAGGGAGTATACATCCATATTCATAGCCATAGAGCCGCCGTCCCACAGTGTCATTAACCTGAGACACCAATCAGCATCACCTTCCCATAGCCAGCAGCTGGCAACATCAGGGTGATGCCTCCCACGCCTAGTGTGTGCTGACAACCCCACAACCCCCCGTGGGCACACCCCTCTATCCATCGTCCTGCTTCCCGGCATCCAGACACTGCCCCCCCCCCGGGATACAAAGACTCCGCCACCGCCGTCTCCGCCGGGATCGCTCCCTCTTATTATCTCATTATACTCCGACTTGGTGGGAATTCTCAGAAAAGGCTGGAGTTCCCCCATAGTGCAGCCCCTCACAGGTGTACCAGACGCCTCCAGCACCCTTCAGATCTGGAGAGGCCGCTCAATGACCCTCAGCTGCCTCTCATACAAGTGATACAGATGTAGCAGAGCTGAAATGGCTGTGCACCTGCTTCCTATAGACTCACCAGGTCACATACTGGCTATATCCACACAGGAGTGCAGCAGAGATCATTGCCATTCACCAGAAAGGGGGGCGTTTTGGTGGCAAACACACAGATTTCTTAAAGCCTCATCCAGATGAATTGGACAGTCAGAGAGATTTCTGCTACCAATCTTCCACTTGTGACTATCCCCATACCTGCCGACCTATGGAAAGCCACAGGCATTGAGAGAGTGGGATCAGCTGTGTCCACTGGCAAATGGACAAACACAGCTCTAGGTGTGAAATAGCCAGCCCTGCTAGAAAACATCATCGAGTAAAAGAAATATAAAAAAATAAAAAAAATAAAATTACGAACTTATCCAAAATACTGCTAAAAAGAAATCCTTCCACATACACACCTAATATCTGTCCTGTGTGCACAGTAACTGAGAGAAGTGATTGGCAACAAAAATCCTCAATAATACATTCTCACTTTCAGCTATCACCAAAATTACAATTCACAGCTCAAATATAACATTTTCCAAGCAGGTGACGTCCAAAAACATCAATCCGAGGGATCCACGAGGCGGCAATTACCCTTGTAGAATCTAATGCAGCCAACAATACAGAGTCCTAGAGTAATAATAGTAATAATAACAATAATCATACCAATTATAATAAAAGATTCAAAATAGAAATAATAAACAATAAAAACTGTAATGTAAACATATACAAAATGTATAATATATATATATATATATATATATACACACATATATATATATTTATATATATCCGCACATACAGTAAGTCTCTCTCTATATATCGATACTTTGACACCAACATATTCCACAACACTTTATCAGCAATAAAAGCACAAATAAACCCCAGGGCTACACCTTATGTAAACCTCATATAAAACCAACATGAAACAATTTCATTACTCCCCCAAAAATCTTTTTCAAATTAAATATCTGCATTGAAAAAAAATTATTAATTGGAAAAAAAAAAAAAAAAAAAGTTGCAAGTCCCAATTGAATTTTTTAAGGTTTTCCAGACTTTTTGCAGAATGGGTTCCCACTCCCTCCCCTCAGCCCCAGAATATATCCTGTCCTCCCCCTCCAAGGACCCAACCTCCTCCCCCTTGTTGTACTTCTACACGCACACACAAAAAAAGTAAAAAAAAAAAAAAAAGAAAGAGAGAGAGAGAGAGAGAAGAATTTGTCGCCGAAAATACTAAAAAATGAAAATCCCCCCGGGCAGCGTCTCCCTGAAAGAAGTGCAAAGCACTCGGAGGCTTTTGGGCTGGGAGCCAGGAACCCTCCTGCCGTCTGCCGGGGAGAGCCGAGAATCTGCTGCTCCTTTCACATAGAGAGGAGGAAGCTTCTTTCCTTCCTTCTTTCCTTCTTTTTTTTTTTTCCTTCTTTTTAAAACTGGCGGTCAAGCGTTAAGAAACTCCAGTGCCGAACCACCTGCTAAATGTGAACTTGAGTGTAAGAAGGCTCCCCCCTTAATTCCTCTCTCTCCCACCCCCTGCAGGGTGTACAAAGACTGGAACAACACCGACACACACACACAAAATTTGGCAGGACTCTTCATTTCTTCCCAAAGAATTTTTTTTTTTTACAAAATTCTGAAATTAAAAAAAAAATTGCAAACAAATTTTCCCAAATTTTTTTTGCACCCCCCCCCCTCCCCCAAAAGTAATATCAGCAAAAAAGAGCCGGTGTAAAGCTGGCAGCAGCAGGCATGGGAGCTGTCAGCAGCACGGTGCTCCTACATACTCCCCCTCCGCACACTCGCCGTTTGTAGATCATTGGCGACAGAGTGAGATGGGCTACGGAACGTCTCCTACCTGCTGTGAATGCTAATCAGCCAGGAGTTCTCCTTTTTTTCCTCAAGACAGGGGAACTGTTTCCTTCCAAATTTATTAGAACCTCCTCCAAACTGCCTCTTTGTTAATAAAAAAAAAAAAAAAAAAGGAAAACGGCGAAAAAGAAATAAAAATCCTTCTTTGTCACCCAAGTCCTGAGACTTCTTTTTTACAAAAAAAAAATTAAAAAAAATATGGCTTCGATGCTGCTTGTAGTGAGGATATTGATTGTGTGTCTGTGTCCCCCCCTCCCTCCTCCTCTCGCCTGTCTCTGCCTCTTCTGAGTGGTCTATTGATAAGTCCCTAGAGGCGCTGGGTCAGCCTGCCCGTAGGAAACCAGACACAATGCACAAATCTCCGAGTGCCATTCTGCCATCAGCAAGCAGACCACGTTTAGGGAGAGAGGAGGAATAAAAACAGAGCAAGAGACAGAGAGAGAGAGAGAGAGAGAGAGAGAGAGAGAGGGAGAGAGAGTGAGAAAAAGACTGATTGAACCAGGAGGGAGGGAGAGGGAAGGAGATCCGGAGCGCACAGACACTGCCAGTCAGGTTAATCATCCCCACTTTAATTAGCTGTTCAGCTTAGACATAAAACAATTGAATTTGAATGATCTGTCAGCGGCTGCACCGTGTACCAAAGGGGAAACGCCAGCGCTACACCGGAGACTGCTGCTGCCTGGTGATAGAGCGGCGGTGCTGCTGGTGCTGGTGGCTGCAGTCACACTGGAGGATCCCCACTATATCTACTACACACTACAAACTTACTACAAGACCGGAACACACCAGAAAGTAAAAACATAATAACCCCAGGGAGGAGGGAAAACGCCACACACTGACTATAGAGGACAGAGAAGAGGGGGCACCTGGGGGAAGTGTGACAGATAGATAGATAGATAGATAGATAGATAGATAGGAGATAGATAGATAGATAGATAGATAGATAGATAGATAGATAGGAGATAGATAGATAGATAGATAGATAGATAGATAGATAGGAGATAGATAGATAGATAGATAGATAGGAGATAGATAGATAGATAGATAGATAGATAGATAGGTAGATAGATAGTAAGATAGATAGATAGATAGATAGATAGATAGGAGATAGATAGATAGATAGATAGATAGATGGAGATAGATAGATAGATAGATAGGAGATAGATATGAGATAGATAGATAAATAGATAGGAGATAGATAGATAGATAGATAGATAGATAGATAGATAGATAGATAGATAGATAGATAGACAATAGATAGGAGATAGATAGATAGGAGATAGATAGATAGATAGATAGATAGACAGATAGGAGATAAATAGATAGATAGATAGAAGATAGATACTAGAGCAAGAGGATCGCAGCACTCAGAAAATGGTGAAAAAGAGTAGCCACAAGAAGGGAAAAGAAAAAATTCTAGCACTTGGTTTGATAAGGAGTGCAGAGGTGTACGGAAGACCCTAAGATCGGCCTCAAATAAAAAGCACAGGGACCCCAACAACACCAAACTGCGGGAGGCCTATGACACAATACAAAGGCAATACAAAACCCTTCTCAGGAGGAAAAAACAGGAGTACACCTTAACTAATCTCACCCAGCTCCAAGACGCCCTCCAAGAAAACTCCTTCTGGGAACTATGGAACCACCTGGGCACAAAGGGGAAGAAAAACACCCTCCACATTCAGAGCGGCAACATCTGGCTTCAGTATTTCAGAGACCTCTACAGAGACATCCCAAAAGAGGAACGGAACCCGGAGCAAGAACAAATTATATCAAAACTGAAGACCATGGAGGAGATTCTGAAGGACTTCCAAAACCCTCTGGATTCACCTATAACACCGCAGGAGATTTCAGAGAGACTATCAACTATAAGGTGTAAGAAAGCCAGCGGTACTGACGGCATCCCACCCAAAATAATAAAGTACAGCCCACCAGCAATACAGGCGGCCATAGCAAAACTGTACAACATTGTGCTGAGCTCTGGCTACATCCCACATGCTTGGAACCAAGGTGTCATAACCCCAATACACAAGAGTGGGGACAGGCACGACCCGGCTAACTACCGAGGGGTATGTGTCAGCAGCAACCTGGGGAAACTCTTCAACAACATCCTGAACCAGAGAATCCTCAGCTTCCTCACCCAGCACAATGTCCTCAGCAAAAGCCAAGCAGGGTTCATGCCGAACCACCGCACCACGGACCATGTCTATACCCTGCACCGCCTGATCCAGAGCCACGTCCACAACATAAAGAAAGGAAAAATATACGCCTGTTTTGTGGACTTCAAGAAGGCCTTCAATTCGGTGTGGCACCCAGGATTGCTTCTAAAACTGCTGGAGAGTGGAATAGGAGGAAAGACCTATGATGTCATCAAAAGCTCCTACACCGAGAACCAATGCTGCGTGAAGGTAAATGGGAAGAGAACGGCTTATTTCCAGCAGAGCCGAGGAGTCAGGCAGGGCTGCTGCCTCAGTCCAACTCTCTTCAACATTTATATCAATGAGCTGGCAGCAGCCCTGGAGTCCCCCCAACACCAGGTCTCACCCTCCATGACACCGAGGTGAAATTCCTTCTGTATGCGGATGACCTTCTCCTCCTATCATCATCTGAGAAAGGTCTCCAAGACCAGCTAGCCATCCTGGAGAAGTTCAGCACCACATGGGCTCTACCCATCAACCTCAAAAAGACCAACACTGTGGTGTTCCAGAGAAGAAAAACAAAGTCAGGCGGGTCCCCTACCTTCACGCTACACAACCAGCCCCTTACAGCCACCAGCAGCTACACGTACCTGGGCCTGATAATAGAACAGACGGGGAGCTTCAAATCAGCCATTGAGATGCTGAGAGACAAAGCCTGCAAAACCTTCTACACCATCAGAAGACAATTCTACCATCTTAAGCCACCCGTCAAGGTTTGGCTTAAAATCATCGACCAATTCTCCTGTATGGCAGCGAGGTCTGGGGTCCTCACACATACCCCGACTGGTCAAAATGGGATTCCAGCCCAACGGAAATCTTCCATCTGGAGTTCTGTAAGCATCTCCTCCAGGTCCATCGGAGCTCCTCTAACTGTGCCTGTAGAGCAGAGCTGGGCAGATTCCCCCTGCACCTAACTATCCAGAAGAGGGTGCTGTCATTCTGGGGTCACCTACATGAAGGTTCCTACCACCATAAAGCCTTGCTACACCAAGGGGCCCCAGGCAAAGCAGAGCCCCAAAACATACCCTCTGGAACCCAGCCCAACCAGACAATCCCACCATACCAGCTCACAAAAGCCGGGATCAGGGACACAATAACCAGGAGACAAGAAGAATACGTCCAAGAATGGAGGGAGGAGGTCAGAGCATTCCAGAAGCTGGCCGTGTACCAGAGCCTGCAGAGGGAGTACAGACTGGCCCCATATCTGGAGGAGCTTCCCAACCCCAGAGACCGGAAGATCCTGAGCCGCTACAGACTGAGCGCCCACAACCTGGCCATTGAAACCGGGCGGCACCGACAGAGCTACATCCCCAGGGAGAGCCGACTGTGCCAGCAGTGCGACCAGGAGGCCGTGGAGGATGAGGCCCACTTCCTGCTACACTGCCCCAAATTCTCAGCAGTGAGGGACACTCACTATAGGAGACTCTCCAATCTCCTCCCAGGCTTCACCACCATGGAGGAGGAAGAGAAACTGCCCATCCTGCTGGGGGAAGAAGAGATCACAGCGACCATAGCGGCACAATACTTCACTGCCTGCCATAGACTGAGAGGAGCGTGATACGTCATGGAGTCCGATACACCGACCCTGAATGTATCCCCCCCATCATGATAGACCATGAACCCCTGTACACAGACCCCGGGTGAATCCCATTTCCTCAACCCCCTATTTTCCACATGCTTTGGCAATGCTAATGTGTAACTTGGACCTGCTAATAAAGCTTTTTTAATTTGATTAGATAGATAAATAAATAAATAGATAGATAATATATAGATAGGAGATAGATAGATAGATAGATAGATAGATAAATAGATAGATAGATAGATAATAGATAGATAGATAGATAGATAGATAGATAGATAGATAGATAGATAGGAGATAGATAGATAGATAGATAGATAGATAGGAGATAGATAGATAGATAGATAGGAGATAGATAGATAGATAGAAAGATAGATAGATAGATAGGGGATACATAGGAGATAGATAGATAGGAGATAGATAGATAGATAGATAAATAGATAGATAGATAGATAGATAGGAGATAGATAGATAGGAGATAGATAGATAATAGATAGATAGATAGATAGATAGATAGGAGATAGATAGATAGATAGATAGATAGATAGATAGATAGATAGATAGATAGGAGATAGATAGATAGATAGATAGATAGATAGATAGATAGATAGGAGATAGATAGATAGATAGATAGATAGATAGATAGAAGATAGATAGATAGATAGATAGATAATAGATAGAAGATAGATAGATAGATAGATAGATAGATAGATAGATAGATAGATAGATAATAGATAGATAGATAGGAGATAGATAATAGATAGATAGATAGATAGATAGATAGATAGATAGATAGGAGATAGATAGATAGATAGATAGATAGATAGATAATAGATAGATAGATAGGAGATAGATCTGATAACCCTCTTTTTCTCTCTGGAGGTTTAGTATCTGTAAATTATGACGGTTCAGTATCTGGTATATTGGAGATCTTCTCTCAGCACCTTGTGAGCCCTGACAGCTGCCCCAATGAGTAGGCAGAGGGCGTGTCTCAGACTACCTCAGCCTCCTTGCTGTACTGTAGCTTAGCTGGATTTCCAGATGGATCTGAGCTATAAAGCCACAAGATGTGCTGACACCAGGACATACATATGGCTGAGATCCTCTGTACATGTCAGTCCCACAGTCATACACAGTGTCCAACCACAGAGCAAACGGATGGAAGACATATGGATTTACATTCCAACAATGATCCCCAGGAATACACTGGATCTATAAGCTAGACCTGGTGATCTAACAGAGGAGACTGGAGACACAGTGCATAGATTGTCTGCTGTGTTTCTATAGCACCAGCTGATGATAATAATAATAATAATAAAATAATAATAATAACGATAATAATAATAATAATAATAATAATTATTATTATTATTATTATTATTATTATACAGCACCAGCTGATTCCACAGCAGATCCCTGTCCCCTGTCACCAGCTGATTCCACAGCAGATCCCTTTCCCCTGTCTCCAGCTGATTCCACAGCAGATCCCTGTCCCCTGCTGATTCCACAGCAGATCCCTGTCCCCAGCTGATTTTACAGCAGATCCCTGTCCCGTCTCCAGCTAATTCCACAGCAGATCCCTGTCCCCTGTCTCCAGCTGATTCCACAGCAGATCCCTGTCCCCCGTCTCCAGCTGATTCCACAGCAGATCCCTTTCCCCTGTCTCCAGCTGATTCCACAGCAGATCCCTGTCCCCTGCTGATTCCACAGCAGATTCCTGTCCCCAGCTGATTCCACAGCAGATCTCTGTCCCGTCTCCAGCTAATTCCACAGCAGAACCCTGTCCCCTGTCTCCAGCTGATTCCACAGCAGATCACTGTCCGTCTCCAGCTGATTCCAAAGCAGATTCCTGTCCCCTGTCTCCAGCTGATTCCACAGCAGATCCCTGTCCCCTGTCTCCAGCTTATTCCACAGCAGATCCCTGTCCCCTGTCTCCAGCTTATTCCACAGCAGATCCCTGTCCCCTGTCTCCAGCTTATTCCACAGCAGATCCCTGTCCCCTGTCTCCAGCTTATTCCACAGCAGATCCCTGTCCCCTGTCTCCAGCTGATTTCAGAGCAGCCCCCTGTCCCCCATCTCCTCATTGGGGCCCAACATCTAAATTCGCCTCTCTGTATGTTTTGGAGGAAACTGGAGAACCAGGAGAAACCCAGGAGAACACACAAACTACTTTCAGGTGTTTGCTTGGTGAGATCTGAACCCAGGATCAGTGAGCCACCGACCAGAGACCCACCCTGTGCCATCCTGCCTAAACCCTGCATAGTATATAGGACTCAACCTGAACTAGATAGATCTAGTTATATTCTAAGCATTCTCCTTCTATCTCCTATTCTTCTAGATCTTTCTCCTGTATGGGTTCCGCACTCTCTTCTGCCATTAATGATAACTATTGTTATTACAGTTTGTTATAATGTATCAGTGTTGAGTCCCGGCTTCTTATCTTAGTGAGGATTATCCAGACTGGACACTGAGGGGCCCATCAGAGGAAATGAACCCGGGGGCCCCACCAATGAAGAACCAGTGAGAAACAACATGTCAGTCAGTGTTTATGCAGGTTCTAAAGCTGGGGACCCACCGGAGGATCCTCTGGTGGGCCAGTCTGACACTGTGGCCCACTACATCTTCCCATACTCCTGGTTTCTAGATCTCCCTGTAAGACTCTGTAGAACAGCAGAATCACGAATGCAGCTCTGGAAGCCATTTAGATAGTATGACCCCATGCCAGTGACATATGAGGCCGCAGTCCAGTTGGTCTATACGCTATATGTGGTGGAAGTGCGGCTGGTCTATATGCTATATGTGGTGGTGGTGTGACTGGTCTATACGTTATATGTGGCCACGGTCCTGCTGTCTATATGCTATATGTGGCCCCGGTCCGGCTGGTCTTGGTGATATATGAGGTCGCTATCCGGCTGGCCTGAATGGACCAGTTAAAGGAGATGTTTTTGCTCCGGGTTTGGATAAGATGTCTCTCGGTTTGGATAAGATGTCTCTGGGTTTGGATAAGATGTCTCTGGGTTTGGATAGGATGTCTCTGGGTTTGGATAGGTTGTCTCTGGGTTTGTATAGGATGTCTCTGTGTTTGAATAGGTTGTCTCTAGGTTTGTATAAAATGTCTCTGGATAGGATGTCTCTGGGTTTAGATAGGTTGTCTCTGGGTTTGGATAAGATGTCTCTGGGTTTGTATAAGATGTCTCTGGGTTTGGATAGGATGTCTCTGGGTTTGGATAAGATGTCTCTGGGTTTGAATAGGTTGTCTCTGGGTTTGTATAAGATGTCTCTGGATAGGATGTCTCTGGGTTTGGATAGGTTGTCTCTGGGTTTGGATAAGATGTCTCTGGGTTTGAATAGGTTGTCTCTGGGTTTGTATAAGATGTCTCTGGATAGGATGTCTCTGGGTTTGGATAGGTTGTCTCTGGGTTTGGATAAGATGTCTCTGGGTTTGGATAGGATGTCTCTGGGTTTGGATAAGATGTCTCTGGATAGGATGTCTCTGGGTTTGGATAGGTTGTCTCTGGGTTTGGATAGGATGTCTCTGGGTTTGAATAGGTTGTCTCTGGGTTTGTATAAGATGTCTCTGGATAGGATGTCTCTGGGTTTGGATAGGTTGTCTCTGGGTTTGGATAAGATGTCTCTGGGTTTGAATAGGTTGTCTCTGGGTTTGTATAAGATGTCTCTGGGTTTGTATAAGATGTCTCTGGATAGGATGTCTCTGGGTTTAGATAGGTTGTCTCTGGATAGGATGTCTCTGCGTTTGGATAGGTTGTCTCTGGGTTTGTAATAGATGTCTCTGGATAGGATGTCTCTGGGTTTAGATAGGTTGTCTCTGGGTTTGGATAAGATGTCTCTGGGTTTAGATAGGATGTCTCTGGGTTTGGATAGGCTGTCTCTGGGTTTGTATAAGATGTCTCTGGATAGGATGTCTCTGGGTTTAGATAGGTTGTCTCTGGGTTTGGATAAGATGTCTCACTGATCGCCGGCAGCAGAATCGCCCTTTATACGGAGAGACATAACTGTGGGATTAGTGTTCCCAGCATTTCCGCTCCGCGCCAGATGAAAAAGAATGTGTGTTTGCCAGGACGAGGCATCTATCAACCCAGCTTTATATCCCGCACCAACAAGCCCCCAATTGTTCACTTTTCAGCACTAGTTATATATTTATGCAGCATAATCAACTTGTATGTGACCTGTTCCCTCCCGGAGGAGTCCACAATGCGACAGAAGGGCCCAACGCCCCCGCCGCTCACTCTATGTACCATTGTGCCTCCCAGGACCCCTGCACACAAGTTGTCCCATACTAACCCACTGGTACTATGTATCAGCTATGGATATTATCACCCAACTTTCCCAGACTTCTGAGCGGCAAAGGAGAAAGTCTCATTACTCAGGATTGTTACTGTCATAGAGTGAGTATAAGGTTACACCCCAGTGACAACCTGGCCCTCCTGCTGCTCCTCCTGGCAGAAAGATATACAATAATACATAGGAGATAGAATAGAATACATTGTCCCCCCCGCTGCTCCTCCTGGCAGGAGAATATACAATACATAGGAGACAAAATAGAATACACTGTCCCTCCTGGCAGGAGAATATACAATAATACATAGGAGACAAAATAGAATACACTGTCCCTGCTGCTGCTCCTCCTGGCAGAAAAATATACAATAATACATAGGAGATAGAATAGAATAGGCTGAGGCTCCTATGACTGACGGGTGAGAGAATATTATAGTAGAATATTTATTATAGACTGAATACATATATCCTGATGTGCGCTCCTCCAGATACCACCTCTAGGGGTTTGTTCACACAGTAAATAGGAGGCGGAAAATTCCTCCTTTTACAATGGGAAAAATATAGGATAAACAAGGTATATACAGGGTACATAGGATATACAGGTAATATACAGGGTATATAGGATGTACAGGTAATATACAGGGTATATAGGATGAACAGGTAATATACAGGGTATATAGGATGTGCAGGTAATATGCAGACTATATGGGATGTACAGGTAATATACAGAGTATATAGGATGTACAGGTTATATACAGGGTATATAAGATGTACAGGTAATATACAGGGTATATAGGATGTACAGGTAATATACAGGGTATATAGGATGAACAGGTAATATGCAGACTATATGGGATGTACAGGTAATATACAGAGTATATAGGATGTACAGGTTATATACGGGGTATATAAGATGTACAGGTAATATACAGGGTATAGAGGATGTGCAGGTAATATGCAGACTATATGGGATGTACAGGTAATATGCAAGGTATAGAGGAAGTACAGGGCATATAGCATGTAGGGAGTGTATACAGGGTATATAGGATGTACAGGTAATATAGGATGTAGGGAGTGTACACAGGGTATATAAGCTATAAGGGTTGTATAAAGGGTATATAGGATGTAGGAGCAGTATATAGGATGTAGGGAGTCTATACATGGTATTTAGGATGTAGGGGGTGTATACAGGGTATATAGTATGTAGGGGCAGTATATAGGATGTAGGGGGTAAATAATAGGTATATAGGATGAAGGGGTCTATACAGGGTATATAGGATGTAGTGGGTCTATACATGGTATATAGTATTTAGGGGTGTATACACGATATATAAGATGTAAGGAGTTTATAGAGGGTATATAGGAAGAACGGGCAGCAGATAGGATGTAGGGGTGTATACAGGATGTGTGGGGTGTATACAGGGTATATAGGATGTATAGGGTGTATACAGGGTACATAGGATATCTGGCAGCAGAACAGAGGACAATTCAGCCTTTATACCTGGATAATCCGCCGCTGAGAGACGCTTCCTCTGCTGCCCATGTGACATCTGCTGACTCCTGGGAACCTGCTCACCCTGCAGACACTATCCTAGGAGACAATGGATACCAGCTGATCTGTGTATCTAAGCCTGTCTGCTGAGCTGCTGTATCTATCATGTGTGATACTGTTAAGTTAAACCAACAGATCTAAACTTATCATGTGCAATACTTTCTGCTGAGCTATTTATCATGTTTGATACTGTCTGCTGAACCTCTGTATCTAAGCGTATCATATGTGATACTGTCTGTTAAGCCTCTGTATCTAAGCTTATCACATGTGATACTGTCTGTTAAGCCTCTGTATCTTAGCCTTACATGTGTGATACTGTCTCATGTTCTGTTCTAACTAATGTCATGTGACCCCCCCCCCCTTGACAGGTGCTGACCACTAGGGCCCCAGGAAGGGCCCATCACATGACCCATGTGTGGTGTCATTCAGTGTTGTGAGGAGCAGCGGCGGCAGATTCCCCGCAGCTCGGGACGGTGGTTACATCGTCTGCATGATAATCCAGAAGCCGTGATAAATGATCCAGACAGTACAGAAAATGTAATAATCCAGAAGAGCCGCGTCTCTACCAGATCCGGATAATGACCATCATAACTCAGATCCAGGAGAGAACCGCAGTCTGTAAGCGGCACACAGCCATCCATCCGCAGATGTCAGATCCACCGAGCCCCCCGTAACCCAACACCCCCATAATACAGAACCATTCATAGCCACAGACGTCAGATGCACCGAGTCCCCCGTAACCAAGGACTCCCATAATACACAGCCATCCATAACCGCAGACATCAAATCCACCGAGCCCCCCGTAACCCAACACCCCCATAATACAGAACCATTCATAGCCACAGACGTCAGATCCACCGAGTCCCCCGTAACCAAGGACCCCCATAATACACAGCCATCCATAACCGCAGACGTCAGATCCACCGAGCCCCCCGTAACCCAACACCCCCAATAATACACAACCATTCATAGCCACAGACGTCAGATCCACCGAGTGCCCCAAAACCAAGGACCCCCATAATACACAGCCATCCATAACCGCAGACGTCAGATCCACCGAGCCCCCCGTAACCCAACACCCCCATAATACACAACCATTCATAGCCACAGACGTCAGATCCACCGAGTGCCCCGTAACCAAGGACCCCCATAATACACAGCCATCCATAACCGCAGACGTCAGATCCACCGAGCCCCCTGTAACCCAACACCCCCATAATACACAACCATTCATAGCCACAGACGTCAGATTCACCGAGTCCCCCGTAACCAAAGACCCCATAATACACAGCCATCCATAACCGCAGACATCAGATCCACTGAGCCCCTCATAACCCAACACCCCCATAACACACAACCATTCATAGCCACAGACGTCAGATCCACCATGCCCCCCAAAACCAAGGACCCCCATAATACACAGCCATCCATAACCGCAGACGTCAGATCCACCGAGCCCCTCATAACCCAACACCCCCATAGTACACAACCATTCATAGCCACAGACGTCAGATCCACCGAGCCCCCCCAAAACCAAGGACCCCCATAATACACAGCCATCCATAACCGCAGACGTCAGATCCACCGAGCCCCCCGTAACCCAACACCCCTATAATTCACAGCTATCCCTAGATCAACCAAGCCCCCCCGTAACCCAACACCCCATAATACAGAGCCATCCATTGCCACTCATAACCGCAGATGACAGATCTACCGAGCCCCCTGTAACCCAACACCCCAATAATAAACAGCCATCCATAACCGCAGACGTCAGATCCACAGAGCCCCCCATAACCCAACACCCCTATAATACACAGCCATTCACAACCGCAGATGTCAGATCCACAGAGCCCTCCCATAACCCAACACCCCTATAATACACAGCCATTCACAACCGCAGACGTCAGATCCACAGAGCCCCCCCATAACCCAACACCCCTATAATACACAGCCATCAATAACCGCAGACGTCAGATCCACAGAGCCCCCCATAACCCAACACCCCAATAATACACAGCCATCCATAACCGCAGACGTCAGATCCTAAGAACCCCCATAACCCAACACCCCTATAATACACAGCCATCCATAACCGCAGACGTCAGATCCACAGAGCCCCCCATAACCCAACACCCCAATAATACACAGCCATCCATAACCGCAGACGTCAGATCCTAAGAACCCCCATAACCCAACACCCCTATAATACACAGCCATCCATAACCGCAGACGACAGATCCACAGAGCCCCCCATAACCCAACACCACAATAATACACAGCCATCCATAACCGCAGACGTCAGATCCTAAGAACCCCCATAACCCAACACCCCTATAATACACAGCCATCCATAACCGCAAACAACAGATCCACCGCGCCCCCATAACCCAACACCCCTATAATACACAGCCACCCATAACCGCAGATGTCAAATCTACTGAGCCCCCCATAACCAAAGACCCCCATAATACACAGCGAAGGGCTAGGGGGTCAATATACCAGGCACCTGAGGAATAAGAGCCCCCCAGAATAGACAGCGAGAGCTGGGGGCTGCTTTACCTGGTACCTGAGGAGTAAAAGCCCCCTATAATCCAGAACTGGGAATAAGGACCCTCATAATACACAGCGAGGGTTTGGGGTGCTGCTGTACCAGGTTAAGCTATGACAATACTGAGCTCCAAGAACACTAATGAGGAAGTGTTGTCATGGGGACACTGGCAGTGTTTTTCCTTAGAACATCTTGTGGGTTGTCTCCAATATGTAGGGGGCAGTACTGAGCAAAGGTGATTTAATGAAAGACAACCAGTGATCATGGTGTGATGGATGTGTGGTGACCCCCGGAGGTGCTATGGCGGAGGTACAGCCGGTCACTTGCTAGATGATGAGGTGTGACGCCACTTCTGTGGTGGTTGGCCGAGATGTACCCAGACCCTAGAGTGTTGTTTTGTGACGCCAGTGCCGGTTGGGCACACAGGTATGGTGGCACACCTGCTTTTAGTTTAAAGGGCCGGTTATACCTTGTTCCCCTGTGGTCAGTGACCTGCTGGGCTGCTGAGGGGTCCCTTGGGTTGTTATCACGGTGGGCCGGAGTGGCGTATTGACCCTCCGGACTATTGGCACTGTCACCCACAAAAAGGGGAAATGTCCCAAGGAATGTGTATACTGTGCTGGTGCGGGGCGAAGAATCACAGAGTCTCTTTACCATAAAGAATCTTGTTTACTCTGAAAGTACTTAGGTGCAGCAGAACATACAGATGTGCATTGACAGGATGACAGGATACGGTACACTTGATAATACACTTGAGAACACACTTGATAATACACTTGACAATACACTTGACAATACAGGATCCCGATCTGTGTGAGGAGTATAGTGAGGGGTACAGACGTGCTGACTGGGTTGTGTGTTGGGAGATACAAAGAATCAGAGGAGCAGAAAGGAGTAGGTCGTGAGAGTCCCAACCCAAGTAGTAATGTGCTCTGCCGGGATGTTGGAGGATGAGGTAGAAATAGAAGAATACTTAAAAGAGAACACTTGTGCCCGTGCATCGACTCTTGTCAGCATCAACCACCTGTTGCCCTACCAGTGTCGGGGGACCTGTCCTAGAGGGTGACACAAGCCCCAGACCTTGTTACCTGGGATGAGCGGAATGCTGAGGGTTTCCTGCTGACACCCGCACTGCAAGATAGAGTTCCTAGGTTCTTAGCAACTTTGCTCTATCCGAATCAGTTCCTAGCTTTCTTTGGCTTTAGTGGATACTGTCCTGCACTGTGACTCTCCTAGTCCACGGCGTGGGTTGATATAATCTCCTGTGAGAGGTTTAACACTGCATAGCGCCGTATAGAGTTACTTGAAGAGAAACTGTTAGCTGCGTCTTGTCTTGCTTCCTCACCATACAGGAACCTGACTAAGACTACTCTGGGCGACCTGGCACAGAGCCAGAGCCCAAATGAACCACTGTAGGGAGCTTTCGAGCTTGCTTTCTTCCCTTACAAACAGCTACTGTAAGGTGCACTGTAAATGGGTGAAGAGTGCGTAAGAAGAAGTAAAGTGAGAGATGACAGGACAGAAGAAGAAGATACTCTCATAGGTTCACAGATCCATGTGACACACGAATAGACAATAACCCTTTCCATACTTGGTTGGCTGTGCATATGGGGGACTGTAGAGCGCCCCTTACTCTATAGCTGGATAGACACACACAGGAAGCTGTAGAGTGCCCCTTCCTACATGACTGGCTGCACATATGGGGGTCTGTAGAGCGCCCCCTTCCTCCATAGCTGGGTACACATATGGGGGGGTCTGTAGAGCGCCCCCTTCCTCCATGGCTGGTTACACATACGATGAGCTGTAGAGCGCCCCCTTCCTCCATGGCTGGCTGCACATACAGGGGCTGTAGAGCGCCCCCTTCCTCCATGGCTGGCTGCACATACGGGGGCTGTAGTGCGCCCCCTTCCTCCATGCCTGACTGCTCATACAGTGGGCTGTAGAGTGCCCCCTTTCTCCATGGCTGGGTACACTTACGGGGGGCTGTAGAGCACCCCCTTCCTCCATGGCTGGCTGCACATACGGGGGGCTGTAGAGCGCCCCCTTCCTCCATAGCTGGGTACACTTACGGGGGGCTGTAGAGCGCCCTCTTCCTCCATGGCTGGCTGCACATACGGGGGGCTGTAGAGCCCCCCTTCTTCCATGGGTGCGTACACATATGGGGGACTGTAGAGCATCCCTTTCCTACATGACTGGCTGCACATACGGGGGGCTGTAGAGTGCCCCCTTCCTCTATGACTGGCTGGGTACACATACGGGGGTTGTAGCGTGCCCCCTTCCTTCATGGCTGGCTGCACATATGGGGGGCTGTAGAGTGCCCCCTTCCTCTATGACTGGCTGCACATACGGGGGGGCTGTGGAGCGCCCCCTTCCTCTATGACTGGGTACACATATGAGGGGCTGTAGAGTACCCCCTTCCTCCATGTCTGGCTGCACATACGGGGGGCTGTAGAGTGCCCCCTTCCTCTATGACTGGCTGCACATACGGCTGTAGAGCGTCCCCTTCCTCCATGGATGGCTGCATATATGGGGGCTGTAGAGCACCCCCTTTCCCCATGGCTGAGTACACATACAGGGGGCTGTATAGTGCCCCCTTTTTCCATGGCTGGGTACACATACAAGGGGCTGTAGCGCGCCCCCTTCCTTTATGACTGGGTACACATGAAGGGGGCTGTTGAGTGCCCCTTCCTCCATGGCTGTATATACATATGGCGGGCTGTACAGCGTCCTCTTCCTCCATGGCTGGGTACACATTACAGGTGGCTGTAGAGAGTCCCCTTCCTCCACGGCTGGGTACTCATAGGGGGGGCTGTAGAGCGCCCCCATCCTCCATGGCTGGCTGCACATACGGGAGGGCTGTAGAGTGCCCCCTTTCTCCATGGCTGGGTACACATACAGGGGACTGTAGAGCGCCCCCTTCCTCCATGGCTGGGTACACATACAGGGGATTGTAGAGCGTCCCCTTCCCCTATGAATGGGTATACATACGATGAGCTGTAGAGCGCCCCCTTTCTCCATGCCTGACTGCTCATATGGTGGGCTGTAGAGCGCCCCCTTCCTCCATGGCTGGCTGCTCATACGGTGGGCTGTAGAGTGCCCCCCTTCCTCCATGGCTGGGTACACATACGGGGGGGGGGGCTGTAGAGCACCCCCTTCCTCCATGGCTGGCTACACGTACGGGGGGCTGTAGAGCGCCCCCTTCCTCCATGGATGGGTACACTTACGGGGGCTGTAGAGTCCCCCTTCCTACATGACTGGCTGCACATATGGTGGGCTGTAGAGCGCCCCCTTCCTCTATGGCTGGCTGCACATACGGGGGGCTGTGGAGCACCCCGTTTGTCCATGGCTGGGTACACATACGAAGGGCTGTAGAGTGCCCCCTTCCTCCATGGCTGGGTACACATACAGGGGGCTGTAGAGCGCCCCCTTCCTCCACGGCTGGGTACACATATGAGGGGCTGTAGATCGCCCCCTTCCTCCATGGCTGGGTACACATACAGGGGACTGTAGAGCGCCCCCTTCCTCCATGGCTGGGTACACATACGGGGGGCTGTAGAGCGCCCCCTTCCTTCATGGCTGGGTACACATACGGGGGGCTGTAGAGCACCCCCTTCCTCCATGGCTGGGTACACATACAGGGGGCTGTAGAGCGCCCCCTTCTTCCATGGCTGGGTACTCATAGGGGGGGCTGTAGAGCACCCCTTCCTCCATGGCTGGGTACACATACGGGGGGCTGTAGAGTGCCCCCTTCCTCCATGGCTGGGTACACATACAGGGGACTGTAGAGCGCCCCCTTCCTCCATGGCTGGGTACACATACGGGGGGCTGTAGAGCGCCCCCTTCCTTCATGGCTGGGTACACATACGGGGGGCTGTAGAGCGCCCCCTTCCTCCATGGCTGGGTACACATACAGGGGGCTGTAGAGCGCCCCCTTCTTCCATGGCTGGGTACTCATAGGGGGGGCTGTAGAGCACCCCTTCCTCCATGGCTGGGTACACATATGGGGGGCTGTAGAGTGCCCCCTTCCTCCATGGCTGGGTACACATACAGGGGGCTGTAGAGTGCCCCCTTCCTCCACGGCTGAGTACACATACAGGGAACTGTAGAGTGACCCCTTCCTCCATGGCTGGGTACACATACAGGGGGCTGTAGAGCGCCCCCTTCCTCCATGGCTGGGTACACATACAGGGGGCTATAGAGCACCCCCTTCCTCCATGGCTGGGTACTCATAGGGGGGGCTGTAGAGCACCCCTTCCTCCATGGCTGGGTACACATACGGGGGGCTGTAGAGTGCCCCCTTCCTCCATGGCTGGGTACACATACAGGGAACTGTAGAGCGCCCCCTTCCTCTATGGCTGGGTACACATACAGGGAACTGTAGAGCGCCCCCTTCCTCCATGGCTGGGTACACATACGGGGGGCTGTAGAGTGCCCCCTTCCTTCATGGCTGGGTACCCATACAGGGGGCTGTAGAGCGCCCCCTTCCTCTATGGCTGGGTACACATACGGGGGGCTGTGGAGCGCCCCCTTCCTCTATGGCTGGGTACACATACGGGGGGCTGTAGAGCGCCCCCTTCCTCCATGGCTGGCTCTGTAATACACTACAAGGTGATGTGAGGTTTCCCTGTGTAACAGATGAGACGGATCTCTGTAGCCTCAGGGGTTTCCTGAGGCCGCTGCACACCGCCGCTCCGCTCACTTACACCGCTGCTCCGGCTTCTATCACTCGCCTGAGGTGTCCCCGAGCGCTGAACACCACTTCACAGGGGCTGCCACGGCTGACATGAGGGACCTCAGGGGTCTGCCCGCCTCGGCCCCCCTTATTGTTGCCTGTAAGGACATCTGGCAGCTGGGATTTGTAAGGCTGCGGCGTCTCCATCCATCCCGCTGTTGTGGAATATGTTATCCGTCCTCTTGTGATTCTCCCTCTCGTTTCCCATTCAGTGCCGAACATCTTATTAGGATGAGCGCTGCTCTGCGCACATTGTAACTTAATGCAGCCCGAGAGCCAGGGGGGCACAGCTCAACCTTACAGAGAAGTCCAATCTGAATAATGAGACGGTAACTTTCAGAAACCTTCAGTCAGTGAGAGGATCCTGGGAAAGCGGGTGCAATATGGCTGCCACTCATGTGGGGGTGCAGGGGGCGTCACTGCATGCCGGGGTCTTGATGATACATAAAACGGCTCAGTAACAGTCCTGTAATCCGGCACCTGCAGCAAGAATTACCCTCATAGCCCAGTTTTGCACTGACCTGGGAGTAAAAGTCTTCATAAAGGGGCACTACAGCAAAAATCTTTTTCCTTTAAATCAGCTGGTGTCAGAAAGTTAAATAGATTTGTAATTTACTTTTATTTAAAAATCTCCAGTCTTCCATTACTTATTATCTGCTGTATGTCCTGCAGGAAATTGTGTATTCTCTCCAGTCTGACACAGTGCTCTCTGCTGCCACCTCTGTCCATGTCAGGAACTGTCCAGAGCAGCAGCAAATCCTCATAGAAAACCTCTCCTGATCTGGACAGTTCCTGACATGGACAGAGGTGGCAGCAGAGAGCACTGTGTCAGACTGGAGAGAATACACCACTTCCTGCAGGACATACAGCAGCTGATAAGTACAGGAAGACTTGAGATTTTTAAACAGAAGTAAATTACAACTCTATATAACTTTTTGAAACCAGTTGATTTGAAAGAAAAGGATTTTCACTGGAGTACCCCTTTAAAGCGATTATATAATGGAAAGTTCTAAGACCTCAGGTTGTGTGCTGTATTACAATTAATCTCCATTCACTTCAATGGAACTGAGCTGCAACACCACACCCAGCTTGAGGATAGAAGAGGTGCTGTATCTGGAAGAAAGTGGCCACGTTATTTTTTAAGCGGGTAATCAATCCCCTTTAAGTTTCAGTTTCTCATCCTTTCCAAGATCTCTGCTTGCTGTCAGTGAACAGGCACAGTCCTGTGCGAGACATTGTGGACTCTAGACTGATACATTGTAACAAACTATTAGGACAGGGGAGAGATGTGGGCTGGTGTGCTGAACTCGCAGGGCATTGTCTAGCTCAGGATATTACTGTAACAGTAACATCTGACATCCAGACCTGAAGGTTTGTTACAATGTATCAGTGCAGGCAGAATGTATTCTACCACTGTAACAGATCCTCAGCTGTGACAAGTGTTAGACATTTAATGGAGACAGAGGGGGGGATTCTGCTTCTGTGACAGTGAAAGTATTAACTCCTGGGCTGCTGGCCGCACCGTAATCCACAGGTTCCCCCCCCCCCACCCTCCAGTATTTGGGGGGAGACGAAGCTTTAAACAGTTCAAAAGGTAAAAGTATTTCCTTTGAAAACTGGTTAGAATTGTAAATGAATTCCAGGATTAAGTGGTACAAGTGCGGCCGGATGAGCGCCGGCTCCATTCTGCCATTGTGCCGCTGAGCTGCTAAAAATTTTAATATTTTAATATCCTCTTAAATAATTAATACTTCTAAATTATCAGCTGGCAGAGAGCGGCGTCTCCGCGGGACGTGGCGGGCATAGAAGGATGAACAGACGTCGGTGAGGACACCTGGACACTGCGCTAGCCGGACCCCCGGACCCTCCTGACCGACTCTGGATGACCAGAAAAGTGTCAGATCCCACCACCAGACGCTCGCTGATGTAGCAGAGCTGAGGGTGTGGAAGGGGTTATCCAGGGTAAGAAAAACATAGCTGCTTTCTTCCAAAAACAGCACCACTCAGGCCATGTACGGTATTACAACTCGACTTCATTCACTACAGTGTAACTGAGGGGCGCTGTCTCTTCAGGAAAGCAGCTATGGTCAAGTCCTGGACGCTTTCAGTATACTTTGCTGCTCCCCTCTTCTTATTTCTAGATGATGCTGCCCCCTACAGTCAGAGAATGGTGCACATTACTGTACAGGGTGGCCTCCTCACTGATACATTGTATCCATTCAGGTGACACTAACCACAGGGACTGGATACAAGTGTAACAAATCCTCAGCTGTGAGAAGGATTAGATCAGTAAAGGATTTCAAACTCTAAATGTGAACATGTTCCCATTCACTGATGTTCCTCAAAGCTGAGGGTCTGTTACAGTTGTATCTAATGTGGCGTTTACACAAAGCGTTAATTCTCCCAATCGATAGTTTAACGATTTTGAAGCAACAATTTGTTTTTTATAATGATCAACGTTAAGATGAATAAATCGTTAGAAAAATCGTTAAAAAAAATTTGTTAGTACAATTGTTATTGCAATCGTTTTTTAAGATCGCTTAAGCACATCTCACACAGGGTGAATCGGTCAAAGACTGTTTACACGAAGTGATCTGCGATTTTTTAGTGAATGACCAACAACGATTTGAGAACATGTTAAAGGATCACGATGAACGATTTCTTGCTCATCGCTTGATCGTTTGCTGTGTTTACACAAGACAATTATCGCTCAAATGCAGCCGTTATCGCGAAAATTAGAACGATAATCGTTCCGTGAAAACGCAGATTAACACTCTGGCGTCTGCTCTCCTGCTCTGACAGTTTGTTACAATGTATCAGGACGAGAGATGTGGCTGCTATTCACACCTGACAGAATGTAACTGTAACAAATCCTCAGCTGTAAGAAGCATTCAGCTTCATTCACAAAGTATATTGGAAAGTTGAAGAACTATTGACTAATCTTTTTGTAGACCGGCGTTGTGCACCACAAGTCCCAGCATGATGGAAGAGGGGAGCGCTGGGCTCTGCTGCATAGGGAGGGGAGATGTGTCGGGGCCGGGCACCTTATAGTTGCAGTGATAAATATTTTTGTTCTCCCAATAAAGGTCCTTATTAATAATGTAGCAGCCGGCAGTGATGACAGATAGCCGGCCTGCAGTACCCAGCTCCGGCCAGCAGAGGGCAGGAGACTTGCACGTGCACCCAGTGATAGGGATCATGATCTGCTCTCACATGCCTCCTATTACCCCCTAAGTATATTACGCTGCCCTAGAATATCCGAGAAAAAAAAAAAGAGCAAAAACAATTAATTCTGGGTAAAATCCTCCATCTCATTTAGCGGTAATCTGTATGTTGCCGTACAGTATGTAATCCTTCTCTCATACGCCTCAATTACAATTATTTATCTCCGCAGTCACAGAATTCAAATGAGAAATTCATTAGTGAGAGAGCTTCAATTACGCCGAGTCCTGTTAACCCCTTCCTGCCTCGCCGCCGGCTGGGATCCAAGGGGTTAAGCCCGACTCTATAGCATCCGTCACATACACAGTGGGGGGGCTGTGACAATGCAGAATTGCCTCTCCATCCTGAGCTCGCTGCACTGATACACTGCACCAAATCCTCTGCACAGTGACAGCTGTCGCTTCAGGTCATCAGTCAGGCTGGGAATTATGTCTGTAATTGAGATAGAAGTGGGTGGGAGCCTGGTGACCTCAGTAGAACTCTGTACACCGCTATAAGGTAGAGATGTATATAACATGCACCATTGTGATTTTATCTTGCCTTCATTACTATCTGTCCATACCAGGTACTGTACTTATATGCATATTCTTTTTCCACAGCGACGTTGAAAAAGACCCTGGCAGGGTCGAAACGTCATCAGTCGCCAAACAAAGTTTATAATTCTATGTTCACCAGTGTGGTGATAAATGTTGTATACATACCTGGCCTAATCCTTGCACACTGTTAATAAACTGTTGAACACTTTTGCATGAAAAGAGTGCTGCGAAGTTTTCTATTACAGTATATAGGGGTGGAAACCCATCTGTAACAAGCACCTGCTATCTACACCCGTTGTGCACCCCTGTCTCTTCCTATAACATGCACCAGGCGGAGGTCTCCACATAAGTCTCTAGCCCCCGATATATGCTGCTATATCCTGTACAGCTGTATACATCGCCTATGGAATCATCCCACCAAAACAAAGGTGTATTAAATACTTTTTTATTGTGAATCTGACCGCCATCATGTGTAAGGATATCACAGATTGTATACTGAGGGGCATGGGAGCAACGCTTGGCAGTGTGTAGATACTGACTGGCTTTATGTGTGCCCTGTGTGACACCATATAGAGACTGTGTGACATTATATTGGGACTGTGTGACACCATATAGAGACTGTGTGACATTATATTGGGACTGTGTGACACCATATAGAGACTGTGTGACATTATATTGGGACTGTGTGACACCATATAGAGACTGTGTGACATTATATTGGGACTGTGTGACACTATATAGAGACTGTGTGACACTATACAGAGACTGTGCAACACCATATAGAGACTGTGTGACATTATATTGGGACTGTGTGACACCATATAGAGACTGTGTGACACTATACAGAGACTGTGCAACACCATATAGAGACTGTGTGACATTATATTGGGACTGTGTGACATTATATTGGGACTGTGTGACACTATACAGAGACTGTGCGACATTATATTGGGACTGTGTGACACTATATAGAGACTGTGTGACATTATATTGGGACTGTGTGACACCATATAGAGACTGTGTGACACTATACAGAGACTGTGCGACATTATATTGGGACTGTGTGACACTATATAGAGACTGTGTGACATTATATTGGGACTGTGTGACACTATAACGAGACTGTGCGACACTATATAGGGGCTGTGTGACACTATATAGAGACTGTGTGACACTATATAGAGACTGTGTGACACTATATAGGGGCTGTGTGACACTATAACAAGACTGTGAGACACTATATAGGGGCTGGGTGACACTATATAGAGACTGTGTGACACTATATTGGGACTGTGTGACACTATAACAAGACTGTGCGACACTATATAGGGGCTGGGTGACACTATATAGAGACTGTGTGACACTATATTGGGACTGTGTGACACTATAACAAGACTGTGCGACACTATATAGGGGCTGTGTGACACTATAACGAGACTGTGTGACACTATATAGGGGCTGTGTGACACTATATAGGGGCTGTGTGACACTAAATAGAGACTGTGCGACACTATATAGAGACTGTGTGACACTATATAGGCAATGTGTGTCACTATATAGAGACTGTTTAACACTATATAGGCAATGTGTGTCACTATATAGGAACTGTGTGGCACTATATGGGGGCAGTGTGACACTATATTGGGATTGTATAACACCATATAGAGACTGTGAGACTATATAGAGACTTTGCGGCACTATATAGAGACTTTGCGACACTATATAGAGACTGTGTGCAACACTATATAGAGACTGTGAGACTATATAGAGACTTTGTGGCACTATATTGAGACTGTGAAACACTATTTAGAGACTGTGCGACACTATATTGGGGGTTGTGTGGCACTATATAGGCAATGTGTGACACTATATTGGGACTGTGTGGCACTATATAGAGGCTGTGTGATACTATATGGGCACTGTGTGACCCTATATGTTGCCACTCCAGCGATTGTATGGTGATATGCATATAGATAAATAGATGTGGGGCTACTTTGGCCCAGCTAAAACACAAATATTTCTTCCCTCTCCAGTGATGGGGGGTTATGCCCGATCCTGTTTCTGCTGACTTACCCCAGAGATCACCCGACCCCTTACTCTGCCCCCAGTAGGTGTGTAAGAGGAGCTTTGGAGTAAGACACTGTTGTTGCTGTTAAGCAGTCACTAAACACAGGTGGAGTGACCCTTCAGTGTGGTGCTTAATAGTCACATGCCCCCCCCCCCCCTCCATGTGATCACATTTGTGAAACCCAACTTATATGTGCAAATCACTTAATTTACCAAAGATTCCGCCAGAAAAACAGCTCCACAGTCTTGGCCAATAGGCGTCTCTCTTCCCTGCAATCTTCTGGGCACTGCCTGTGGGGTAATCTGTCTCCAGTAAAAGATAGATCAAAACAGTACGCAGAAAGTTGGGGGCAGTGTGGAATACTATGTGCAGGAGAGGGAGAGTCTGGGCGGTGTACCTGCGATCTGAGCCAGTCTGTCTGCTGAAGATAATTCACCCAATATGACCATATCTCCTCCGCTCTGTGACATGGCTCCATTGATAGTAATACAGCTCCTCCATAACATCTACAGCTACATCTCCTCCATACCATCTACATCTACAGCTCCTCCATAACATCTACATCTCCTCCATAACATCTACATCTCCTCCATAACATCTACATCTCCTCCATAACATCTACATCTACATCTCCTCCATAACATCTACATCTCCTCCATAACATCTACATCTCCTCCATAACATCTACATCTACAGCTCCTCCTTAACATCTACATCTCCTCCATAACATCTACATCTTCTCCATAACATCTACATCTCCTCCATAACATCTACATCTCCTCCATAACATCTACATCTACAGCTCCTCCATAACATCTACATCTCCTCCATAACATCTACATCTCCTCCATAACATCTACAGCTCCTCCATAACATCTACATCTACAGCTCCTCCTTAACATCTACATCTCCTCCATAACATCTACATCTACAGCTCCTCCATAACATCTACATCTACAGCTCCTCCATAACATCTACATCTACAGCTCCTCCATAACATCTACATCTACAGCTCCTCCATAACATCTACACCTACATCTCCTCCATAACATCTACAGCTCCTCCATAACATCTACATCTCCTCCATAACACCTACATCTCCTCCATAACATCTACAGCTCCTCCATAACATCTACATCTACAGCTCCTCCATAACATCTACATCTACATCTCCTCCATAACATCTACAGCTCCTCCATAACATCTACATCTACAGCTCCTCCATAACATCTACATCTACATCTCCTCCATAACATCTACATCTCCTCCATAACATCTACATCTTCTCCATAACATCTACATCTCCTCCATAACATCTACATCTCCTCCATAACATCTACATCTCCTCCATAACATCTACAGCTCCTCCATAACATCTACAGCTCCTCCATAACATCTACATCTACATCTCCTCCATAACATCTACATCTCCTCCATAACATCCACATCTACATCTCCTCCATAACATCTACATCTACATCTACAGCTCCTCCATAACATCTACATCTCCTCCATAACATCCACATCTACATCTCCTCCATAACATCTACATCTACATCTCCTCCATAACATCCACATCTACATCTCCTCCATAACATCTACATCTACAGCTCCTCCATAATACCTACAGCTCCTCCATAACATCTACATCTCTAGCTCCTCCATAACATCTACATCTCTAGCTCCTCCATAACATCTAAATCTTCAGCTCCTCCATAACATCTACATCTACATCTCCTCCATAACATCTACATCTACATCTCCTCCATAACATCTCCAGCTCCTCCATAACATCTCCAGCTCCTCCATAACATCTCCAGCTCCTCCATAACATCTACAGCTCCTCCATAACATCTACAGCTCCTCCATAACATCTACATCACCTCCATAACATCTACATCTACAGCTCCTCCATAACATCTACATCACCTCCATAACATCTACATCTACATCTCCTCCATAACATCTACATCTACATCTCCTCCATAACATCTCCAGCTCCTCCATAACATCTACAGCTTCTCCATAACATCTACAGCTCCTCCATAACATCTACATCACCTCCATAACATCTACATCTACAGCTCCTCCATAACATCTACATCTCCAACATAACATCTACATCTCCTCCATAACATCTACATCTCCGCCATAACATCTCCTCCATAACATCTAGATCTCCTCCATAACATCTACACCTACAGCTCCTCCATAACATCTACATCTCCTCCATAACATCTACATCTCCTCCATAACATCTACATCTCCTCCATAACATCTACATCTCCTCCATAACATCTACATCTCCTCCATAACATCTACATCTACAGCTCCTCCATAACATCTACATCTCCTGCATAACATCTACATCTCCTCCATAACATCTACATCTCCTCCATAACACCTACATCTCCTCCATAACATCTACACCTACAGCTCCTCCATAACATCTACATCTCCTCCATAACATCTACATCTCCTCCATAACATCTACATCTACATCTCCTCCATAACATCTACATCTACATCTCCTTCATAACATCTACATCTCCTCCATAACATCTACATCTCCTCCATAACATCTACAGCTCCTCCATAACATCTACATCTCCTCCATAACATCTACATCTACATCTCCTCCATAACATCTACATCTACATCTCCTCCATAACATCTACAGCTCCTCCATAACATCTACATCTACATCTCCTCCATAACATCTACATCTCCTCCATAACATCTACAGCTCCTCCATAACATCTACATCTCCTCCATAACATCTACAGCTCCTCCATAACATCTACATCTACAGCTCTTCCATAACATCTACATCTCCTCCATAACATCTACATCTACATCTCCTCCATAACATCTACAGCTCCTCCATAACATCTACATCTACAGCTCCTCCATAACATCTACAGCTCCTCCATAACATCTACATCTACAGCTCCTCCATAACATCTACATCTCCTCCATAACATCTACAGCTCCTCCATAACATCTACATCTCCTCCATAACATCTACAGCTCCTCCATAACATCTACATCTACAGCTCCTCCATAACATCTACATCTCCATCTCCTCCATAACACCTACAGCTCCTCCATAACATCTACACCTACAGCTCCTCCATAACACCTACATCTCCTCCATAACATCTACATCTCCTCCATAACATCTACATCTACAGCTCATCCATAACATCTACACCTACAGCTCCTCCATAACATCTACATCTACAGCTCCTCCATAACATCTACATCTCCTCCATAACATCTACATCTCCTCCATAACATCTACATCTCCTCCATAACATCTACAGCTCCTCCATAACATCTACATCACCTCCATAACATCTACATCTACAGCTCCTCCATAACATCTCCAGCTCCTCCATAACATCTCCAGCTCCTCCATAACATCTACAGCTTCTCCATAACATCTACAGCTCCTCCATAACATCTACATCACCTCCATAACATCTACATCTACAGCTCCTCCATAACATCTACATCTCCAACATAACATCTACATCTCCTCCATAACATCTACATCTCCGCCATAACATCTCCTCCATAACATCTAGATCTCCTCCATAACATCTACACCTACATCTCCTCCATAACATCTACATCTCCTCCATAACATCTACATCTCCTCCATAACATCTACATCTCCTCCATAACATCTACATCTCCTCCATAACATCTACACCTACAGCTCCTCCATAACATCTACATCTCCTCCATAACATCTACATCTCCTCCATAACATCTACATCTACATCTCCTCCATAACATCTACATCTACATCTCCTTCATAACATCTACATCTCCTCCATAACATCTACATCTCCTCCATAACATCTACAGCTCCTCCATAACATCTACATCTCCTCCATAACATCTACATCTACAGCTCCTCCATAACATCTACATCTACATCTCCTCCATAACATCTACAGCTCCTCCATAACATCTACATCTACATCTCCTCCATAACATCTACATCTCCTCCATAACATCTACAGCTCCTCCATAACATCTACATCTCCTCCATAACATCTACAGCTCCTCCATAACATCTACATCTCCTCCATAACATCTACAGCTCCTCCATAACATCTACATCTACAGCTCCTCCATAACATCTACATCTCCTCTATAACATCTACATCTCCTCCATAACACCTACAGCTCCTCCATAACATCTACACCTACAGCTCCTCCATAACACCTACATCTACATCTCCTCCATAACACCTACAGCTCCTCCATAACATCTACACCTACAGCTCCTCCATAACATCTACATCTACAGCTCCTCCATAACATCTACATCTCCTCCATAACATCTACATCTACATCTCCTCCATAACATCTACATCTCCTCCATAACATCTACAGCTCCTCCATAACACCTACATCTACTCCATAACATCTACATCTCCTCCATAACATCTACATCTACAGCTCCTCCATAACACCTACATCTACATCTTCTCCATAACATCTACATCACCTCCATAACATCTACATCTACAGCTCCTCCATAACATCTACATCTCCAACATAACATCTACATCTCCTCCATAACATCTACATCTCCGCCATAACATCTCCTCCATAACATCTAGATCTCCTCCATAACATCTACACCTACATCTCCTCCATAACATCTACATCTCCTCCATAACATCTACATCTCCTCCATAACATCTACATCTCCTCCATAACATCTACATCTCCTCCATAACATCTACACCTACAGCTCCTCCATAACATCTACATCTCCTCCATAACATCTACATCTCCTCCATAACATCTACATCTACATCTCCTCCATAACATCTACATCTACATCTCCTTCATAACATCTACATCTCCTCCATAACATCTACATCTCCTCCATAACATCTACAGCTCCTCCATAACATCTACATCTCCTCCATAACATCTACATCTACAGCTCCTCCATAACATCTACATCTACATCTCCTCCATAACATCTACAGCTCCTCCATAACATCTACATCTACATCTCCTCCATAACATCTACATCTCCTCCATAACATCTACAGCTCCTCCATAACATCTACATCTCCTCCATAACATCTACAGCTCCTCCATAACATCTACATCTCCTCCATAACATCTACAGCTCCTCCATAACATCTACATCTACAGCTCCTCCATAACATCTACATCTCCTCTATAACATCTACATCTCCTCCATAACACCTACAGCTCCTCCATAACATCTACACCTACAGCTCCTCCATAACACCTACATCTACATCTCCTCCATAACACCTACAGCTCCTCCATAACATCTACACCTACAGCTCCTCCATAACATCTACACCTACATCTCCTCCATAACATCTACATCTACATCTCCTCCATAACATCTACATCTCCTCCATAACATCTACAGCTCCTCCATAACACCTACATCTACTCCATAACATCTACATCTCCTCCATAACATCTACATCTACAGCTCCTCCATAACACCTACATCTACATCTTCTCCATAACATCTACATCTACATCTCCTCCATAACATCTACATCTACAGCTCCTCCATAACATCTACATCTCCTCTATAACATCTACATCTACATCTCCTCCATAACACCTACAGCTCCTCCATAACATCTACACCTACATCTCCTCCATAACATCTACATCTCCTCCATAACATCTACATCTACAGCTCATCCATAACATCTACACCTACAGCTCCTCCATAACATCTACATCTACAGCTCCTCCATAACATCTACATCTCCTCCATAACATCTACATCTCCTCCATAACATCTACATCTCCTCCATAACATCTACATCTCCTCCATAACATCTACATCTCCTCCATAACATCTACATCTCCTCCATAACATCTACAGCTCCTCCATAACATCTACATCTCCTCCATAACATCTACAGCTCCTCCATAACATCTACAGCTCCTCCATAACATCTACATCTCCTCCATAACATCTACAGCTCCTCCATAACATCTACATCTACAGCTCCTCCATAACACCTACATCTACATCTTCTCCATAACATCTACATCTACATCTCCTCCATAACATCTACAGCTCCTCCATAACATCTACAGCTCCTCCATAACATCTACACCTACATCTCCTCCATAACATCTACATCTCCTCCATAACATCTACATCTCCTCCATAACATCTACATCTACAGCTCATCCATAACATCTACACCTACAGCTCCTCCATAACATCTACATCTCCTCCATAACATCTACATCTACATCTCCTCCATAACATCTACAGCTCCTCCATAACATCTACATCTACAGCTCCTCCATAACATCTACAGCTCCTCCATAACATCTACATCTCCTCCATAACATCTACATCTACAGCTCATCCATAACATCTACACCTACAGCTCCTCCATAACATCTACATCTCCTCCATAACATCTACATCTACATCTCCTCCATAACATCTACAGCTCCTCCATAACATCTACAGCTACAGCTCCTCCATAACATCTACAGCTCCTCCACAACATCTACATCTTCTCCATAACACCTACATCTCCTCCATAACATCTACATCTCCTCCATAACATCTACATCTCCTCCATAACATCTACAGCTCCTCCATAACATCTACATCTCCTCCATAACATCTACATCTTCTCCATAACAACTACATCTCCTCCATAACATCTACAGCTCCTCCATAACATCTACATCTACATCTCCTCCATAACATCTACATCTACATCTCCTCCATAACATCTACATCTACAGCTCCTCCATAACATCTACATCTCCTCCATAACATCTACATCTACAGCTCCTCCATAACATCTACATCTCCAGCTCCTCCATAACATCTACATCTACAGCTTCTCCATAACATCTACATCTACAGCTCCTCCATAATACCTACATCTCCTCCATAACATCTACATCTCCTCCATAACATCTACATCTCCTCCATAACATCTACATCTACATCTCCTCCATAACATCTACATCTACAGCTCCTCCATAACATCTACATCTACAGCTCCTCCATAACATCTAAATCTCCTCCATAACATCTACATCTCCTCCATAACATCTACATCTCCTCCATAACATCTACATCTACAGCTCCTCCATAACATCTAAATCTCCTCCATAACATCTACATCTCCTCCATAACATCTACATCTACATCTACATCTCTTCCATAACATCTACAGCTCCTCCATTACATCTACATCTCTTCCATAACATCTACATCTCCTCCATAACATCTACATCTCCTCCATAACACCTACATCTACATCTCCTCCATAACATCTACATCTACATCTCCTCCATAACATCTACAGCTCCTCCATAACATCTACATCTACAGCTCCTCCATAACATCTACAGCTCCTCCATAACATCTACATCTCCTCCATAACATCTACATCTACATCTCCTCCATAACATCTACAGCTCCTCCATAACATCTACATCTACAGCTCCTCCATAAAATCTACATCTACATCTCCTCCATAACACCTACAGCTCCTCCATAACATCTACACCTACAGCTCCTCCATAACATCTACATCTCCAGCTCCTCCATAACATCTACATCTACAGCTCCTCCATAAAATCTACATCTACAGCTCCTCCATAAAATCTACATCTACAGCTCCTCCATAACATCTACAGCTCCTCCATAACATCTACATCTACAGCTCCTCCATAAAATCTACATCTACATCTCCTCCATAACATCTACATCTCCAGCTCCTCCATAACATCTACATCTACAGCTTCTCCATAACATCTACATCTCCTCCATAACATCTACATCTCCAGCTCCTCCATAACAGCTACAGCTTCATATTTTTTGTTTTGCCGGACAATCTATAATCTCATTGCCCATAATCAGAAGGTGAGAAGACTGAAGGATTTCAGCAAATTTTATTGTACTGTTTTTTTTTCAGCCGTTCTCCGCTCTTCAATGTGAGATTCTATATTCTATTCTGTATTCTATAATAATCCAGAATATCTATTAATCCGGCACCCATCAGATTCTAGAGAACTTTTATTGCATGATGTCTAATGCTGGGCAGGTGGGGGTGCCACATCAGATGAAGGACAAAGGAGGGGTACGTCATGGTGCTGGGTTGGTGGCACACATTGTTTCCTATAGTAATTGGAGGGAGGTGCCCAGTATGCCCACCTGGGTATGGCATAGTGGTGGGCTCAGCAGGCAGCCAATGCACCAGACACCTCACTGACAGCTCACAGACAGCCAGTCCATCACCATTATCCACAACAAGACTCATTACCTGGCTGCCAGAATCCCTCCCATTTCTGCCATCTGCAATGAATTAAAAAATGACGAAACCAATCAGTAT
The DNA here is from genome assembly GCF_027789765.1 of Dendropsophus ebraccatus. Classification (NCBI taxonomy): domain Eukaryota; kingdom Metazoa; phylum Chordata; class Amphibia; order Anura; family Hylidae; genus Dendropsophus; species Dendropsophus ebraccatus. Next base: position 90,548,273 of record NC_091464.1, read on the forward strand.
CATCCGGGGTGGAAACGCGCTTGACACATTCATTTCCATCTCTGGAGCGCTCGCCGGCTCTTGGAGGCAAATAAAAAAGAGCTTTTGATACATGTTCCTAGTGTAGAGATAGAGCGACAATGAAAACATTGGCAGCGGGGATGTTGTACCTCTCACATCAGCCATTGTACATGGACCAAAATGTTCCTCTTCCTATCCAGAGGCGGAATGACGGTGCCAGCAGCGCGCAGAGCCCAGCTCCGGGGTAATTGTCATACTGTGCATTCACAGCATTAACCCGCTGCATGAAAAGCAAACAGCCATTGTGCTGAATGATGATGGCAGCCGAGGCACTACAACACAGGGAGAGGTTAGCGGCCCAGGTGCCTGCACCATATACCCCCAGGGTGGGCACAGCTTATACAGCCAGAGAGGAGAGAGATGCCTGGAGGAGAGAGAGCCTCATGGCTGGACAGATCCCCCCATGGAAGCAGATTCTTACCATCACTCATCCCCTAATTCATTGAACATAAAAAAAAGAAGAGAGTAGTCCTGCAAAGATCCACAATGTGGGAGGGGGTGGGTCCAACTTTCTTCTACTGACCCTGCAGCAAGTGTCCTATTATACATACTGTACCTGCTACCAACCAGACAGCCTGTAACTGACATCACTGTACAGTGTCCAAATAATACCACTATACTGAGCATAAATAATATCACCATAATGAAAAGAAATAATACCACTATACTGAGCATAAATAATATCACCATAATGAAAAGAAATAATATCACTATACTGAGCATAAAAAATATCACCATACTGAGAAGAAATAATATCACTATACTGAGCATAAATAATATCACCATACTGAGAAGAAATAATATCACTATACTGAGCATAAATAATATCACCATACTGAGAAGAAATAATATCACTATACTGAGTATAAATAATACCACCATACAGAGCCTAAAAAATACCACTATACTAAGCCTAAATAATATCACCATACTGAGAAGAAATAATATTACTATACTGAGTATAAATAATACCACCATACTGAGCCTAAAAAGGGCTGCAGTTGCTGGTGGTGCTGTATAAGGGCTGCAGTTGCTGGTGGTGGTGCTGTATAAGGACTGCAGTTGCTGGTGGTGCTGTATAAGGGCTGCAGTTGCTGGTGGTGCTGTATAAGGGCTGCAGTTGCTGGTGGTGCTGTATAAGGGCTGCAGTTGCTGGTGGTGCTGTATAAGGGCTGCAGTTGCTGGTGGTGCTGTATAAGGGCTGCAGTTGCTGGTGGTGCTGTATAAGGGCTGCAGTTGCTGGTGGTGCTGTATAAGGGCTGCAGTTGCTGGTGGTGCTGTATAAGGGCTGCAGTTGCTGGTGGTGCTGTATAAGGGCTGCAGTTACTGGTGGTGGTGCTGTATAAGGGCTGCAGTTACTGGTGGTGCTGTAGTATAAGGGCTGCAGTTGCTGGTGGTGCTGTATAAGGGCTGCAGTTGCTGGTGGTGGTGCTGTATAAGGGCTGCAGTTGCTGGTGGTGCTGTAAAAGGTCTGCAGTTGCTGGTTGTGCTGTATAAGGGCTGCAGTTGCTGGTGGTGCTGTATAAGGGCTGCAGTTGGTGGTGCTGTATAAGGGCTGCAGTTGCTGGTGGTGCTGTATAAGGGCTGCAGTTTCTGGTGGTGCTGTATAAGGACTGCAGTTGCTGGTGGTGCTGTATAAGGGCTGCAGTTACTGGTGGTGCTGTATAAGGGCTGCAGTTTCTGGTGGTGCTGTATAAGGGCTGCAGTTGCTGGTGGTGCTGTATAAGGACTGCAGTTGCTGGTGGTTGTGCTGTATAAGGGCTGCAGTTGCTGGTGGTGCTGTATAAGGACTGCAGTTGCTGGTGGTGCTGTATAAGGGCTGCAGTTGCTGGTGGTGCTGTATAAGGGCTGCAGTTGCTGGTGGTGCTGTATAAGGGCTGCAGTTGCTGGTGGTGCTGTATAAGGACTGCAGTTGCTGGTGGTGGTGCTGTATAAGGGCTGCAGTTGCTGGTGGTGGTGCTGTATAAGGGCTGCAGTTGCTGGTGGTGCTGTATAACGGCTGCAGTTGCTGGTGGTGGTGCTGTATAAGGGCTGCAGTTGCTGGTGGTGGTGCTGTATAAGGGCTGCAGTTGCTGGTGGTGGTGTATAAGGGCTGCAGTTGCTGGTGGTGGTGCTGTATAAGGACTGCAGTTGCTGGTGGTGCTGTATAAGGGCTGCAGTTGCTGGTGGTGCTGTATAAGGGCTGCAGTTGCTGGTGGTGCTGTATAAGGGCAGCAGTTGCTGGTGGTGGTGCTGTATAAGGGCTGCAGTTGGTGGTGCTGTATAAGGGCTGCAGTTGGTGGTGGTGCTGTATAAGGGCTGCAGTTGCTGGTGGTGCTGTATAACGGCTGCAGTTGCTGGTGGTGGTGCTGTATAAGGGCTGCAGTTGCTGGTGGTGGTGCTGTTTAAGGGCTGCAGTTGCTGGTGGTGGTGTATAAGGGCTGCAGTTGCTGGTGGTGGTGCTGTATAAGGACTGCAGTTGCTGGTGGTGCTGTATAAGGGCTGCAGTTGCTGGTGGTGCTGTATAAGGGCTGCAGTTGCTGGTGGTGCTGTATAAGGGCTGCAGTTGCTGGTGGTGGTGCTGTATAAGGGCTGCAGTTGCTGGTGCTGTATAAGGGCTGCAGTTGGTGGTGCTGTATAAGGGCTGCAGTTGGTGGTGGTGCTGTATAAGGGCTGCAGTTGCTGGTGCTGCTGTATAAGGGCTGCAGTTGCTGGTGCTGCTGTATAAGGGCTGCAGTTGCTGGTGGTGGTGCTGTATAAGGGCTGCAGTTGCTGGTGGTGGTGCTGTATAAGGGCTGCAGTTGCTGGTGGTGGTGTATAAGGGCTGCAGTTGCTGGTGGTGGTGCTGTATAAGGACTGCAGTTGCTGGTGGTGCTGTATAAGGGCTGCAGTTGGTGGTGGTGCTGTATAAGGGCTGCAGTTGCTGGTGGTGCTGTATAAGGGCTGCAGTTGCTGGTGGTGGTGCTGTATAAGGGCTGCAGTTGGTGGTGCTGTATAAGGGCTGCAGTTGGTGGTGGTGCTGTATAAGGGCTGCAGTTGCTGGTGCTGCTGTATAAGGGCTGCAGTTGCTGGTGCTGCTGTATAAGGGCTGCAGTTGCTGGTGGTGGTGCTGTATAAGGGCTGCAGTTGCTGGTGGTGGTGCTGTATAAGGGCTGCAGTTGCTGGTGGTGGTGTATAAGGGCTGCAGTTGCTGGTGGTGGTGCTGTATAAGGACTGCAGTTGCTGGTGGTGCTGTATAAGGGCTGCAGTTACTGGTGGTGTTGTATAAGGACTGCAGTTGCTGGTGGTGCTGTATAACGGCTGCAGTTGCTGGTGGTGGTGCTGTATAAGGGCTGCAGTTGCTGGTGGTGCTGTATAAGGGCTGCAGTTGCTGGTGGTGCTGTATAAGGGCTGCAGTTGCTGGTGGTGCTGTATAAGGACTGCAGTTGCTGGTGGTGGTGCTGTATAAGGGCTGCAGTTGCTGGTGGTGGTGCTGTATAAGGGCTGCAGTTGCTGGTGGTGATGTATAAGGGCTGCAGTTCCTGGTGCTGCTGTATAAGGGCTGCAGTTGCTGGTGGTGTTGTATAAGGACTGCAGTTACTGGTGGTGCTGTATAAGGGCTGCAGTTGCTGGTTGTGCTGTATAAGGGCTGCAGTTGCTGGTGGTGCTGTATAAGGGCTGCAGTTACTGGTGGTGCTGTATAAGGGCTGCAGTTGCTGGTGGTGCTGTATAAGGGCTGCAGTTACTGGTGGTGCTGTATAAGGGCTGCAGTTGCTGGTGGTGCTGTATAAGGGCTGCAGTTACTGGTGGTGGTGCTGTATAAGGGCTGCAGTTGCTGGTTGTGCTGTATAAGGGCTGCAGTTGCTGGTTGTGCTGTATAAGGGCTGCAGTTGCTGGTGGTGCTGTATAAGGGCTGCAGTTGCTGGTGGTGCTGTATAAGGGCTGCAGTTGCTGGTGCTGCTGTATAAGGGCTGCAGTTACTGGTGGTGCTGTATAAGGGCTGCAGTTACTGGTGGTGCTGTATAAGGGCTGCAGTTACTAGTGCTGTAGTATAAGGGCTGCAGTTGCTGGTGGTGCTGTATAAGGGCTGCAGTTGCTGGTGCTGCTGTATAAGGGCTGCAGTTGGTGGTTCTGTTTTGGTGCAAGGCCCCAGCATTCTAGTGGAGAATCTCTGAAATTTAAGGGCTTCTTCTGGGAAAACATTTTTTTTTTAATTTAACTGATGTTAGAAAAGTATACAGATTTCTAATTTATTTCTGCGTACAAATCTCCAGTCTTCCAGTACTTATTAGCTGTTGTATGTCCTGCAGGAAGTGGTGTATTCTCTCCAGTCTGACACAGTGCTCTCTGCTGCCACCTCTGTCCATGTCAGGAACTGTCCAGAGCAGCAGCAAATCCCCATAGAAACCTCTCCTGCTCTGGACAGTTCCTGACATGGACAGAGGTGGCAGCAGAGAGGGTCTCTATCACACAGAGAGTACCCTAGGTTCTGGGCCTAGCTGACCTATGCCCTCTCCTTAGTAGCTATAGGCCCCTGTGTGTGCTGCAGAGCCCCCTATCCTACAGAACGGCCATTTTGTTCTCACAGTAACTCAGCCTGCGAGGACAGATTCGGGAGCAGCTGTTTCTGGCAGCTCGTGAGGAATGTTGGAGCGGAGTGGTGTAACCATGTTGCAGCAGTTGTCTCATATGGAAAACTGTTTGTTTCGTTTGCTGGAAAGATTACATCATAATGGTGGAGGATAAAGAGCGCTATTTACCGGGGGGATTAGTAAAACACTTGCACCCCTCACATCCTTATTACACTCCACCTGATTGGACATGGCACACGGCCCTACCTCATCCCAATCACTCATCTATCTGCCAATGCTCAGCCAGGACCTTGAGGGTCAATAGAACACACAAAGTACAGTGCGGACTGACACACACAGGGTGTAATACTGAATAAGACCGGGTTCACACTGCGCCGTTTTGCAATCAGTTTTCTTTTTCATCCATTTTTTGCATAAAACGGATGAAAAACGGATTAAAAAGGGGTGCATTTTTGTGATCCAATTTTCCATTGACTTTCATCATAAAAAAAAAACAAACGATCAAAACACGTCTTTTTTTTTTTTTTTTTTTTAGCATACATAAAAATGTGGCCGACCACATTTTTGGTTAAAAAAAAAAAAATGGTAAAAAAAAAAAATCAGATGCGGTTTGATCAGTTTTTTAAAACTTTTTTATAATGGATAAACGGATCAAAAGAATACACACAAATGCGAGTTTTTTCATCTGTTTTTATGGTTTTTTTTTTGCATAAAATGGATGAAAAAAAAGTAACAGATGGAACCCAGCCTTACAACATTTTGGATCTCCGGAAAGCTGAGTGACGACCCCGATGGGATCTATGGTAACTGGCAGAATTCATGAACAGAACGCAAAGACTACAGTGAAGACTGACACATAGGGAGCAGACATATATATCTATAGGGCAAGGTGAGAAAACTGTTCATTGACAAATTTGACTTTGCTGCATCGGTAGAGCCTTAATACTGCCTCTTGACTGACTACTCTTACTGTAGAGAACCCTTACCTGTAGTGATGACCCTTAGGTGTATGGGCTCCAACACTTTTTCATCATTGACAGCACACACTAATGGTACATTTACACAGAGAGATTTATCTGACAGATTATTGAAGCCAAAGCTGGGAACAGACTATAAACAGGGCATAAAGAAAAGACAGATTTCTCCTTTTTTTCAAGTTCATTCCTGGCTTTGGCTTCAAAAATCTGTTGCATAAATCTCTCTGTGTAAACAAATCATAAAAGGTGGGTACTCAACAAGGGCCATTTCTGCTGAATCCTTGTTAATGTTCCCCATTACTACCTTTTGTGGTAGAGACTGCTCTAACTGTAAAGAACCCTTTTCTACAGTAATTTCATTTTAACGACAAGATCAGGCTTATGGCTGCCAACGCTCTTTTGTGATTTACAGCAAATTTTAAAGAGGCAGTCAACAAAAGCCATTTCTGGTGTAGCTTTGTCTTTATACCCCATTTACTACCTCTTGTGGTACAGTCCGACTGCACCTACAGTAAAGAAACCTTTCTGCGGGTATATGAATGGGTATATGAGCAGTTGGGCACCACTGCTCTTTAGTAATTATAGTGCTCCTTAAAGGGGTACTCAACAAGAGAACACGCACATTATATATTTTGTATCCTAGTCTTTGTTCCCTATCACTATTGGTGTCTTTTCACAGAAAGATTTATCTGACAGATTTTTGAAGCCAAAGCAAGGAATGGATTTCAAAAGAGGAGAAATCTCAGTCTTTCCTTTATAACCTGTTCACTGTTTATAGTCTATTCCTGGCTTTAACTTCAAAAATCTGTCAGATAAAGGCACTCTGACTCTTGTAGTAGATCCCGATTACTTTTACTGTAAAGAATCTTTTTCTGTAGACAATCCCCTGGCAAGATCAGGTTTAAGGGTGACAATTTTTTTCATCCTCTTTAATAGGGGTAATTGACAAAAGCTGTTTCTGGTGTACCCTAGTTACTGTTCAATATTACTACCTCTTGTAGTACAGTATAACCGCTCTCACTGTAGAGAACCCTCTCCTACAGAAATGATATTCTCATAGCAAGATATGACTGTTTTAGTGATGTCAAGACGTGACAATATCTTGACATATGTTTTGTGTTGGACCTTATTTGTTAGGGAACTAGGGTCTGCACCCCCCTTTTGGTGCATGCTTGCTAATGGTCCCATTGGTGGAGAATTGCTGCTTTTACTGTAAAGAATCCTTTCTAATAGCTGTAACAATTTCATGGTAGCATCAGGCTTATGATCACTGATCTAACATATCTGGTCCCTTATGGGGTGGTGTGCACCTTTAAGGAGGCGCTACGTGTTGGTGGTCATGAACAGCTATGACTAGGGAGCCTTCGGTGCTGTGTATATGACGCCATACTCTGCCCTCGTCTGACACATCTCAGTAGTCAGTCTGGCAGAAACTACCCTACAGGAATAGCAGAGCGGAGAATGATGGCGCTTCCTCCAGTAGCCGTGTCTTGTTGGGCTGGGCGGGCTCGGCCAGCGTCTGGGGACCCATCACAAGGAATGTTATTCCTGGCTTATGTAACACAATCATTGGCGGGGGCACATATTTATTTCCTGCGCTCAGCTTATATGTTATTGTGATATCTCTATTAACCATTGGAGCGCTGCGGTGCTGTCAGGATGCTTTGTGCCGGTGCCAGATGTCTGAATCACCGACCAAGTACGACAAAGAGAATGACCCGGCAGATTGTGTGTTCAATCCAATTTTCAAGATCTCTGCTTGCTGTTAGTAAATGCTAATACATTTGTTACAGGGGTACTCTGCTGAAAATGTTTTTTTTTCTCTCTCAAATAAACTGGAATCAGGTAAAGTTATACAGAGTTGTGAATTACTTGTATTTAAAAAATTTCCAATCTTCCAGTACATATCAGCTGCTGTATGTCCTGCAGAAAGTGGTGTATTCTTTCCAGTCTGACACAGTGCTCTTTGCTGCCACTTCTGTCCATGTCAAGAACTGCCCAGAGCAGCAGCAAATCCCCATAGAAAACCTCTCCTGCTCTGGGCAGTTCCTGACATGGACAGAGGTGGCAGCAGAGAGCACTGTGTAAGACTGGAGAGAATGATTTATTGATATCAGAGAGGTCTCGAAAATGGTGAAGAATTGCAACACAAAGTCTACTAGAACAATCCAGAACTTATTTTCTAAAAATTCCCACCTTCTTGCAACTTAAAGGAGAAAACTGGCAAATTTTTTTATTAAAGTTTTGCCCCCAAAAAGTTATACAAATCACCAAAATACACTTATTACGGGAAATGCTTATAAAGTGCCTTTTTCCCTGCAACTACTACTGCATCAAGGCTTCACTTCCTGGATAACATGGTGATGTCACTTCCTGGATAACATGGTGATGTCACTTCCTGGATAACATGGTAATGTCACTTCCTGGATAACACAGTGATGTCACTTCCTGGATAACATGGGGATGTCACTTCCTGGATAACACAGTGATGTCACTTCCTGGATAATATGGGGATGTCACTTCCTGGATAACATGGGGATGTCACTTCCTGGATAACATGGTGATTTCACTTCCTGGATAACATGGTGACGTCACTTCCTCGATAACATAATGACGTTACTTCCTGGATAACATGGTGATGTCACTTCCTAGATAATATAGTGACGTCACTTCCTGGGTAACATGGTGATGTCACTTCCTGGATAACATGGTGACGTCACTTCCTAGATAACATAGTGACGTTACTCCCTGGATAACATGGGGACGTCACTTCCTGAATAACATGGTGATGTCACTTCCTGGATACCATGGTGATGTCACTTCCTGGATAACATGGTAATGTCACTTCCTGGATAAGATGGTGATGCCCCAACCCGACTCCCAGAGCTGCGGCTGCTGGAGAGGATGATGGCAGAGGGATGCTCAGTGTCCCTCCAATGCCCTGTTTCCCTCACTGTCCCCCCTGCCATCATCTTCTCCAGCAGCCACAGCCCTGGCAGTCAGGTCGTGACATCACCATGTTAACCAGGAAGTGAGATCACTATGTTATCCAGGAAGTGACATTACCATGTTATCCAGGAAGTGACATCACCATGTTATCCAGGAAGTGACGTCACCATGTTATCCAGGAAGTGACATCACCATGTTATCCAGGAAGTGACATCACCATGTTATCCAAGAAGTGACATCACCATGTTATCCAGGAAGTGACATCACCATGTTCTCCAGGAAGTGACATCACCATGTTATCCAGGAAGTGACATCACCATGTTATCCAGGAAGTGACATCACCATGTTATCCAGGAAGTGAAACCTTGATGTAGTAGTAAGTGCAGGGAAAAAAAACACTTTATAAGCATTTCCCGTAATAAGTGTATATTGGGGATTTGTATAACTTTTGGGGGGGCAGTACAATACTTTAATAAAAATTTCTCCTTTAGGGAATTTTCCAGAAATAGAATAAAGTTGTTGTTTTTTTCCAGGCCCTTTTATATTAGAATAACAGGGGTAAGAGCAGTCACACTTGTGACTGGGTCCTATGTACCTTTCTTCTGATACTTATAGTGAGCACCCACAGCCTCGATCACATGACTAGAGAGTGGGTCCTGTTCCTGGGCACCATTCACTCTGTCCCCACACCAGCAGCCACCAATTCCCTTCTGTGAGCGCGGTCTCACATGCAGCGCCCCTCGCCCCTTCTCCCAGACCTAGAAGAACCCGAGAGAAAACAAAGCTCCTCTGGGAATGGACAGGACAACATCCGAACCTCACGGGGAATCAAGGAGCATAGGGACTGAGGAGGGAGCGGGATCCCAGCGGTGGGCACACCACCCACCATGTACAGATGGTGGGACCAGTATAAGAGGCACAGGACAGGACTAAGGTTGGAGCGGGATCCCAGCGGTGGGCACACCACCCACCATGTACAGATGATGGGACCAGTATAAGAGGCACAGGACAGGACTGATGGCTCTGTGTTGGGTTCTCTATGGTTCCCAGTACGGGTGGGGTGGATGGAGGTGCAGTAAGCGGGCAGCACACAGGGCGGTGGATGAGCGCAGTCACATAAGACGCTGTACAGATGGATGGCGGACGGCTGGAGATCCACAGGGGCTGCCGCGTTGATTTGTGACTTGTTGTTTACTGTTCTCGGTGGAGGGATGTAATCTGTTTAAGCATCAGAACATCCTTCGTGCCAGGTAGCCTCATTCATCAGCAATGTCACCGCCGCCAGTGATCACCGCCACATCTACATCAATTCACCTGAAGACTGGTGAGAGGAACACGGGGGCAGGATGGGGGCTTGTCGACCATATTTACATCCTATATATGAAAAATACAACTCCTATGGTCACACTACAACCCACATCTCCCTACTGTGGCAGATGACACCTTCAATAACTAACAGTTATCTCTCCCAGTTCCTGTTTTCTCTAAAGGGAGGGGTAAGAGGCAGCCAGATTGCTCTAAAGGTGGCTTTTATATCTGAGAACAAAGCGGTCAGAAAGTGGAATTCAAGGAGTCAAGGTTAGGTTATCAAGGGCTGTCAGCTAAAGGAACGTTCATGTGTATGGAGGGATCGGGAGGGATAGCTGTCACCTGAAAGACTGGTTATGTGTATAAAGGAATTGGGGGATAGCTGTCAGCTAAAGGAACATTCATGTGTATGGAGGAATCAGGAGGGATAGCTGTCACCTGAAGGATCAGTCATGTGTATGGAGGGATCGGGAGGGATAGCTGTCACCTGAAGGATCAGTCACGTGTATGGAGGGATCGGGAGGGATAGCTGTCAGCTGAAGGATCAGTCATGTGTATGGAGGAATCAGGAGGGATAGCTGTCACCTGAAGGACCAGTCATGTGTATGGAGGGATCGGGAGGGATAGCTGTCACCTGAAGGAACATTCATGTGTATGGAGGGATCGGGAGGGATAGCTGTCAGCTAAAGGATCAGTCATGTGTATGGAGGGATCGGGAGGGATAGCTGTCACCTGAAGGATCAGTCATGTGTATGGAGGGATCGGGAGGGATAGCTGTCAGCTGAAGGAACGTTCATGTGTATGGAGGGATCGGGAGGGATAGCTGTCAGCTGAAGGATCAGTCATATGTATGGAGGGATCGGGAGGGATAGCTGTCAGCTGAAGGATCAGTCATGTGTATGGAGGGATCGGGAGGGATAGCTGTCAGCTGAAGGATCAGTCATGTGTATGGAGGAATCAGGAGGGATAGCTGTCAGCTGAAGGAACGTTCATGTGTATGGAGGGATCGGGAGGGATAGCTGTCAGCTGAAGGATCAGTCATGTGTATGGAGGAATCAGGAGGGATAGCTGTCACCTGAAGGACCAGTCATGTGTATGGAGGGATCGGGAGGGATAGCTGTCACCTGAAGGAACATTCATGTGTATGGAGGGATCGGGAGGGATAGCTGTCAGCTGAAGGATCAGTCATGTGTATGGAGGGATCGGGAGGGATAGCTGTCACCTGAAGGATCAGTCATGTGTATGGAGGGATCGGGAGGGATAGCTGTCAGCTGAAGGAACATTCATGTGTATGGAGGGATCGGGAGGGATAGCTGTCACCTGAAGGATCAGTCATGTGTATGGAGGGATCGGGAGGGATAGCTGTCAGCTGAAGGATCAGTCATGTGTATGGAGGGATCGGGAGGGATAGCTGTCAGCTGAAGGATCAGTCATGTGTATGGAGGGATCGGGAGGGATAGCTGTCAGCTGAAGGATCAGTCATGTGTATGGAGGGATCAGGAGGATATATTATGTGGAGTGATCAGCAGGACAACGCTCTATGGCAGTATAAGTGGATATGGTGGGAGGGGTGTTAATAGTTCTGCGCTTGTGACATCTATCTGGGTTATGGCGGCTCTGGCGGGGGTGACGGTCTTCTCAGTGAGCGATGGCGCGGGGTTCAGGCTATCAGAACATAATGTGAGCAATAACAGCAGCGAGATGCAGAATAATACCCACAGCTGGAGCTGTAAAACTGCTTTTAAAGAAACATATTCATTCCCGAGGTTTGGGGGGGGGGTATTTGCGCCTGTGACTAGTGACATGAGCGGCGGAGTCTCTAATTATTCTGATCAGGAGCGGGAAACACAACACAAACTTTAATTGTGTTTAACTGATATTTAATCAGGACTCAGTGAACTGCGGATTAAAGCTGAAATTCATAAACCATAATTATCCGATCGTCACAATCTTATGGTCCGCGCTCTCCCTCCGCTGGGGTGTCTGGCAAGCTGCCCCGGATTCTTGGCAGTGCTAGAAAGAGCCGAGCGGTTTGAGGTAAACGTCTCGGAACCCTTCTCCCTGCCGTGGATTTGCGTCGCCACCTTAAGGGCCGAGGCGGCGTGGGACCCGGCCGGAATTGCCTTGGTCTTTATCTGTCCCGGCCTATCGATTACCTGTAGTTGGCGCGGAGGTGGCGGTGGCGGTGGGGAGTTCTCTCCTCCTCACATCAGTCTTATCTTACATCCCCTGATATCTACTGAGAGGCTTTTTGGTGCAAAACCAACCTTTTTTTTTTTTTTTTCCAGAACCCGATCTCCACCGGTAAAAGGATCTGAGCGCAGTCAGCCGGCGGCGGCGGAGGGGGGGGGGCGAGGTTCTCTGAGGACAAAGAATGCACAGACAGTGGATCCAAAATAAACGTAAACAATCGGAGGCCGCGGACACTCGATACGTTGGGGCCGCGGAGGATGCACATTCCATTAGCTTTTTTATTACATTAAAATCCGCAGTAAATACAAGTTGTCGGTAAAAGCTTCACTGAGTACTATCTGTTCCTGGGAAAGCTGGGTGACAGCACACAGGGGGCCATTATGAAGGAGAAGACTTACCCAGCTTTCCCAGGCTCCTAATTTAAAGACACTGGCAAATCAGGGATATATGACTGCTGAACTGAGCCTCATTATGGAGCCTGGGAAACTAGCCGAGTGACAACTATAAGAATCCTAAAGGGTAACCCATCTTTCCAAGGCTGTTATGTGACACTGAGAAAGAGAAATGACTGCCCACATGGCTTCCCTGAAAAATCCCATAACACTTGCTACTCATCTTTACCAGGCTCCTGAATGGCAAAATCTACAGCCACTATGGGAGGGTGGGGTGAAGGCTATACAGGAGGGACTTCAGTATGATGCAGGGTAGTACTGGTGTCTACACATAGGGAACAGATCCTGAGTATTACACCCAGCATACAGGACAGGAGAAGTGGTACTGTGCACTGTATATATATATATATATATATATATATATACTGAGGATTACACCCAGCATACAGGACAGGAGAAGTGGTACTGTGCACTGTATATATATATATACTGAGGATAACACCCAGCATACAGGACAGGAGAAGTGGTACTGTGCACTGTATATATATACTGAGGATTACACCCAGCATACAGGACAGGAGAATTGGTACTGTGCCTGTATATATATACTGAGGATTACACCCAGCATACAGGACAGGAGAATTGGTACTGTGCCTGTATATATATATACTGAGGATTACACCCAGCATACAGGACAGGAGAATTGGTACTGTGCCTGTATATATATATACTGAGGATTACACCCAGCATACAGGACAGGAGAATTGGTACTGTGCACTGTATATATATACTGAGGATTACACCCAGCATACAGGAGAGGAGAAGTGGTACTGTGCATTGTATATGTATACTGAGGATTACACCCAGCATACAGGACAGGGGAAGTGGTACTGTGCACTGTATATATATATACTGAGGATTACACCCAGCATACAGGACAGGAGAATTGGTACTGTGCACTGTATATACACTGAGGATTACACCCAGCATACAAGACAGGAGAAGTGGTACTGTGCCTGTATATATATATACTGAGGATTACACCCAGCATACAGGACAGGAGAATTGGTACTGTGCCTGTATATATATATATACTGAGGATTACACTCAGCATACAGGACAGGAGAAGTGGTACTGTGCACTGTATATATATACTGAGGATTACACCCAGCATACAGGACAGGAGAATTGGTACTGTGCCTGTATATATATATATACTGAGGATTACACTCAGCATACAGGACAGGAGAAGTGGTACTGTGCACTGTATATATATATATATATATATATATATATATATATATATATATATATATATATATATATATATACTGAGGATTACACCCAGCATACAGGACAGGAGAAGTGGTACTGTGCACTGTATATATATACTGAGGATTACACCCAGCATACAGGACAGGAGAAGTGGTACTGTGCACTGTGTATATATATATACTAAGGATTACACCCAGCAAACAGGACAGAAGTGATACTGTGCACTGTCCATATATACAGAATAAGAGCAGATACTGAGGATTACACCCATCATACAGGATAGGAGAAGTGGTACTGTGTACTGTATATGTACATACATACATATATATATATATATATATATATATATATATATATATATATATATATATACACATACACATACACACTGAGGATTACACCCAGTATACAGGCACTGTGCACAAGAGGTACTGTGCACTGTGTATATATGTATATATATGTATATATATATATATATATATATATATATATAATGTATGTATACACTACCGTTCAAAAGTTTGGGGTCACATTGAAATGTCCTTATTCTTGAAGGAAAAGCACTGTACTTTTCAATGAAGATAACTTTAAACTAGTCCTAACTTTAAACAAATCCACTCTATACATTGCTAATGTGGTAAATGACTATTCTAGCTGCAAATGTCTGGTTTTTGGTGCAATATCTACATAGGTGTATAGAGGCCCATTTCCAGCAACTATCACTCCAGTGTTCTAATGGTACAATGTGTTTGCTCATCGGCTCAGAAGGCTAATTGATGATTAGAAAACCCTTGTGCAATCATGTTCACACATCTGAAAACAGTCTAGCTCGTTACAGAAGCTACAAAACTGACCTTCCTTTGAGCAGATTGAGTTTCTGGAGCATCACATTTGTGGGGTCAATTAAACGCTCAAAATGGCCAGAAAAAGAGAACTTTCATCTGAAACTCGACAGTCTATTCTTGTTCTTAGAAATGAAGGCTATTCCATGCGAGAAATTGCTAAGAAATTGAAGATTTCCTACAACGGTGTGTACTACTCCCTTCAGAGGACAGCATAAACAGGCTTTAACCAGAGTAGAAAAAGAAGTGGGAGGCCGCGTTGCACAACTAAGCAAGAAGATAAGCACATTAGACGTCTCTAGTTTGAGAAACAGACGCCTCACAGGTCCCCAACTGGCATCTTCATTAAATAGTACCCGCAAAACACCAGTGTCAACATCTACAGTGAAGAGGCGGCTGCGGGATTTTGGGCTTCAGGGCAGAGTGGCAAAGAAAAAGCCATATCTGAGACTGGCCAATAAAAGAAAAAGATTAAGATGGGCAAAAGAACACAGACATTGGACAGAGGAAGACTGGAAAAAAGTGTTGTGGACGGATGAATCCAAGTTTGAGGTGTTTGGATCATAAAGAAGAACGTTTGTGAGACGCAGAAGAAATGAGAAGATGCTGGAAGAATGCCTGACGCCATCTGTTAAGCATGGTGGAGGTCATGTGATGGTCTGGGGTTGGTGCTGGTAAGGTGGGAGATTTGTACAGGGTAAAAGGGATTCTGAATAAGGAAGGCTATCACTCTGCACCGCCATGCCATACCCAGTGGACAGCGCTTGGTTGGAGCTAATTTCATCCTACAACAGGACAATGACCCTAAACACACCTCCAAATTGTGCAAGAACTATTTACAGCAGAAGCAGCAGCTGGTATTCTATCATAGGTAATGGAGTGGCCAGCGCAGTCACCAGATCACCACCCCATTGAGCTGTTGTGGGAGCAGCTGGACCGTATGGTACGCCAGAAGTGCCCATCCAACCAATCCAACTTGTGGGAGCTGCCAAAGGTGTGCAATGCTGGAATTGCTGCAAAAGGAGGATTCTCTGACGAAAGCAAAGTGTGATGTAAGAACAATGTTATTTCACATACAAATCATTATTTCTAACCTTGTCAATGTCTGGACTCTATTTTCTATTCATTTCACAACGTATGGTGGTGAAGAAGTGTGACTTTTCATAAAAAACACAAAATTGTTTGGGTGACCCCAAACTTTTGAACAGTAGTGTGTGTGTATATATATATATATATATATATATATATATATATACACACACAAACAGATTGTAATAATTACATAACTTGCCAGATGAAGGATAATGTCTGTGCCCCCCTTTGTACGTCTTGTGCTTGGCTGCTGCCGCTGCTGACCACGGTAAGGGGATCTGGTCATAAAACACAATGGACTATTCCCATTACCCACAATGTACACCAGCTGCACCCGCACCACTACCACGTTAGATTCTGGTCACTATCACATATGCTGACTGAACTCCATCACCAAGAATTAGCGACTACATCACATAGAGGCCACTCATCTCCTAGAAATTTGGTCAGCTCTCCTACAACACCATTCACACTAGGCAGGAGCACGTTGCTATGGCTGAAACTGCAAACACACAAAAACACAGAAAATGCAACAGCTCACCGCAATGGGAAGAAAACAAACCCAATACAGACATGAAAATCACTAAAAGCAGCCCCCCCCCCCCCCCACACCAACTGCTGAAGAAAAAATCTCCATAAAAATAATGGGGCTCTTGGCATACTATGTAGAAATAGTGTGTAATATTAGGGGCTGTTCACACAGGGTAAAGTAGGCGGAATCCTGTCTGCCATTTGTTTCAATGGGACGGTTTGTGTGCTTCCGCGGCTCTTTGCTCAAAGAATTGACAAGCAGAGGCATGCAAGCCCTCACATAGACTGCGACAAAATTCTGCTGCTTCGTGTGAACATACCCTCAGTGTTTTACCGAGGGAGAGTGGCCTGACAGCAGAGAGGAGGAGGATGCAGACTGAGAGCTATAAGTGATGTATCTGTGTGTGTGTATGTATGTTCTGTATCTGTGTGTGTGTGTGTGGTGTCCCACTACGGGTGTTGCTATTGGTTACACCCCTCGCAAAAGCCTGTACTTATTGTAAGTAAAGTAGTGATAAACTTTTGCCACTAGATGTCGCTATTATAGGTATGTGTACTTAGTGGTTGCAAGGCTGAAGTATGGAAAGGGTTATTGTTTATTTGTATGTCACATGGATCTGTGAACCTATGAGACCTTCTGTCCTATCATCTCTTACTTTACTTCTTCTCTATGCACTCTTCACCCACTCACAACCCACTTTAGATACGCTGGAGATAGAAAGTCATATGGGTAGAAGAAGTGTGAGGTTCTTTTGTGTTGGACGTTGTAGGGGAAGGACGCAAGCGATATCGCTCCCTACAGTGGTCCCTTTGGGCTCTGGCCCTCTGCCAGGTCCCCAGCTTTAGAGAAGTAGTCTTAGTCAGGTTCCTGTGTGGTGAGGAAGCAAGACAAGACACAGCTAGCAGTTTCTCCTTAACAAACTCTACAAAACACTATGCAGTGTTAAGCTCTTACAGGAGAAGACCAGTCGGAGACTAACTCATCCCACGCCTTGGACTAGGAGAGTCACAGTGCAGGACAGTATCCACTAAAGCCAAAGAAGGTAGGAACTTATCCGGATAGAGCAAAGTTGCTGTAAGCACAGGAACTCTACATCGCAGTGTGGTTGTCAGCAGGAAACCCTCAGCATTTCGCTCATCCCAGGTAACAAGGTCTGGGGCTTGTGTCACCATATATATATGATATTTCAGCAATAGGAATTGGCAGTTTTGTTTCTAAAGATGTTCTGCAGCAGATGCTAATAATGCTAAGCTTTATTATAAGAGACAGAGTCTGCCCTGTCAGTCAGGGTCTGGGGAACATTGGATTACAACCCTTGATGTGCACTTACCGTTACTGTACATGGTTACTTGTGTTATAATAGTGACGTGGCCCCTTTAAAGAGTGTCCGTCATTTTGACCCGCATAAAAGAGCATCAATAATTGCTGGTACATAACTTTATGCTTACAATAACTGTGTAACGTGTATAATTGATGGCACCGGTTTGGTGCCCCTTACACATCAACCCTCGACGTCAAGCAGTCTGAGATTTGCAGTATAAAGCTGCTGTAGGCAACTCCACATCCAGAGCTGCGTTCGTAATTCTGCTTGTTTTCCGTTATCTCACTGCTGCCTCCTAGTGGTAGAGTATGTATGCTCACAGCTGTGCTGCATTGTAGGAGATGCAACCTATAAAGTCTGACAAATAATATCACAACGCACTGCACAGAGGGGACCATGGCAATGCTGGAAGTGGTGTATATACTGTATACTGCCAATGGAGCCATCACACCGGAAATTATGAGAATTGTAGTTGGAGGACCACAAGTTCTCCATGCCTGATCTAGATCAGTGTTCCCCAGTCTTAGGTAAAACTACAACTCCCATTATGCTCTGACAGGGTTTGGTGCATCCTATGTATGCAACCTCTGCCCCAAGATATTGCAAAACTACAACTCCCATGTTGTCCTGTCACAGGCTTTGGTGAATCCCAGGCTATGGCTGCCAGGGCATGCTGGGAGTTATGGTTTGGCCCCGGCTTCCCCATGTACTAGTGGTCTGCAGTACCTCTTTAGTGCGACAGGTCTGGGCGTCTGGGTCTTCGGCTGGTTTTCATTCCTACTCTCCTGATGGGTCTCATACACACAGGTGATATCCCAGAGTCTGCGTCAGCCAGCAGTCACCTATGGGAGGAAGAATGGAGAAAACATTTATATGACTATATTCAGGGGGTAATCATTATACAGTACAGGCAGCCCCTCGCCCACAGAGCTGACAGTCTAATATACAAGGTGCTCTATCCAGAGGTGCAGGGCTGTACCGTACCTGGTGCAAACACTACCTCCCCTACAATGCAGCATCATAGATATAAACACACACATAACATCACACACACATCGTAGATATACACACACATTACATCATACACACACATAACATCACACACACATCGTAGATATACACACACCATATACACACACACACATACTGTATAACATCACACACACACATCGTAGATACACACATCATACACACACACATACGTAACATCATACACACATCATAGATATACACACATCATAGATATAAATACACACATAACATCACACACACATCGTAGATATACACACACACCATATACACACACACATATAACATCACACACACATCGTAGATACACACATCATACACACATACATACACACATCCTTTTTATATAAGACTTGATCTCGGGGATGTGTTTTGCCCCTGACATTCAATAGCAAAGAAAAATAATAATAACGCCATATACACATATACAACAGAGAACCAACATAATACAGAAGCCACAGATGTGTTGTTTGCTACAATAAGGTAAAACTAATAGCGCCATATACATTTATACATCAGAGGGGCCTATATACTAGTGGTAGATATTCCCTACGATAAGGTACAATGCTGAGCGACCCCTATGACCCTGTGGCCCCCCAGATGCCTTGGCTATAGTTACGTACATAATGTGATATCTACCACAGGGCAATGAGGTTCTTACCCCCAATAGCAGGATAGAGATCACAGCACAAGGAATAGACCCCGCAGACAGGCAGACATATACAGATGTATACAGAAGACGCTGCCGTGTACGGGTGACATCATATAACCCCTTAATTCTCCCATCAGCCCAGAACACTGAATCTCTATTATCCTTGTCAAATATTAAGCAGAATCTTCCGGCTGCAGAGAATCATCACCCGGCTGTGAGCGGAGAGTATGGAAGCCATGAAATATTTACAAGGCGGTCAGTTCACACTGCGCCCCCGCCGTCTACAGCCGAGACCGCCAACACAGAGTGGTAATACAGGGAACAGTCTACAGCCGAGACCGCCAACACAGAGTGGTAATACAGAGAACAGTCTACAGCAAGAGACCTCCAACACTGAGTGGTAATACAGGGAGCCGTCTACAGCCGAGACCGCCAACACAGAGTGGTAATACAGGGAGCCGTCTAGAGCCCGAGACCACCAACACAGAGTGGTAATACAGAGAACAGTCTACAGCCGAGACCGCCAACACAGAGTGGTAATACAGGGAACAGTCTACAGCCGAGCCCGCCAACACAGAGTGGTAATACAGAGAACAGTCTACAGCCGAGACCGCCAACACAGAGTGGTAATACAGGGAACAGTCTACAGCCGAGACCGCCAACACAGAGTGGTAATACAGGGAGCCGTCTACAGCAAGAGACCTCCAACACTGAGTGGTAATACAGGGAGCCGTCTACAGCAAGAGACCACCAGCACAGCACGGTAATACAGGGGACCGTCTACAGCCCGAGACCACCAGCACAGCACAGTAATACAGGGAGCCGTCTACAGCCTGAGACCACCAGCACAGAGTGGTAATACAGGGAACAGTCTACAGCCCAAGACCGCCAACACAGAGTGGTAATACAGGGAACAGTCTATAGCCCGAGACCGCCAGCACAGAGTGGTAATACAGGGAACAGTCTATAGCCTGAGACCGCCAGCACAGAGTGGTAATACAGGGAACAGTCTACAGCAAGAGACCACCAGCACAGCACGGTAATACAGGGGACCGTCTACAGCCCGAGACCGCCAACACAAAGTGGTAATACAGGGAACAGTCTATAGCCCGAGGCAGCCAGCACAGAGTGATAATACAGGGAACCGTCTACAGCCCGAGACCGCCAACACAGAGTGGTAATACAGGGAACAGTCTACAGCCCGAGACCGCCAACACTGAGTGGTAATACAGGGAACAGTCTCCAGCCCGATACAACCAGCACAGAGTATTAATACAGGAATCGGTCTACAGCCCGAGACCACCAGCACAGCACAGTAATACAGGGAGCCGTCTACAGCCTGAGACCACCAGCACAGAGTGGTAATACAGGGAACAGTCTACAGCCCAAGACCGCCAACACAGAGTGGTAATACAGGGAACAGTCTACAGCCTGAGACCGCCAGCACAGCACGGTAATACAGGGAGCCGTCTACAGCCCGAGACCACCAGTACAGCAAGGTAATATAGAGAACAATCTACACCCTAAGACCACCAGCACAGCACAGTAATACAGGGAACAGTCTGCAGTCTGAGACCGCCAGCACAGAGTGGTAATACTGGGAACAGTCTACAGCCCAAGACCACCAACACAGCAAGGTAATACATGGAACTGTCTACAGTCTAAGACCGCTAGCACAGAGTGGTAATACAGAGAACAATCTATAGCCCAAGACCACCATCACAGAGTGGTAACACAGGGAGCCATCTACAGCCCAAGTCCGCCAGCACAGCACAGTAATATACGAGAGCCGTCTACAGCCTGAGGCAACAAGCACAGCGCGGTAATAAAGGGAGCCACCTACAGCCTAAACCACCATCACAGTCTGGTGTCCCACTAGGGTTGTTTCTATTATCCACACCCTTTGTAAAAGTCTGTACTTTTTGCTAAAGTTTTACTAAAGATGACCACTAGATGTCGCTGTATTGTAAAACTGAAGTATAGAAGCTGCACGGCTGAAGTTTCTCAAAGGGTTACTGTATTTATGTGCACCAGATTCTGTAAACCAGTAGCATCTTTATTTTCTTCTGTCCTATCACCTCTTCCCTTTCTACTCTTCTGTTGCACTCTTTCCACCCAACCACAGCGCACCTTACACGCTGGTTAGGAAGTTAGTCCCTTGGGTGAAGGAGGAGTCTTAGTTAAGATTCTGTGGAGAAAGGACACAGCTCAAATAGCTCTCCACAGTGGTTCTACCTGGGCCCTGGCCTTCTGCCAGGCCCCCCCTAACAAGTCACAATCTTATGGTGGTTTTACACGGAACGATTTATCGTTCGAATTTGCACGATAACGGTCGAATTCAAACGATAATTGTATGTGTAAACACAGCGAACGATCAAGCGATGAGCGAGAAATCGTTCATTTTGATCTTTCAACAACTTCTCAAATCGTCGTTGATCGTTCACAAAAAATTCGCAGATCGTTCTATGTAAAGTCTTTCAACAATTTCACCAATGTATGAGATAGGCTTAAGCGATCGCAAAACGATTTTTCCGTACGATGTATTGTTCCGTGTAAATGCTGATCGTTATGGAAAAAATATTGTTCATTTCAAATCGTTAATCGTGCGATCGGGCGAATTATTGCTCCGTGTAAAACCACCATAAGTCAGTACCCTACATGGGTAGAACGCAGAACAGTGCCCTCTTACATACTTTTTACCTGAAGCACCCACACGCTGTGTGATGCAGTGCTAAACCCTTCAGGAGACGACTAGCTAACAGATCATCTCAACCCACGCCGAGGACTAGGAGTAACTACAGTGCAGGACAGTATCCACTAAACAGCCAAAGAGCAAGGAACTCATCTGGGTGGAGAAAAGTTACTGGAAAGTCTATGAGCTTCATCGCACAGCGCGAGTGTTAGCCAGGAAACCCTCAGCACTCTGCTCATCCCAGGTAACAAGGTCTGAGGCCTGTGTCACCTATTAGTACGGTTCAGCCAGGGGCGTAACTACCACTATAGCAGCCATAGCGGCTGCTATGGGGCCCGTCGCATCAGGGGGCCCTATGGCCTGCTCCTGCAATACACTGGGCCCCCTGAGCCGTCATCATTTGCAGCACCGGGTGGCCCTGCTGGTCTCCTGGGTTTTGCAAATGTCCCTTTAACTGCAAGCACTCCTGACCAGAGCTAGCAGTTATGTAGTTATGACTTCACTTGACCGTTTAGTGGTCAGTCAGGGGGGGGGGGGCAGTCAAAAGTTTGCTATG
Organism: Dendropsophus ebraccatus; assembly: GCF_027789765.1. NCBI lineage: Eukaryota > Metazoa > Chordata > Amphibia > Anura > Hylidae > Dendropsophus > Dendropsophus ebraccatus. The sequence goes on from NC_091464.1 coordinate 90,570,693, forward strand.
GGGCCCAGCCATTTCTAGTTACGCCCCTGGGTTCAGCCAACGCTAGTGGGCATCAGATGGTGGGAAGACTATAGGAAAAAGTCAATACACAGGCACAGGTTTCTTCTTTTTCTTCTACAAGTATTCTTCCAAGCACTCCAACATTTCGGCAGAGCACATTACTACTTGGGTTGAGACTCTCATGGCACCCTCTCTACTTCGCTACCTCAGTACAACCTTATCAACTCTACTACATCCTACTAAGCACTTATCACACAGATCTGGTGGATTTACGTCTCAGTATTTATTGGAACTGTATCAAGTGTATCTCAAGATTCGTTGTATTACCTGCTCCAAATTTACAAGTAGTAAACCCAGTCAACGTTATCAACTTAGTCTGTGATTACTCACTACCACCTGCACAGCACTTATACCGCAACCTTGGGACATCTCCCCTTTCTGTGGGTGGCAGGGCCTACTATTATTCGGGAGGGCCATCTGTGACTACACTATCCCAAGGGACCCAGCAGCAACCCAACGGGTTGAGACTGCCAGCACAGCAAGGTAATACGGGGAGGCATCTACAGCCAGAGACCACCAGCACAGCAAGGTAATACACGAGAGCTGTCTACAGCCTGAGACCGCCAGTACAGTGCAGTAATAAATGTGAGCAGTCTACAGCCCGAGATGTACAGCACATCGCGGTAATACACTGGAGCAGTCTACAGCCCGAGATGGACAGCACATCGCGGTAATACACTGGAGCAGTCTACAGCCCGAGATGGACAGCACATCGCGGTAATACACTGGAGCAGTCTACAGCCCGAGATGGACAGCACATCGCGGTAATACACTGGAGCAGTCTACAACCCGAGATGGACAGCACATCGCGGTAATACACTGGAGCAGTCTACAACCCGAGATGGACAGCACAGCGTGGTAATACACTGGAGCAGTCTACAGCCCGAGATGGACAGCACATCGCGGTAATACACTGGAGCAGTCTACAACCCGAGATGGACAGCACATAGCGGTAATACACTGGAGCAGTCTACAACCCGAGATGGACAGCACAGCGTGGTAATACACTGGAGCAGTCTACAGCCCAAGATGTACAGCACATCGCGGTAATACACTGGAGCAGTCTACAGCCCAAGATGGACAGCACATCGCAGTAATACACTGGAGCAGTCTACAGCCCGAGATGGACAGCACAGCGTGGTAATACACTGGAGCAGTCTACAGCCCAAGATGGACAGCACATCGCGGTAATACACTGGAGCAGTCTACAGCCCGAGATGGACAGCACATCGCGGTAATACACTGGAGCAGTCTACAGCCCAAGATGGACAGCACATCGCGGTAATACACTGGAGCAGTCTACAGCCCAAGATGGACAGCACATCGTGATAATACACTGGAGCAGTCTACAGCCCAAGATGGACAGCACAGCGTGGTAATACACTGGAGCAGTCTACAGCCCAAGATGGACAGCACATTGCGGTAATACACTGGAGCAGACTACAGCACGAGATGTACAGCACATCGCGGTAATACACTGGAGCAGTCTGCAGCCCGAGATGTACAGCACAGCGTGGTAATACACAGGAGTGGTCTAGAGCACAGTGCAGTAATACATCGGAGTCACCTCTTACTAATACCGGGGGCATACAAGCCCATTATAAACCTTATTGCATTCTAGGAGGGATGATGGGAGTAAAACTTCCTCCTACAGTATATAGTATAAGTAGTGATAAGTGACTGGTATACAGTATCATATAAGTAGTGATAAGTCACCAGTATACAGTATCATATAAGTAGTGATAAGTCACCAGTATACAGTATCATATAAGTAGTGATAAGTCACCAGTATACAGTATCATATAAGTAGTGATAAGTCACCAGTATACAGTATCATATAAGTAGTGATAAGTCACCAGTATACAGTATCATATAAGTAGTGATAAGTCACCAGTATACAGTATCATATAAGTAGTGATAAGTCACCAGTATACAGTATCATATAAGTAGTGATAAGTCACCAGTATACAGTATCGTATAAGTGACAAGTATACAGCATCCTATAAGTAGTGATGTCACCAGTATCATATAAAATAAGTCACTGGTATACACTATCCTATAAGTGGTCATAAGTCACCGATATACACTATCCTATAAAACAAGTCACCGATATACACTATCCTATAAGTGGTCATAAGTCACCGATATACACGATCCTATAAAACAAGTCACCAGGATTACACTATCCTATAAGAAGTGATTATAGTCAGTCACTGGTGTACAGTATCATTAGGAGGGATTCTTGACTGCCAACCATATACTACGATTGGGGATTTTTGACATATGCCAGATCCATATAATAGGCTGCATTATTAATTCCCATGTACAATTTTCTGAAGTAAGATAGCACACAACTTGTACAGAAAGAATTTTTACAGCTTCTTTTACTGAAAATACCACTTCTCCACTTAACAGAATTATTTTATTCTACTATGACCATACAAAAATTCTAAATGCTGAGTAGATAATTGGACATTTTTTTTTAAATAATCTTTCTCCACTGGTTAAAATATTTTTCTACAGAAAGAAACTGTTGCTCTTACTGAAAAGAATCCTTCCACACTGCTTACAACCCTTTTCTTCTAAACATAAAGACACATAATACTCCAAAATGCTTTGTAGAAATATATAATGTTGCTCTTACTGAAAAGATTCTTTACACACAGCCTGGAATTTTTTTGCATTCTACTCTAGATCTAAAAATGCTTAGCAGACAATTGCACTGTTAGGCTTCATTCACACACTGTATATTTTCAATAAATAACAGCTGTTGTTGCCAATTGCAACACCGGCCGCTATTTATTGAAAGGGGCAAATTCACATTGTTTCCTAGGAAATCCTGGCTGGAGTGTATACACACTGTATAAACTCTGGGCAGGATTCCATGCGGCCGCACAGAAAACTGACATGTTAATTTTTTTCGCCCGCTGTTTAATGAATATCAGCCACACCAAACTGAGTGTGCCGACAATGTGAAGTACGGCTTTGGACGTACTTTACATTGTCTGCTATGGTAATTGGAACACAGGCACAACCGAATGTGCTCGTATTCCAAAGAATACGAAAGAAATTATGTTCACTTGCTTTTTCCGGCTGAACTTCTCAGACAGCGTTCATTCTGAACTTGGCCTTACTCTTAATTAATGTTACTATAATGTTGCTTTTACTTAAAAGAATCCTTCCCCTTTGTTAAGAATTATTTCTTATGATCTAATAATACAGCACAAGAAAGATCCAAAAATTTAAGTTGAGAATTGTACAATTTCCTTTACTGAAAAGAACTCTTTCCTATTTCTTAGAATTCTTTTTTTTTTTACTCTAATCATACAAAGAAAGATTCAGAATACTTGGTAGAGATTCATACTGTTGCATGTACTAAAAATACGAGTATGTTTAGTAAGGAAGAGTTTTCTTGTATTATTCCCTGTAAAGAAGACAATCATTCTAATGTAATGTTTTACAGTTGCTTTAACTGAAAGGAATCCCTCCCTACTGCTTAGAATTTTTTTCTTCTACTTTAGTCATACAAAAAAAAATTGGAAAACTTGGTAATGAACAGCGCTGTAACTCTAACTGCAAAGAATCCTTCCCCATAAAGCACAAGACAATTATTGTAATTTGAGAATTTTACTGTTGCTCTTACTGAAATAAATACCTCCCAACTGCTCAGACTTCTTTTTTTTCTACTTTAAGGCCGGGTTCACACTACGTAAAAAGCACGGCCGTAATTCATAAAACCGCTCAAAACAACGGCCATTATTTCACAAATTACAGCCGTTGTTTGCACAATTACGGCTGTTGTTATGGAATACGGCCGTGTTTTTTACGTAGTGTGAACATAGCCTAATTGTGTAAAGAAAGATGGAAAATTCTTAGTAGAAGCTTTGACTGAAAAGAATCTTTCTCCATTGCTTAGAATTAACCCCTTCCTCTTTTGGAAAGAGCCTAAATGCTTTTGTATTTTGCCACTGCTTAGATTTGGAGGAAAAGGCGTAACCAATGGTTGTAGAAACAGACTACACACATGGTTTGCTTGTGGTCTGTAACCATGGAGACACACAGGTTTGCATAGGGGCTAGTTACACAAAATAGAAGATTTTTAGCATTGGAAAGATATAACATTGGTTACCAGTGTCCATACCCTTTAAGTAGAGAGCATCATTGTTGTGTGAGCCCGGCTATAGAAGGGGCTAGGGGTCTTTACGCTGAAGTCACTTTAAGACTCCACTCTGTAATATTAGTGTCTAAGGCTATGTTCACACTGCGTACTATTACGACCATATTTGTACGCCGCCGTACATGTGCAGCTGAAACTTCGGGTGTGGGAAAAATCGACATGCGGCCGGATACGTACGAACCGCGAACATACGCCCGCAGTACAGTTATGCTTCCCTAGCTTGTTTCGAAGCGATCTGAAACAGGTCATTTACTTGGAAATCTTCGCCCAGCCTAATAAAACTCACAGAACCTCTTGGATCGAAAAACCAAGTTCAATTTGGCTGAAATAAGTACTTTGTACGGGACCGCATGGAAATCCACGGCCGTGAGTTGGAACAATTCCGTCCACAAACAATGGTCTTGTTCATTTTTCACGGCAACGTATACGATCCGGTCATAAGCTCATACGTAGTGTGCACTGTGCGGGCGTATATCGTATACTTTCAAGCGAACGCATCAACCTCAAAACTATGTGTGTATATTCGCGGTTCGCACTACGGCCGGAAAGATACGTAGTGTGAAAATAGCCTTAGGGTGTATTACACGGCCTGATATTTTAGAGCAAGCGAGCACCAACCTGTCAGGTCAGCGATTGCTTGCTCTTCATACCCCGCTCGCTGTCTGTGCTGTCGGGGAGTGGCGGGAGGTGCTGCCCGGACAATGTTTAGATTGTCCGGATGGCCCATAGGAGAGAGCGTCAGTCTGCTGCCACCGCTCCTGTTGTTGGTCAGCGGACCGTCACTATTGTTATTTAAGGTCAAGCATGCCATGTTTTACACTACCTATTACGCTAAACAATCATGGGCCAGCTGGTAATTGAGTGAGTACGGCCGATAATCGCTTCATGTAATAGTACCCTTAAAATCAATATCTCCCCCTGAGAAACACCTCCTTCTACTTTTTTGCCCGCTGTGATGTTTTCCGGTCTTCGTACAACAAGAGGGGAATAAAATGGCGCTGGCGGTCTGGAGAGAGGTGAAGAATTGATGTGTTATTTTTCTGGAGACACATAACCAGATTTCCCCACGATGCCCTGCACCTCAGGTTTGATAAAGGCGTCTCTGTTCCATATTTATGGCTCTGTGAATGACATCAGATAAACAAGAGCTGAGAGGGGCGAGAGGAGGAGGAGGAGGAGGGGGAAGAAAGCTTCGCTACGTGTTATGAAGCTGTGAAAGGATCTGACGCTCTAATATCCGTTAACTCCAGCTCGTTCAGGAGCCGCGGCGAGTCCGTGACGACTGCCGGGGCGCTGCATCCAAGTGCAGTTTCTGGGGTCCCCGAAATATTGACAAGATGCCAAGAAGCGAGTAAAGTATTGATGCGGGCAGCCGGCGCAGCGGCAGACACCTCTCAGACACACTGTTTAAATGTCACAGATTAATGAATTTTCATGAAACAGTGAGACGAGAAAAAAAAAAACATGATCAAAAAGATTGTTTCCACAGCAGCCGACAGCGGAGTATGCGGTGTCCACACAACACAAAGCAAAGGGATCACATGCCGCATAGACATTAGCCAAGGGAGGGCCGGGCGGCCTACCAGAGAATCTCAGGAGACGGGGGGGCCTTCAAATTATGACGAGCCCGAGAGCTCTATGTCAGTCTCGTAATCGATATTACATTGGTGTAGACACGGCACAGAGTGTGATTCATGACCTGATGGAGCCGGGACTCCTAAACATGCAACTTATCCAATGGCAAATGTCACGTTAGGGTGTTCAGACTGGTACGTCTCTCAGGAGTGAGAAGGGTTAAACGTTAATGGAAGAGGACACAGTGGACGGAGACACGACTGGCCTCCAGGATTAGGAGGACTAAAGCTCAGTATTACGCTCGAGTCTAAACCACAAAGGAGTGAATGTCCATTTGCTTCACCACTTCAATAACCAGTAGATCGGCCACCAAACACCACAACCCATCCGCTATGTGCTAAACGCCACCTGTGTTATGCGTCTGCTGGCTTAGTGTTCTAGTACATCAGTGTTGTCATAGGTACAAAAAGTGGATCCAAGAGACATTCACAACCTCACTTCAAATCCCGTGGGTGGAGATGTAGACACAGTGGGAATGTGGCCACTACACTCCATGCTCTGTTAGGACCCAACAAGTCAGTCAGTACCCAACAAAACCAAGACTTTATTGGGGAGGAGCACACATTAAGGGGTAAGTACACAACATCTTGTAGATAATGGAGCCAAGAGCTTTGGGAGACTCTTAACCAAAGGGTAGGTCTTGTAATGGATGTTACATTGGCATATTATAATAAATATTACAATGGTGTAGACATGGTATGGACTTTGAAAACCTATACGGTACTACGTGTCCCTTATAATAAATATAAGTCACGCAAAATTAAGAAAAATATAACAAAACTTTATCGAACCCATCACAAAGAAAACACATAAAAACAAGACCTGGAAGGCGGAAGACCCCACTACTGGGACAAAAAAATAATTTAATGATACTCTAAAGTCCATGTGCATATATATTGGATGGTCAAAAATACATACCTGTGCCGCATGTTACCTCCCAGACAGCAGCCGCGCAGTGCACGAGATGCAGAGTTACATCAGCCAGCCCAGTCATGCAACACCGCGAAGCCGGGACATCGCTCACAGCAAGTATAGACTTTGATTTATGACCTTAGAGTCTGCAATCCTGAACATACAACTCATCCAATGGCAAATGTCACATGACGTGCCCAGGCTGCTATGTCCTAGGCTATGTATAAGGGTTTAATGTCAATGGCTGAAAAACTGCTGGTGTCCAGGATTAGGACTAATGTTCACTATAACCCTGGGATCTCCACCACATAGGACTCTCCAATAACCAATGTCAGTTTGCTTGACATCACCTATCAGGTACACTGGGCCTGATGTTCCAGGCAGCAAATAGTCAGGATTTTGTCCATTTTGCCAGTCGGTTTAGTGTTCTGACATATTGGCTAAAGGTGTGTGACATGACCGTAGACAACCCAAGTGGGTGTGTCGTGGGCATGTCATGGGTGTGGCCCTTAAAACCAGACATAACCGACAGATTTATTACACAAACCGTAATTTTTCTGACGGGTTTTCTATTCTAGACACCAGCCACTTCTAGTATGGTGGGATGGAGGGGCATTAGTTTTAGATTTACATAGGACACGCACCACATTAATGAATTTGACACAAAAATAACAGACTCAAGCGACAGCATAGCGGATTAAAATTGAGGCATTGTTAGTAAATGAGGTCCACCTTGTGGATCCAAGATATGTTCCAATCCTAAGGTCCTCTGTTCAAATCATATGGCTAGAGATCTGGACTCAATGGGAATGGTGCCACCACATTATACTTTGTCAAAGACCCTCCAAGACAAAGACAAGACTTTGTCAGGAAGGAGCACACATTATGTGGTAAGTACCCAACATCTTGTAGATTATGCAGTGGGACCCATGATCTCACGTGACTACTCTAATTCTTAAAGGGGTTGTCCAATTTATAGTAAAATAGTTCAGTGTACAGTAATAGTAGGTGTACTTACTGTATATACTGACAGCAGCTCCCTGTGTACTTACTGGATATACTGACAGCAGCACCCTTTGTACTTACTGTATATACTGACAGCAGCTTCCTGTGTGCCTCATAGAGCTAAAATCAGATGCCCCTCCTCTAGGCTGTGCTGTCCTACTCTGTAGTGAGTCTGTCCATAAGATGACCGACATGGAGGAGCATATGACCCCCCACCACTGAGCCTGTATAAGTCTATGGAGGACACAGAGGAGCATGTGACCCTGCCCTGCCCCCAGTGTCCTCCATAGGCTTATACAGGCTCAGTGGTGGGCGGGGCATGGTCATATGCTCCTCCATGTCGGTCATCTTATGGACAGGATCACCACAGAGCAGGACAGCCCAGCCTGGAGGAGGCCATCTATAAGGGGAATTACAATGGGGGCCATTATAAGGGGGTTACATGGGGGCCATTATAAGGGGATAACATGGGGGGCCATCTATAAGGGAGACTACATGGGGAGTGTATGCATCAGGGCACGTACCATAGTGGACCACATACTATAATGGGGTCACATAGAGTCAGCCTACCCACTAAATGAGGGTGTAAAGGGGCCAATACAGATGTGCATTGTGTAGAGAGATGAGGATGGTGACAAAGTGAGGAGCCTAATATGTTTTTCTGGCAGATTCTGTGGATTCGTGGCTCGGAGAAGTTCTCATAATGGCCCAGGACAGAAGAAGAAGATGAAAAGGGAAGAACTCCGATCAGAGAAGACGTCCCCTGTGAGTCACATAATGTAACTGCTCTGTAATGTATATGGTGTACAGAACCTGTATAGGGCTGGGTCAGCCTCTATATGACTGTATGAGTTGATAGTGATCAGTGTACAGTGGATGTTATTCAGTAGCAGCGGTGGTGTTAGTCATTATGTGTTGGTATTAGTCAGTAGCAGCGGTGGTATTAGTCAGTAGCAGCGGTGGTGTTAGTCAGTAGCAGCGGTGGTATTAGTCAGTAGCAGCGGTGGTATTAGTCAGTATGTGGTGGTGTTATACAGTAGTGTTGGTGTTAGTAGCAGCGGTGATATTAGTCAGTAGCAGCAGTGGTGTTAGTTAGTATGTGGCAGTGTTAGTATATAGCTGTGTTATTTGTTACTTGTTATCTGGTACTGTGTTTTATTGGATTTAGTATACAGGATCTGGTCAGTAACAATATGGTGGCTGTGGTGTGGCGTTAATATTGCCTTCCTCTATACTGGTACTATTGGTAATATTGGTCCCAGTATACAGGATTTGGTTAGTAACAGTATGGCGGTAATATGTATGGTGATAATATTTCCCATATACTAGTATTATTGGTAATAACAGTCTTGAGATTTATAATATATATATATATATATATATATATATATATATATATATATATATATATATATACCCCAATAGCATCGCTTGGTCGAGGAAGAGGGGGGGGGCCCAAGTTGACCTCTAGCACCAGGGCCCAAGAGACATTAGCTACACCCCTGCTGAATACTATATATGCCTCTTCAGTAACCATAATAGAGACAGGATTAGGACAGCAGTATAAATGCCAGGTGGGCGAGGGAAAGAATCGGGCGCATAATTACATGAAGCCATTGAGGGTGAGACCGGCCTCAGCGGGACTGACACAGCTCTGATCAACAGACCCAAAAATAGATCATCACCAGCTCAGAAAATTACATGGTGACATAGATATCCATCAGCATATCGCAACGTATCCATCACAGGTAAGTCACACACCGCACACCTAGAACTAAGGCAGAAGACTAACATTTATAGTATATATGCAATTTATCTACAAAATAACATAAGCCACAGGTATATTACTATACATATTCTGTACTGATCCTGAGCTACATCCTGTATTATACTCCAGAGCTGCACTCACTATTCTGCTGGTGGGGTCACTGTGTACATACATTACTGATCCTGTACTGATCCTGAGTTACATCCTGTATTATACCCCAGAGCTGCACTCACTATTCTGCTGGTGTGGTCACTGTGTACATACATTACATTACTGATCCTGAGTTACATCCTGTGTTATCCTCCAGAGCTGCACTCACTATTCTGCTGGTGGGGTCACTGTGTACATACATTACATTACTGATCCTGTACTGATCCTGAGTTGCATCCTGTATTATACTCCAGAGCAGCGCTCACTATTCTGCTGGTGGGGTCACTGTGTACACCGGGCCTTATATACAGTATATTAGCGCTCTAGTAGAGACCCCGGTTCCACCATCTTGATGTGACATACTCCACGTTCCCTGGAATGACCTGAATCCCACAGAAAGGGACGTTGTCATTTTGCTGGCAGCTCCAGTCCGGTGATTACTGCGAGAGCGTCACCCGTTAACTTTATTACACGGATGTGCCGCATCATTGAGATCCTCCCCAAACTTGTCACTTTAATCACAGCCTGCACCTCTCGCCTTTATCACTGGTCCATTTGCGGAGCCCCACGTGTAGCCGTCTACCATGTAATCAGATTAATTCTAGGTTCTACTTTACCATTTTGTTCCCAGCTGGGAGTCAAGCATCTGTCTGCAGCTTGTGGAGCCGACGACGTCCATGCATCACTATTCACAATTACCGGATGCACAGCGAACGCCATCAGGCAGGACGACACATGTCACCCAGCGATGGACAGCGACGCCCAACGCCATGTACTGCTGCCGACAAGCCTTGTGCACTGTCCATATCTAACAATGGGCGCAAAACGTAACGTGACCATGTTACTGACTTCAGCATTCACCCTAATACTCTGAAACACAAAGAATTCACACTTTTTATTTCTACAACTAAAACTAAAGTTAAAGCAACGATTATTTAACTGGCCAAAAAAAAAAAAAAAAATCATATAAAAAGCCCATGTGTTACCCTTTAATAAGAGCCCTAACTTGTGTTGATAGCGTTTAATTGCTAGGCTCAGAAAACTAAATAAAATTTTCTCCTGTCTGTCGGAAAGTGGGTGTGGCCTCCTCCTGCCTGACAGTGGGTGTGGCCTCCTCCTGCCTGAAAGTAAGGGCCCTATTCCACAGGAACGATAATAGGCCGAATTGGCCCGATTTGGCCCAATTCGGACAATTATCGCTCGGTGAAATAGAGAGAACGATCAGCCGATGATCGTGTCATCGGTTGATCGTTCATTTAGGGCCAGACCTAAAATCATTGTTCCCCCACCGCGCATCGCTACGGTGGAATAGCGGTGCGCAGCGGGCGACCGACGATTTGAGAAGCAGCAGCAGCATACATTACCTGCAGGGCTTCTCCTCCGCTCTGTCTTCCTCCCTGGGTCCTGTGCTCTAGCTTCAGAATGGCCGGTCAGCTGACAGAGCGCTCAGCCAATCACAGGCCGGGACCAGACCCGGGGAGGAAGACAGAGCGGAGGAGAAGACCTGACAGGTAATGTATGCTGCAAGGGCTGCAAGGACATCGGTAACGATGTCCCTGCAGCCCTCGCTCAACGATCATGGGGTCGTGGAATAGGCCCAGTAAACGAGCGGCAATCTAGCATATCGATGCTCGTTTACATCATTGATCGGGCCCTGCTCGGCCCGTGGAATAGGACCCTAAATGTGGCCTCCTTCCTGTCATCTCCTTGCTGAGTCCCTTCATCCACTCACTGCTGACCAGCACCTTAGCAGATGGTATCACACACAATGGGTTTAGATACAGCAGATGGTATCACACACAGTGGGATTAGATACAGTGGTATCAGCACAGCAGATGGTATCACATAGAGTGTGATCAGATACACAGCCCCAGCAGGTTAAATCACACACAGAGGGATTAGATACAGAGCTCCAGCAGATGTTATAGTCACCTGTTTTCACAGTGCTGTCAGCCATGAAGGGGGGTCACCTGCTGCAGTACTATGTGCACACTGAGTGTGTGGTGCTGGGAGTTGTAGTCCTCCACTCAGGTGACATACATGCAGTGGCAATCACCTGCTCTCATAACACTGCAGGGTGGGGAGGGGTCACCTGCTGCAGACTGATGGTGAGTGCTATATGTAATATGGAAGGACTACCGCTGTGTTGTGCTGGGAGTTGTAGTCCTTCCTTCCAGTGACACTCACCCCCTGGCCTGGCTGCAGAACATTTTGGAGTCATGGCCTACATGTTGCTCCTGGTTGAAGCACTCAGCACACTGCCTGACAGAAGTCCTGGAACTACTCTCCCCCAGCCAGCAGTGATCTGCACTAGTCCAGCACCTCCCCTACTGTTGCTGCCTGTCATCTGGCTGCCTGTCATCTGTTGCTGTCTGAGAATCTGTCCCAAGCTCAGCCACAGTACAGATTTCCAGGAGGTGGAGCTAACAAGAATTGACAAGTAACACAGAGGCAGAGACAGGGCTGAGGGGACATCCAGGTACATATATTAAAAAACAAAACAAAAAAAACAAACCAGTTCAATTAAGCATTTTAATGTATATTGCAAGAATTCTTATCATGACCTAAGCTAAATAAAACTAAATGGTCAAAATATTTTATAGTATTTTGTAAATTTGTTCCAGAAATTCTACGGATAACTACAGGCAATATAACCCCACGTAAAATGTGCAGAATATAGCTGAAAATAAAAGGACTGGCAGGGTGTAAATTATTGGCGTTCTATACGTCGACTCTCCTGTAAGAAAGGCATGAGAACTGTTCATGGGAAGCAGCTGGGGCACTTAAAGGCGATCTCCAGTCATTACTAGTGCTTGACAAGTCAACACCACAAGAATAAGAAGACTTTTCATGGTCCTCAAACTTCACACAAAAATAGCAGTACCCATCCAATCAAAGTGTCAATGGGACATGGAAAACCAAGGCGCTCGCTAGAACCCCGCTGTCCGTTCTGCAGACTACTCCTATATTCCCACCATTATATCTAAGAAAATATTCCAAGGTTCAGGAACTCTTACCAAAAAGCCAAAGGCGTCTTCAATCTTCTTCTTCGATAAAATTCACCACATTTGGTCACAATAACCAAAAACAAAGCAGAGTTCAACTCAGTGAATCAGTGCTCAATTGTGTCTATGGTGAATGGTCAAAAATGTTCCAATCTCAAACATTTTTATAAGGAATCCGCTCAGTAAAGAACATGTCATAATATTGTAATTTCTTAAAAATACAACAAAGCCAACCAGAGCTGTGTGAGCCTGAAATAACATGAGGGGTGTTTGGGATGGTGGAGCATGAGGAGTGGGGGATTCAGGATGGTGGAGGTTGGGGGGTGAGGCATTCAGGATAGTGGAGGAGGGGGAGGGGGGAAGGATTCGGGATGTTGGAGCATGAGAATTGGGATATTTAGAATGGTGGAGGATAGGGGGTGAAGCATTCAGGAAAGAAGAGCATAGGGGGGGGATTCAGGATGGTGGAGGATGGGGGGTGAAGGATTCAGGATGTTGGAGCAGTAGAATTGGGATATTTAGAATGGTGGAGGTTGGGGGGTGAAGCATTCAGGAAGGAAGAGCATAAGGGGGGGGTTCAGGATGGTGGAGGATGGGGGGTGAAGGATTCAGGATGTTGGAGCAGTAGAATTGGGATATTTAGAATGGTGGAGGATAGGGGGTGAAGCATTCAGGAAGGAAGAGCATAAGGGGGGGGATTCAGGATGGTGGAGGATGGGGGTGAAGGATTCAGGATGTTGGAGCATGAGAATTGGGATATTTAGAATGGTGGAGGATAGGGGGTGAAGCATTCAGGAAAGAAGAGCATAGGGGGGGGGGATTCAGGATGGTGGAGGATGGGGGTGAAGGATTCGGGATGTTGGAGCATGAGAATTGGGATATTTAGAATGGTGGCGGATAGGGGGTGAAGCATTCAGGATGGTGGAACATGAGGAGGGGGGATTCAGGATGGTGGAGGTTGGGGGGTGAGGCATTCAGGATAGTGGAGGATGGAGGATGGGGGGTGAAGGGTGAAGGATTCAGGATGTTGGAGCAGTAGAATTAGGATATTTAGAATGGTGGCGGATAGGGGGTGAAGCATTCAGGATGGTGGAACATGAGGAGGGGGGGATTCAGGATGGTGGAGGTTGGGGGGTGAGGCATTCAGGATAGTGGAGGATGGGGGGTGAAGGGTGAAGGATTCAGGATGTTGGAGCAGTAGAATTAGGATATTTAGAATGGTGGCGGATAGGGGGTGAAGCATTCAGGATGGTGGAACATGAGGAGGGGGGATTCAGGATGGAGGAGCATGATGGTTATCGGATTCAGGATGGTAGGGCATGAGGAGGGCGGAATTCAGGATGATGGACCATCAATAGGTACCATCGTACATACCATTGTCATACCGTCTTGGTTTCAGTGGCTGACATGTCTAGAAACAACATTTAGCCATTGCACCAAGTCTTTATTTTTGCTCTTAAGTGTTTTTGGGTTTCTCCGATATGCTTTGTTTGGGGGTAATGGAGGAAGGGGAAGGAGGGGTACAAATGCTAACAGGCACTGATGACAATAGAGCAAAGAGAGTTCAAGCAGTAGGCCAACTTCAGAAGTCCTGTATAATGGAAAATAGTTGTGCAAAGTGGACAATCCCTTTAACTAAGCATCTAACCAGGACATTTTGTAAGTACAGCTGAGCCCTTGCTTTCTCATGGTTGTGAGCAGCTCTGTTCTTGTCAGTGTGGCGATGGCTGGAGGTAATTTTAGAGTTTTTAATAGATATATAACCGCAGAAACAGAATAGAAGCCACTGGTGATGGGTTGGCTCTACTGCTGTCCTACACCCATAAGGACCTGTGTATACATTACATTACCAGTAACCATGGCAAGTATGGATCAAGCTCAAATACATTAAATAACCTTCTGTGCAGATACTTTGTCTCCGAATGTTTTGCTGAGCGCACAAAGCTATTGCAAATTAATTAAAAATGCATGGACAGAAAACACAAGAAAACAGAGCATATTGGTCAGAAAAACATATGGCAATGTTCACAACAAAGCAAAAGCGAGAAGGGAACCACAGGAAACAATAATTCATATTTCTGAGCATTCAAATATGGTGCGGCTGAAAGGAAATGAGCACCCAGAGTCCAGAACCTTGTAACTGGAGACACCTATATCTGTGACACAGCTCCATACACATCTTATATACCACATGGATTGTATGAAGATAGGACACCCAACAACTGTCAGATCCAATGTGTCTATGACCACAAGCTGTTGGGAAGAAAGGAAACTTTGAGTGCAATTACATGAGAAATTAGTGACACAGTTTTGCAGGTACAATGACCACTGGTGACCTGGCTGTAGGACGAAGAATTATATGGTGCAGACAATGTTGGTGCTGTTGTTCTTTCAATACCAACTTATACTGCTTCTTACATAGAACTATTACAATGTCTCCTATTATAATACTGCTCCTATAAACAGGAATATACCTACTATAATTACTGATGAAAGACAGTAGTGGCACTCACCGCTTGGGGTTGTGGAGAAAACTTTATTGAAGAACGTGGATCAATCAGCAGGGAAGGGGGAAGATGGAAAGGCAGGGAGCGTCACTGAATCAATGAACGTTTTTGCGCTTTGTCGCGCTTCGTCTGGTTGACAACAACGTGTTGTCAACCAGACGAAGCGCGACAGAGCGCGAAAACGTTCGTTGATTCAGTGACGCTCCCTGCCTTTCCATCTTCCCCCTTCCCTGCTGATTGATCCATGTTCTTCAATAAAGTTTTCTCCACGACCCCAAGCGGTGAGTGCCACTACTGTCTTTCATCAGTATTTATACTGTGCGTTTCTTCTGCGATATAGTTGAGCACCTCCAAGGGTCTGTATCTTAGACGTGGCAGCTGCATGAGCTATTCATCAGACTTCCCCCACCTGTTATACGTGGTGCCGGCTGTTTTGTACCCTCACCACTGCCATTATAACTACTATAATACTGCTCCTATATACAGGGATATAACTACTATAATACTGCTCCTATATACAGGGATATAACTACTATAATACTGCATCGTATATACAGGGATATAACTAATATAATACTGCTCCTATATACAAGAATATAACTACTATAGTACTGCTCCTATATACAGGGATATAACTACTATAATACTGCTCCTATATACAGGGATATAACTACTATAATACTGCATCGTATATACAGGGATATAACTAATATAATACTGCTCCCTATATACAGGAATATAACTACTATAATACTGCCCCCTATATACAGGAATATAACTACTATAATACTGCACCTATATACAAGAATATAACTACTATAATACTGCTCCTATATACAGGAATATAACTACTATAATCCTGCTCCTATATACAGGGATATAACTACTATAATATGGCCTCCTATGTACATAAATACATGCCATATAAGCATGTTCCCATCCATCCTATACATTACAGTGTCGGCTCTTTCTCTCCATCTACAGGCGGTATTATGACACAGATGAGGAAAGTGTTAACCTCGGTTATTATCTCTGTCTTAGAAGTCATCGCCATCTGTTTCGCTCATATGAGACAGTGACAATATTACGAATCGCACAGGCTGCAGCACAACACTGAGATTTATTTCTTGGGAGAGATTTGCTCTTTTTGCTCATTCTATGAAAGGTTACGGTGTAGCAGAGCTGTCAGTGTTGTCGGGGGTTACGGTGTAGCAGAGCTGTCAGTGTTGTCGGAGGTTACGGTGTAGCAGAGCTGTCAGTGTTGTCGGGGGTTACGGTGTAGCAGAGCTGTCAGTGTTGTCGGGGGTTACGGTTTAGCAGAGCTGTCAGTGTTGTCGGGGGTTACGGTGTAGCAGAGCTGTCAGTGTTGTCGGGGGTTACGGTGTAGCAGAGCTGTCAGTGTTGTTGGGGGTTACGGTGTAGCAGAGCTGTCAGTGTTCTTGGGGGTTGCGGTGTAGCAGAGCTGTCAGTGTTCTTGGGGGTTACGGTGTAGCAGAGCTGTCAGTGTTGTTGGGGGTTACGGTGTAGCAGAGCTGTCAGTGTTGTTGGGGGTTACGGTGTAGCAGAGCTGTCAGTGTTGTCGGGGAGGTGCGGGGTCGCAGCCTGCAGATCTCTCCCATCATTAGGAATAGCTGTGTGACCTGACTTGTCTGTCCTCCAAGCTTCGTCCATCAGGCCTGATTACTATTCCAGGATGAGATGTGAGGGGATTGGTTTGTAATTTGGTGGTGTGGGTTTGGCGACTGCCCAGGATGGGTAGAGTTTCGCATGACATCACACACTGTACTGAAACACTGGCAGTGATGTCATTTTTGAGTAGTTGCCAGATTAAGACGTGCGCTCCCAGTGGTGTGATATCATTATAGGATGGATGCCAGGGCAGCGCAAATGCTGCAATACTCCATGGTGAAAACACCGGGCAGCCGCCAAACCCCCCATCAACTGGTGTCCTATAAAGGGTTTCTGGAACTATGCAACTTTCTACACAACTGAATTATCAAAATCTCTGCTTTCTGTCAATGAATGAGAACACCTGGAGTCTGTAAAACCTTGTACTTCTTACCAATGTAGACAATGCTCTATGAGCTCCAGACTGATACATTGTACATAGCTAGTCCTGCTCTCAGCTGTATCCAGTGTAGACAATGCTCTGTGAGCTCCAGACTGATACATTGCACATAGCTAGTCCTGCTCTCAGCTGTATCCAGTGTAGACAATGCTCTGTGAGCTCCAGGCTGATACATTGTACATAGCTAGTCCAGCTCCCAGCTGTATCCAGCGTAGACAATGCTCTGTGATCTCCAGACTGATACATTGTACATAACTAGTCCTGTTCTCAGCTGTATCCAGTGTAGACAATGCTCTGTGAGCTCCAGACTGATACATTGTACATAGCTAGTCCTGCTCTCAGCTGTATCCAGTGTAGACAATGCTCTGTGAGCTCCAGACTGATACATTGTATATAGCTAGTCCTGTTCTCAGCTATATCCAGTGTAGACAATGCTCTGTGAGCTTCAGACTGATACATTGTACATAGCTAGTCCTGCTCTCAGCTGTATCCAGTGTAGACAATGCTCTGTGAGCTCCAGACTGATACATTGTACATAGCTAGTCCTGCTCTCAGCTGTATCCAGTGTAGATAATGCTCTGTAATGGTGCGTTTACACAAATAACGATTTCAAAGTAACAATTTTTTTTTATAACGATCAGCATTTAAACGAAACGATATATCATTTGGAAAAATTGTTATTGCGATCGTTTTAAGATTGCTTAAGCCCATCTTTCACATAGGGTGAATCGGTGAAAGACTGTTTACACGAAGCGATCTGCAATTGTTAGCAAACGACCAACAACGATTTGAGAACATGTTGAAAGATCTCAATGAACGATTTCTCGCTCGTTGCTTGATCGTTCGCTGTGTTTACACGAGCCGATTATCGCTCAGATGCGATCGTTATTGCGAAAATTCGAATAATTGTTCTGTGTAAACGCACTATAACTCAGGGGTCACATGACCATCGGTGGATGTAATCTTCACAGGTGGGACGTGCTGGAATAGTTGAGTGGAGCACTATGATAAAACTATGTGCCGCTGCTATGGCTTTTCCATAGGGGCAGCACATGCGGCAGCTCCTATAGCTGCACATACAGCCGCAGCCCTGCTCTGTAATGACAGCCTGGCAGTAGTCGGCAGCGGGATATCCTTTATTCTCGGCTGAACACCCGGCCGGTGTAAATTTCTCAGCGTGTGTACGTTCCCCTTATCACAGCGTACGGTGGGAATGTTCCTGTAAGATATGATTATATTGTCGATCTCGGTGTAACACATCTAAGTGTTGAGGGGATAACACCTAACGCAGCGGCGAAGCCTCCCAGCGCTCTGACAATGCGGCGGCTTCTGCATGTGCAGCCCGCAATAATGTAATTATACGCTGCAACAAATGATATACAATCTGTAAGCGATACGTGCTAATAGATGCATAGTGCACACCACTCAAAGGAACAGAAAGCAGCGTAACGGGAGGGGAAATCCCGGAGGACGGTAACCGAAATAAAGATTATCCACTGGAGCTGAGCTGTAATACCACCCACAACCTGTGGACAGGTGTGGCGCTAGACTAGAAAGGAAGCAGACATAGAACTGCTTAAGGGTATACTCACACTGAGTAAAACAGGTTTCTCCACAGACTCCCAATGATCGCTGCAGATCAGCAGCGGGGCACTTTTGTCAATGGAGCCCTAGGGATTATCCAATATGGCCAGGAGGGATTACTGCCTGCACAGTTCTTCTAGACTAATGGACCTTTTAGGTCTTCTAGACTATTGGACCTTCCAGGTCTTCTAGACTAATGGACCTTCTAGGTCTTCTAGACTAATGGACCTTCTAGGTCTTCTAGACTAATGGACCTTCTAGGTCTTCTAGACTAATGGACCTTCTAGACTAATAGACCTTCTAGGTCTTCTACTAATGGACCTTCTAGGTCTTCTACTAATGGACCTTCTAGGTCTTCTACTAATGGACCTTCTAGGTCTTCTACTAGTGGACCTTCTAGGTCTTCTAGATAGGCCAATGGTGTAATGTCAGGGCACTGAATCTTTCCTGCATTATACACAATAATGAACAAGTGGTACTACCAGAAGCCATGTTGTGCCCAATAGATGACCATGACCACTATCCCAGACCCTGACACAGGTTTCATCCCATGGCTTCTGCGTGCACTATTGTAAATATGGCTATAGGGGATTTATATGTAGGTGCCCTCAGTTAGTTGTTGGAGATTTGTTGACTATCTGTATCGGCTAATCATCCCAGTAATCTGGAAACACCAGATCCTGAGTGCATCTTCCTAAGTGTAGGATGACTGGAGTGCCTCCTGGAGCTAGGATGATTGGGGTATTAGTGCAGTGAGTGGAATGATGCCCCTGTTGCATGGCTTTTCCTCTTTTTGCCCATGGAATGTGTTTTTACATCCGCAGATTTGTGTGTTTTATGTTTTTCCTTAGCTGAGAACATAGGAAGTCAGGGTTAAAGTCGGAGCAGCGTGATCTGTGAGCAGCCACGTGCCAGTCACTTTTACACATACACTACAAAGTGTTTGCAAAGTTATTCACTGAACATAACGTCAGAAACAAGAGCTGATACCCCTCAGCCTCAACTTACACACAGCACCCAGAATCCGCAAACTATCCGGCCAGGAAAATCTGGAGAATATGAGCTTGGGTCTGTGTGTAAAAATCAGTGATCTGGGAGTCTGAAACAAAGTATTCTAGATATTATGGTAACCACGACAACACCACACCACAACATGAGACCATTGATCAACCCTAGGAGACCACCTATCAAGACCAAGGATCAACAAGTGACCATGGCTTAACACCAAAACACCATGCATGAACATTAAGAGTCCATGCACCAACACCCAAGATGAGTGCAAGTTGAGCATACTCAAGTCTAATAGTTCTGCATTTGATAACCGGTGGCTGAAGAAGTTGGATGCATCACTAGGGAGTCTGGTAGCCTATGGCTGTATCCATGTCCAACTTCTTCAGCCACTGGATTCAAATGCTGAGTGTTCGGACTCAAGCATTCTTTACTCATCTCTAATCAACACCAGGATAACATGCAGAGACAATGCATCAAAACCAGGAGAACATGCAGAGGCCATGCATCAACACCAGGAGACCATGCATCTACAGCAGGAGAACATGCAGAGGCCATGCATCAACACCAGGAGAACATGCAGAGACCATGCATCTACAGCAGGAGAACATGCCAAGACCATGCATCTATGCCAGGAGAACATGCAGAGGCCATGCATCAACACCAGGAGAACATATAGAGACCATGCATCAACACCAGAGGAACATGCAGAGACCATGCATCAACACCAGAGGAACATGCAGAGACCATGCATCAACACCAGGAGACCATGCAGAGACCATGCATCAACACCAGAGGAACACGCAGAGACCATGCATCAACACCAGGAGACCATGCTGAGACCATGCATCAACACCAGGAGACCATGCTGAGACCATGCATCAACACCAGGAGAACATGCAGAGACCATGCATCAACACCAGGAGACCATGCAGAGACCATGCATCAACACCAGAGGAACACGCAGAGACCATGCATCAACACCAGGAAACCATGCTGAGACCATGCATCAACACCAGGAGACCATGCCGACCATGCCAAGACCATGCATCAACACCAAGAGAACATGCAGAGACCATGCATCAACACCAGGAGAACATATACAGACCGCGCATCAACACCAGAGGAACATGCAGAGACCATGCATCAACACCAGGAGAACATATAGAGACCGTGCATCAACACCAGGAGAACATGCAGAGACCATGCATCAACACCAGAACATGCAGAGACCATGCATCAACACCAGGAGAACATATAGAGACCGTGCATCAACACCAGGAGAACATGCAGAGACCATGCATCAACACCAGGAGACCATAGAGGATCCAAAAAAAAAAAAAAGCATGCATTAACTTCATTACTAATGTGATGTATGCACACAGTCACTGTACTGGCAGAATAGTGAGTGCAGCTCTGGAGCTTTCACAGTTATTCTTTGTGTAGATTTATACTGATTTATATGTTGAGGTGCCGTGTACAGGGACCAAGTTAACCCCTCAGATCTCAGTCCTATAACAGCGGCACTGTTATTACTGTACATTGGGAGACATAGTGCATGCTGTGGTCCCTGTAAACAGATTCTTTCTGTATGGAGATAGTTCTGCACTGTGTTTCGTGTGGGGGAGTAGAGTTCAATCTCATATAATGTGATGAGGAGGCTATTGCTCTGGTAATAGTGGCACATATCATGTACGTGCAGCAGGTGGTATATGTCGGACTCCAGGGTCGCTGGGGGGAAGAGAGCAATCTCAGGGCTGACATTGAGAGGATCTGTGCTATTTGTCCTGCGCTTCCTCCTATTATAATGCGGCAGGATCTCCCAGGTCTCCTGTGGATGGCGGACGTGGGTGAGGAGCAGGTTTCATGTTACTACACATTACCCCAAGCACCGCGGGGAGAACTCTTATAATTCCTCATCTGACTTCTGACACCGTATCAACAACTATTAATTTTTAACCAGAACAAATGTAATTTACTGTATTGACACATGGCTGATAGGGAAATTTAGGAGTAAGGAAAGGCAAAGATGAGCACGATGCTGAAGATCGGGAAGGAGAGCAGAATCGGAAAAGACCGGTGTCTATCATGTCTGCCACTGTGCCGCTTCTATATGGAAGACAATACTGATAAATCTACCTCCTAATCCTATAGGGGGCGTTCTAGGTCAGAAGACGCTTTGTGAAAAAGAACATATTGGGTTCAAGATCAGAGCAGCTGCAAAGAGACACTAGCTCTAAAGATTACCACATTTCTGCTTAAAGTCAGAGAAGGAAAGGAAAGAGAACCCTTAAAGGGGTATTCCCATAAGACATTTTTATCCTCTAACTCACATAACTAATTGTACAGAGTCTGACCACTGGGGTCCCCGTTTTTTTTTAAGAACGGGGACCTCAGTTCCCTGTTAGAATGTAGTAGCGGTAGTAGCTCATGCCTATGCTGTCTCCAATCATTCTCTATGGGAGCCACCGAAACAGCAGAGTACATAGTATTTCCTAATGGGAGACTGGGGTCCCTGTCCTCAAGGACACAGGGGGCTTTAGTGGTCAGATACCCCTTTCTTTCAGAGACAGATTTAGCACTGTCCTGTAAATCACTTCGTGGATTTTCTCAGACACAGACCTCATGCGGCACATGTACAAAAGTCATGCTAGATAAGGATAACCCACATCCGTGACATAACTCTGAGGGTAAGTTTGCCTTGGACTCTACCCTAAGGAAATGTTAATACTACGGAATACGCGCGGCCTCCTCTTGAAGTTCAGTCCATAGACTTAAAGATATTGGACGGCAAATTCTGCTGTCTACCCAAAAAATTGACATCCTATCATACTCACACTGACCCAATGCAACAAATCATCAGCTGTGAGCAGGACCAGGTGGAAACAATGACCCGTCCTGTTCACCGAGCAGCGTTCTTCGGTATCGGGTCTGTTTTTTGTTACATTATTTCCATAATGAGAAATTTCCACTATGTCGGCTCCAAGTCCTTCCAGCTGCTGGGAGCAATTTCATTTTTTTCTCATTAAGAACGAGAATTCTGGATATTTCGTCCCTAACGTCATCCGGTTATTTATAAACAATGTAACACTTTGTATCAGTTGTTCCGACGTCTCAGAACTTTTCTATCGTTACAGATCTGGTGATAATTTTATTTATACGTTTCCTCTGTGTAATACCTAAGTCTGGCCTCTAGGTGTCATTGTTGCTAGTTCATCAAAACAGAAACATAAGGCGATGCCCATAGTGACACCCTCAGGCTAAAGCGTGGTACTACACTACATCAAAATAGTTATGCAGCAAAGAGCAATACACTTTCAGCTGTTTTTCTTCACTTTACTGCCGTTTATTGAAAGTTGGGAATACTTTAGAATTACAAAAATTTAAAAATCTCATTGTCATAATACAAATACTTCAACAATAGTGCAACCAGTGCAGTGGTAGACATTTTAAAGGCAACTTGATTTAAAGCGACTCTGTACCCACAATCTGACTCCCCAAACCACTTGTATCCAAGATCTGTCCTGCGGTCCATTCGGCAGGTGATGCAGTTATTGTCATAAAAAAATACTTTTAAAATTGCAGCTCGGTGCCCTACGGGGGTATCTGTGTCCTAACTTTGCACCACCCCTCCGTCCCTCCTCCCCGCCCTCCATGGGCTGGATCATTAAGACACCTGTGCAATGTTCAAACAGAAGTAAATGTTCCAGTGGCATTCCTAATAATGAAGAGGGGGGGGGGACGGAGGGGGTGGTGCAAAGTTAGGGCACAGATACGCCATAGGGCACGGAGCTGCAATTTTAAAAGTAAATTGTTATGACAATAACTGCATCACCTGCCGAACGGACCGCAGGACAGATCTTGGATTAAAAGCAGCTATCGGAAGGTACAAGTGGTTTGGGGGGTCAGATTGTAGGTACAGAGTCGCTTTAAGGGGTATTCCACACAGGTACAATACATGCTGAGTCTTCCCCCCTCCTGGAGACGAACAATTCATTCCATACATGTCATTATTGTCTGAGCCTGCTGCTTTGTGCTAAAGACACAAAAAACTGTAAAAAAGCTGTTCACTCCTTCTTCCCCTCCATCCCAAGACGGCTCATACAAACAGTGACCCTGGCTGGCTGTATCTGTACTATTTCTGCTGTCTTAAGCCAGGAAAGCTAATCACAGCAATGTCACAAGTAACTTGACCTTAGATTACCCTCCTGCATTACAGATTGCATATGTAGCCATCCAGGGACACTGTTTACATCAGCTGTCTAGGAAGGGAGGGGGGAGGAGGGAGAGACGGAGTGAACGGCTCTTATACAGTTTTCTGTGTCTTCAGTACAAAGCAACTGGCTCAGAACTGGGGTAAGGAGACAGAAAAGGTAATGACATGTATAGAAGGAATGGTTAGTCTTCAGGAGGGCGGTTGATGCTGCATGTATTTCATACTGCCTGAACCATAAGTCATTGGGGCAGTCCCTGATAGCTTCTAAGTGTCCTGAACCGCCCCAATGACTCAGCATGAACGCAATGACAGGTTCCCTTTTAACCTCCATTTACCATAACCCACAAAACAGAACAACAGAACAATGTTTCTAATATATACCACTCCATTTAGATTTGCAATAATCTGATTAATAAGTCAGCAAATATATATATTACCGGCCAGATGATCTTTAGCGCCGCTGAGTTCTGATACGGGCACATCCGTGCGCGCCCGCATCAGAAGTCCCCACTGCACACAATGGAGCGAGCGGCAAGAGCCGCACCCTCCATAGTGTGCACTGACCGGGTTTTCTGCAGCAGAAAACTGGGCTTTTCTCGTGGTGCCGCTAGGGATCCCGGCTGGAGCTTATACTAAATGTATACACTCCAGCCGGGATTCCCTCAGCCTGCCGCACAACGTAAGTACGGCAGAAATCACTGCCGTTGCAACAACGGTCGTGATTACCACGGTACTTATGTTGTGTGAACGTAGCCTAAAAGTGATTAAAGGGGTTGTCAGGGAAGTGGAAGATGGCTGATGCTTTCTGCGTCCCTTTAAAGGGATACTCCGGCGAAAATCTTTTTCTCTCAAATCAACTGGTTTCAGAAAGTTACATAGATTTGTAATTTACTTCTTTTAAAAAATCTCCAGTTTTTCAGTACTTATCAGCTCCTGTATGTCCTGCAGACAGATGTGTTTTGTTTCCATTCTGACACAGTGCTCTCTGCTGCCACCTCTGTCCATGTCAGGAACTGTCCAGAGCAGCAGCAAATGGCTATAGAAAATCTCTCCTGCTCTGGACAGTTCCTGACATGGACAGAGGTGGCAGAAGAGAGCACTGTGTCGGAAATGATCCTGGGGGCCCACCAATGAAGAACCATTGAGAAATGGCATGTCAGTCAGTGTTAGTACAGGTTCTAAAGCTGGGGGCCCACCGGAGGATTCTCCAGTCCTCCGGTGGGCCAGTTCGACATTGGTCACTTTCCATACTCCAGGATGGGTGACAATATTAGGTCCCTGCTGGTATATTCTGCATAGTGACTTCCTATTTTGCAGGAGTGCTCTGGAGTTATATACACTCAGGTCTCCCAGCAGGATACAATACACTGATCACTAGCACCTCTCCCTGGAGTTATATACACTCAGGTCTCCCAGCAGGATACAATACACTGATCACTAGCACCTCTCCCTGGAGTTATATACACTCAGGTCTCCCAGCAGGATACAATACACTGAACCCTAGCACCTCTCCCTGGAGTTATATACACTCAGGTCTCCCAGCAGGATACAATACACTGATCACTAGCGCCTCTCCCTGGAGTTATATACACTCAGGTCCCCCAGCAGGATACAATACACTGATCACTAGCACCTCTCCCTGGAGTTATATACACTCAGGTCTCCCAGCAGGATACAATACACTGATCACTAGCACCTCTCCCTGGAGTTATATACACTCAGGTCTCCCAGCAGGATACAATACACTGATCACTAGCACCTCTCCCTGGAGTTATATACACTCAGGTCTCCCAGCAGGATACAATACACTGATCACTAGCACCTCTCCCTGGAGTTATATACACTCAGGTCTCCCAGCAGGATACAATACACTGATCACTAGCACCTCTCCCTGGAGTTATATACACTCAGGTCTCCCAGCAGGATACAATACACTGAACCCTAGCACCTCTCCCTGGAGTTATATACACTCAGGTCTCCCAGCAGGATACAATACACTGATCACTAGCGCCTCTCCCTGGAGTTATATACACTCAGGTCCCCCAGCAGGATACAATACACTGATCACTAGCACCTCTCCCTGGAGTTATATACACTCAGGTCTCCCAGCAGGATACAATACACTGATCACTAGCACCTCTCCCTGGAGTTATATACACTCAGGTCTCCCAGCAGGATACAATACACTGATCACTAGCACCTCTCCCTGGAGTTATATACACTCAGGTCTCCCAGCAGGATACAATACACTGATCACTAGCACCTCTCCCTGGAGTTATATACACTCAGGTCTCCCAGCAGGATACAATACACTGATCACTAGCACCTCTCCCTGGAGTTATATACACTCAGGTCCCCCAGCAGGATACAATACACTGATCACTAGCACCTCTCCCTGGAGTTATATACACTCAGGTCTCCCAGCAGGATACAATACACTGATCACTAGCGCCTCTCCCTGGAGTTATATACACTCAGGTCCCCCAGCAGGATACAATACACTGATCACTAGCACCTCTCCCTGGAGTTATATACACTCAGGTCTCCCAGCAGGATACAATACACTGATCACTAGCACCTCTCCCTGGAGTTATATACACTCAGGTCTCCCAGCAGGATACAATACACTGATCACTAGCACCTCTCCCTGGAGTTATATACACTCAGGTCTCCCAGCAGGATACAATACACTGATCACTAGCACCTCTCCCTGGAGTTATATACACTCAGGTCTCCCAGCAGGATACAATACACTGATCACTAGCACCTCTCCCTGGAGTTATATACACTCAGGTCCCCCAGCAGGATACAATACACTGATCACTAGCACCTCTCCCTGGAGTTATATACACTCAGGTCTCCCAGCAGGATACAATACACTGATCACTAGCACCTCTCCCTGGAGTTATATACACTCAGGTCCCCCAGCAGGATACAATACACTGATCACTAGCACCTCTCCCTGGAGTTATATACACTCAGGTCTCCCAGCAGGATACAATACACTGATCACTAGCACCTCTCCCAGGACTGTGCGAATCATGGATGTCAGGATTAGGGGAGATCCATCCTGTCCTGTCATGTGACCCCCTGCCCCATAGGGGTCCCCCAGCTCCTGACACTCATCACCTGGTCATACTGCCCAATATTGACATTGCAGATTATAAGAGATATGGATGATCCCTCCTCCAGCCTATAGTGTATGTGGCCCCATATTCACTCATACCCGATGGGGGCTCCAAACAGGTGATGTTCCTCGTTCTGAAGCCTCAGAGGGTCCACGGGCCACCAACGCACTCGCACATATTTCCCTGATTTTTTTTTTTGACAAGAGGAGATTAGGATCACAATGGCACATCCCCCATGTGTCAGGGGGCATTGAGACCCTCTAACATCATACACAAAACAATACAATGGGGAAAGTCTCTACTTATATGATATACTTCACAATATTATACTATATATCACAGTATTATACTCTATGTTTTATTATATATCACTACATCAGAATATTATACTTTATATCACTTTATCACAATATCATACTATATGTTATATTATATATCACCACATCACAATATTATACTATATGTTATATTATATATCACCACATCACAATATTATACTATATGTTATATTATATATCACCACATCACAATATTATACTATATGTTATATTATATATCACCACATCACAATATTATACTATATGTTATATATCACCACATCACAATATTATACTATATGTTATATTATATATCACCACATCACAATATTATACCAGGGGTAGGGAACCTTGGCTCTCCAGCTGTTGCAAAACTACAAATCCCATTATACGCGGACAGTCAAAGCTAAAGCTATGGTTGCCCAGGCATGATGGGAGTTGTAGTTTTGTAACAGCTGGAGGGCCAAGGTTCCCTACCCTTGTATTATACTATATATCACTTAATCACAATATTATACTTTATGTTATACTATATCACTACATTATATTATACTGTATGTTATATTATACATCACTCCACCACAATATTATACCATATGTTATATTATATATCACTACATCACAATATTATACTATATGTTATATATCACTACATTATATTATACTATATGTTATATTATATATAACTACATCACATAATACAACATGTTATATATCACTACATCACAATATTATACTATATGTAATATTATATAACAATCCATTATATTATATGATCACATTATATAAAGTAACATTATTATACTATTTGTAAGACTACTGTATAACACTTATAACACAATATTATACTATATGTAATATTATATTATATTATATATGGCTACATTATATTATATATTAAATTATGCTATCTGTAATATTATATATTACATTATATTATTTGAAATATTATATATCATCACATTATATTATATTATTCGTGATATTATATATCACTACATTATATTATACTATTTGTAATATATATCACTACATTATACTATATTACATACTACTATATAATATTATGTTACATGTAACAATACTACATTATATATAACATTATATTGGATTATTTGTAAGACTACTCTATATTGTTATACTAAACAATATAAATTATATACAGTATTATATAATTACTATTTGTTATACTATATGTAGCATTATATTTTACGTAAGATTTCATTGAAATACAATATATACTATATTGAGCTGAAATCTGTTCAATTATTTTATATCTGATATTACAGTATCCTTTTTGTAATAAGGTATCTTTTTGTGAAAAGCTTTTCTGCTGTTCACTAACTTAGCTGTATATTTAAGGATTCCATCCTCTGATATAAACCATCTCCATATCATGGCATCTTTATCATAGTAAACATTCATATTATTACCTCTAATTCTTATCTTTTTATTATATATATTCTGTATTACTCTCCATTTTCTGTAGGATTGTATATTTTATTTGTATCTATATATTTTATACTCAGATGAGATGAGATTGATATTCCAGTGTTGTCTTTTACCATACATCATGTTATTCTATAGTAAGCTGATCTATCATCATCCGGGTCCATCTAATCTTTCTTTGTGTATTTTCCATCTCCGGATAGATTTTATTTCGGTTCTCTTACACTATTAACCCTTACATGTTGGATATAAGAATAACTAATGCACAGACATTGGCACCATAATCTCATCACAGCTTCCACCACCAATTCTGCCATTTTCACACGTTATTATGCCCTATTTTCCCACCATTGAGTTGTAGTGGGTGTGTCATAACTTTTCAGAGTTTTAGCCCCTATAATGGGGGGGCATGGGAACCAGACTGAACTCTACATTTTTAAATGATTTTTTATTTGCATTTCATTATGTATCAACACAACATTAGCGAGAATGAGGGATGGCGGGACAAAAAAGTTCGCATGTGGAGAGGACAAAATGCCAAAACTGTTTTAGGCTATGTTCACACTGCGTATGATTCCGTCCGTAGTGCGAACCGCGAATATCCGCACGTAGTTTTCAGCTTGATGCGTTCGCTTGAAAGTATACGATATACGCCCGCACAGTGCACACTACGTATGAGCTTACGGCCGGATCGTATACGGCGCTATGAAAAATGAACAAGACCATTGTTTGAGGACGGAAATGTTCCAACTCACGGCCATGGATTTCCATGCGGTCCCGTACGAAGTACTTATTTCAGACAAATTGAACTTGATTTTTCGATCCAAAAGGTTCTGTGAGTTTTATTGGGCTGGGTGAAGATTTCCAAGTAAATGACCTGTTTCAGATCGCTTCGAATCAAGCTAGGGAAGCATAACTGTACTGCGGGCGTATGGTCGCGGTTCGTACCCACCATCCGGCCGCATGCCGATTTTTCCCACGCCCGTAGTTTTAGCCGCACATGTATGGCGGCGTACGAACTACGGACGGAATCATACGCAGTGTGACATAGCCTTAACATGTAAAAAAAAAAATCTCAATTATCCCAATGAATAAAAAAAAGTTTACACTAAATTAGTCTCCATGACTACCAAAGGTAGACCTGTTTTTCCCGCTTTTTTTTTTTTTTTTCAGATTCAATGGAGATTAGCAGTTAAGGACAGAGTTATTGTTATCAGGCGTGAATGTAAGAGAATAATAGTAAAAAAAAGTACAGAGAAAAAAAAAGTTGCATCAGTCAGACTGGAGAACAACAAGAGTGTTTAGGCCCAGGTACACTCACTGGCCAGTACTGGACCGGGCTTAGGATGGGGGGCGGGGTGATCGCCTGCCGCCAAAACAAAGTAAAATTAATAAAATTCTTTGTGATTTTCCAAGTATTTCCCATAGGAATGCAGCTGGCACGGGCTGAGACAAACCAACAAACTTTACAAGGGACAACATTCACGATAATGCAATAGAATGAAGCTTACTGTGACTCGGGCCCTGCTGGGATCGATCGACACTTGGCAACGCCGGCCGGGGCCTGGACGAGACACCGGAGAGGCAAAAATAAAACAAAACAAAAAAAACAATGATATAGTGACGGTCAACGTGAAAGCCTTCAGAAGCAACCGAAAATAAAAAAAACAAAGCAAAAGTAGGACGACAGCTGGGGGGAGGGTAGGTGGGACCACGAGGGAGCTGGTGGGGGTGGGGTACAGGCCCGGATCACCCGTTAAGTATGGCTTTTTCCTATTAACTAGACTTCCCCTGTAGATTTTTTTTTCTCTCCCTCTCTCTCTCTCTCTCTCTTGGCTGGGCAATCGGCAGAATGCAAAATGCTTGGAACGGAGAGAGACGTGAACGGCTGCCAGTTAAAAACTCCAAGTGATGGATCCACATATTTTCCCACTCTCTGTACCGGCACCTTGTTTGCCATGCCAAATCCGACACCCACTGGCGGCATCAGGATATCTCGCCCAACTCCGGGCACATGTTACTCTCAAGCCAACGCGAGTGTAGCGAGCGGCAAACTGCTAGCTCAGCACTGAACCCGGCTGAAGCCTCTCTGCCTCCTGTTGCCGTATGTCTCCCCAGGGAGGGGCAGCAATACCCTGCATCCTTGACACCTGAAAGCCTTGGATTCCCACCACTCACCGACGTGGTGGCGGTTGCTCCGCTTTCCATCCGGCGATGACGCTGCTAGCCACACTCGCAGCCTCCCGAGAGCGGCCGGCTCAGATTCTGATAATAGCTTCACGCTTTAACTCACTGATTTTTTTTTTTTTTTTTTAGTTCACAGTGTTCCAGAGTGCAGAGCTGGGAGGGGAGGAGGAAAATTACTGGAGCCTCTTACGATTCAACTTCCACTAACCAAGAGGAAATGTCTTATTAAACAAACAACCAACAACAACAAGACGAGAGAAGAGAAAAAAATTACATCTATACATAACGGGTTCGTCTGGCCGTGCCAGAGGAATTCACATCACTCTCTCCTGATAGGAAACTTTACACAGCAGAAATGCAGCCAGGCAGCGTCTCTGGTTATACGCAGGCAAAAAACACAGAAAAGCTGACTTTTTTTTTCTTTCCCTTAGTGAATATTTATTTTCGTACGTTGTCTCCCAGCCGAGTCGCTGAACGGTCCAAATTCAACAGATTGTCCCGTTGTCAAGACTGAGCTGGGCGGCTCGTGGTGTTAACTCCATGGAGAGGGCTGAATCCTGCTTGGAGCACCCGGAACACATAGACGTCTTACAGAGCAGGCTCAAGCCTGAAGAAGGGGAAGACTGTGATAGGGAAACTGCTTAAATAGCAACTCAGATAGGGTTATGGTTACTGCTGGGACGGCTGCTGGTCCCTGTCGGGGTGTTCTCAATTTCCTTGGTCACATGATATAGACAGAGCTACATCCGGGGGGTGTATAAGGATATATATTTACAGAAGCACAAAAACCCACACAATCAGCACCCCTATAATAATGCCACCATAAGGCTGGGTTCCCACTACGTTTTTGCAATCCGTTTTTTTCATCCATTTTTTGCAAAAAACGGTTGGAAAAAAAAAACGCATGCAATTGTGTGCATCCATTTTGATCCGTTTTTCTATTGACTTCCATTATTAAAAAAACAAACAAAAAAAAACATCCTTTTTTTTCTTATGTACATAAAAACATAGTCAACCTCATTTTTGTGTCCATTAAAAAAAACGGATCCGTTCTGATCTTTATAATGGAAGTCAATGGAGAAACGGATCAAAACAGATGCACACAAATGCATCAGTTTTTTAATCCATTTTTCATCAGTTTTTTGCAAAAAACGGTTTGCTAAAACGTAGGGTGAACCCAGCCTAACCAAAACTTTTTTCCACCCTACAGAAACGTATACACCAAACACATAGAGCCGCCCAGTTCCCAGTGCACATTCATAATACTTTACCAGGTCGGCCCCAGAGAAAGAAGAGCCACGTTGTGCCACACGTTACCATTTATAATGTTAGAGTGCACATATAGCATCTAAGATGCCAAATGGCACCTTGAAAGCACCATGTTCATGCCAACATTGAGTGCACACATAGACCCGAACAGCGTCTGTACTCCTGTGCCAACCTAGAGCCAAATACTGTCATATTGTCACCATGGAACAGCATACAGTATGACCCCAAATACAGCCAAAGAGCCAAATGGTGCCAAGAGCCTGGCATACTGGAACCATGAATAGCTTATGGACCTTATAATCTGACCCATCACAGAGATTCTCTCAATGGCTGTAGACATACCAGCTCTCAGGACCTTCAGGACATATGGGAAAGAGGTGGCAGAATGACACATTTTCTTACATCAGGATACATTTTACGGAACATAAGGAGCAAAATGATTTCCCAAAGATAGTAGAAGCAGCTTAGTGCAATTTCATACAACTTTCCCATTGAACTCAATAATCAAACAGTATGCAGTAAGTGTAAGAGCTCCCTCTAATGGTGACTACAGGCAGACATCATTTTATCATGTGATTATGCTAGGGAGCTGTGTGTCAGAAAACTGCATACTGGATCACTAGAAACAAGTATTATAGCATAATAATCATATGTATTATTATTATTATTATTATTATTATTATTATTACTATTATTATATGAAACACTGGAATCTGCTCAGTATCTTGATGATGATGTACTGATATATATAACTCTTATATAGTGTCTTGATTGGAATTATTAAACATTGTTTTTGGAAATGTAATAAATATTAAATACCATAATCAATAACCAATCACAGATAATATTAATAATAATCCATACTTTAAAAAATAAATGAATTACACACACACACACACACATATATAAATAATTTTATTTTTTTTTTAAAGATTTTGACTAGTTCTTCCTCCATCTTTAGGTTACCAGCTTAACATGAAAAAAGCAGAATACTTAGAGCAAAAGCATTTAACGAAAGAAAGTTCCAGACTGGCCAATCCCAAAGTAGTTGTCACTGCCAGACCCACATTAGGCATGGGTCCTTGTCCTTTAAATGATTATTTTCATATCTATCATGTCTGTGTGTACGGTCGCTTTACAGATCATTGTGGGCACCCAGACAGCCCTGCCCAAGATATGTGCCCTTAAAATGCCCCAGAGCGCCCTCTAGTGTTCATGAAGCATTCTACCCAATAGATAACTGTGTGACACTTCTGTCAAGGGGCAATGCTGGGTATCGAGCTGGCAATAGTAAACCGATGAACGGCTTTGCATGCTGTAATTTTTTATACTACTTGGCCAGTGCCGGCACGTAGATCCTGGCGGCATGGTATATTTGGCATCTGCTCCGCTTTCTCATTGTGCAATTCGTCCCGGTGCACAGATACCCCCTCCCCTGGGGTACACACATTTTCAGAATCAAGTCTGGCCACATCACCAAGGGGGGGGGGGGGGGGTGATATCGGTAACTGGGGGGGGGGCGCCTCCAGTGCACCCAGTGGGCTGAATTACACAACGAGTAACTGGCGCAGACGGCAGGAATCGGCATTGGTTTAAAAAATTACTTATATGCCGATGCCGACCAAGCTGTGTAAACGTTGTTTTTACAGCAAGCAAAGTGGTATATTCACTTTAACCTCATCACTGCCCTAGACCACCAGGGAAATTACAATAAACCCTTTTAAAGGCCACGACCACCAGGTATCTTACTGTTCTACAAACCTGTTCATAGGTCTGCCTTACTTCACTAGGTCACCAGGTATGTTGGCGCTGAAGCTTTATCTGCGCTGGACACCAATGATGTTCTCTGCTCTATACCACCAGGGATGTAACCATGAACCCTTTTTAGCCTTAGATCACCAGGTATGTTGGCACTGAAGCTTTATCTGCGCTGGACACCAATGATGTTCTCTGCTCTATACCACCAGGGATGTAACCATGAACCCTTTTTAGCCTTAGATCACCAGGCAGGTTACCATCATTCCATTCACTATTGTTGACCACCATGGATACTGGTATAAGCATGTTACTGCCCAAGACTGCATGTTATCATTATCCCCTTCATTTTGCCAGACTATCAAGGATGTTACCTTTATACACATCTCAACCCCAGACCACCAGGATCAATACCATAAATCTCTTTATAATCTTAGGTCACCAGGGATTTTTCCATTATTCCATTTTCTGCCCTTGATCACCACTGACATTAGCATTGATCCTTTTACTACACTAGACCTCAGGGATACTACCAATATGCCATTAATTTCCCTAGACCACCAGGATGTTACCTCTTATCCTCTTCACTACCCGCCAGGGGTGTTAGCTTTATCACATTCTTTAGACTACACCACCAGGGATGTTACCATTATGACTTCTCTACCCTACGACCAGCATGTGCTTCCTTTGTGCCCTTTATTACCCCAGACAACCAGGGATGTTACCATTATCATTTATAACTTTAGGTCTCCAGGGATGGGCACCCTCAGATATTGACCTGCCCCATTTATGTTACAGTTATCTTCCTCACTCTCCTAGGTCACCAGGAATGTTACCATTATCATATTATTTACCCTAGACCATCAGGGATGTTAGCATTGTCTCATTCTATACCCCAGACCACCAAGGATATTGGAATTATGTAATTGTGTATCCTAGATACACAATGTTAGCATTATTTCATTTTGTACCCTAGACCAAAAGGGGTGTTACTATTATCTATTTCACTTCCCTAGACCACCAGGGATTTTAGCAATATCTTATTCTTTTCCCTAGACCACCAGGGATGTTACCATTATCTCATTATGTACCCTAAACAATCAGGGATTTTATCATTAACTTCTCTACCTCAGACCACCAGTACGTAATTCTGTACCCTACACAATCAGGGATGGTAGTATTGACCCAAAGGCCAAAAATATATTTTAAATGTCTAAAGATGAATTTACCAATGTATTATAATGGCTGACAAAATGAAAATCAATTAAAAAAAAATCAATACATATTAAGATGAGTTAAAAAATGCAAATCTGTAATTCTGATTCTTACACAGAGGTGAAAACATCCATGATGGACCATGTGCAATGAGGGACCATGCAATATAAACTCCTCCAGCTGGTATAATCATACTGACACTGAACAAGCAGGAAGCGCTCAGAGGGGAGAGCTCAGAGATAGAATTATAAAGAATCAGTGTAAGTAGCACACTGACAAAGCTCTAAAGGTCTATGCTGAGAGATATGTATATATTACATGAGTGACATCGAGTGTCAGGCAGGCAGCGGATACATGGGGAGACGGATGAGACTCTGCCATATAAATGCAATAACCATACATAATAACACAATCATTATGAGGGGCTGAAAAACAGAATAATATATCATGTGTCCGGATAATGAGGGCGAAAAGAGAAGGGGAAATTAAAATGTCAGCTGTGTTATCTACATGATGACAAACACACATTAGAGGAAGGATGCCGTGACATATCACCATGAGGAACCCCCCCCCCCAACGTCTATAGGGGCTATACAGTGTCACAACTCAGTGATAGTGACCAGACAGATAGATATTAGGAGTATATAGCATTGTATAATATGTAATAGAAAACAGTATTTAGTGAACACAGCTTAATTGTGTCATTTTCCGCGTTCTTAATATTCCAACAATACTGTGGATGATGAGGAGGTGAATGAGAAGGATGAGGATGATGATGGGTAGGAGAGGGGGATTATGAGAAGGAACGGGATGTGAAGAACGAGGATAATAAAGATTCTGCTGAATGTGGTCAAAATAGTGATGACAAACAGAATAATGAGAATGAGGATGATGAGAGTGATAGGGATGAGAACAAGGGTGATGAGAGTGATAGTGATTAGAATGGGGATGATGAGAGTGATAGTGATGACAATGGGGATGATGAGAGTGATAGTGATGAGAACAAGGGTGATGAGAGTGATAGTGATGACAATGGGGATGATGAGAGTGATAGTGATGAGAACAAGGGTGATGAGAGTGATAGTGATGAGAACAAGGATGATGAGAGTGATAGTGATGAGAACAAGGGTGATGAGAGTGAAAGTGATGACAATGGGGATGATGAGAGTGATAGTGATGAGAACAAGGATGATGAGAGTGATAGTGATGAGAACAAGGATGATGAGAGTGATAGTGATGAGAACAAGGGTGATGAGAGTGATAGTGATGAGAACAAGGGTGATGAGAGTGATAGTGATGACAATGGGGATGATGAGAGTGATAGTGATGAGAACAAGGATGATGAGAGTGATAGTGATGAGAACAAGGGTGATGAGAGTGATAGTGATGAGAACAAGGGTG
Organism: Dendropsophus ebraccatus; assembly: GCF_027789765.1. Taxonomy (NCBI): domain Eukaryota; kingdom Metazoa; phylum Chordata; class Amphibia; order Anura; family Hylidae; genus Dendropsophus; species Dendropsophus ebraccatus. Next base: position 90,607,509 of record NC_091464.1, read on the forward strand.
ATGAGAGTGATAGTGATAAGAATGGGGATGATGAGAGTGATAGTGATGAGAATGGGGATGATGAGAGTGATAGTGATGAGAACAAGGGTGATGAGAGTGATAGTGATGAGAACAAGGGTGATGAGAGTGATAGTGATGAGAACAAGGGTGATGAGAGTGATAGTGATGAGAACAAGGGTGATGAGAGTGATAGTGATAAGAATGGGGATGATGAGAGTGATAGTGATGAGAATGGGGATGATGAGAGTGATAGTGATTAGAATGGGGATGATGAGAGTGATAGTGATGAGAATGGGGATGATGAGAGTGATAGTGATTAGAATGGGGATGATGAGAGTGATAGTGATGAGAATGGGGATGATGAGAGTGATAGTGATGAGAATGGGGATGATGAGAGTGATAGTGATGAGAACAAGGGTGATGAGAGTGATAGTGATGAGAACAAGGGTGATGAGAGTGATAGTGATGAGAACAAGGGTGATGAGAGTGATAGTGATGAGAACAAGGGTGATGAGAGTGATAGTGATAAGAATGGGGATGATGAGAGTGATAGTGATGAGAATGGGGATGATGAGAGTGATAGTGATTAGAATGGGGATGATGAGAGTGATAGTGATGAGAATGGGGATGATGAGAGTGATAGTGATTAGAATGGGGATGATGAGAGTGATAGTGATGAGAATGGGGATGATGAGAGTGATAGTGATGAGAATGGGGATGATGAGAGTGATAGTGATGAAAATGAGGATAATAAAAAAAAATGTGGAATAACAAATAATGATATTGGTGATAGTGATGTGGATAATTATAATCAGGATGATACTGGTGATACTGGTGATAGTGACACAGATTATAATCAAGATGGTACTGGTGATAGTGATGCAGATTATTATAATCAGGACTATACTGGTGATACTGGTACTGGTGATAGTGAGGCAGATTATTGTAATCACGATGGTACTGGTGATAGTGATGTGGATTATTATAATCAGGACTATACTGGTGATACTGGTACTGGTGATAGTGAGGCAGATTATTATAATCAGGACTATACTGGTGATACTGGTACTGGTGATAGTGAGGCAGATTATTAATGTTAGAAAAAAAATGATGCCTGATTTTTGTCTCAGACCGACAGCGACGAATCACAACCTGATTTGAGAAATGAAAGCGGAGCTGTGATCAAGAAAAAAATCAGACACAAGTTAAATCTGGGCCGAGAGTAAAAGAGAGACTGCGAAAGATGATGACTGAGACCAGTGATAATGCGGATACTGAGGAGAATGACGGAGGGGACTAACCATTCCAGTTTTATTTTTTGTTTTTTTACCCCTGTACAGGGGGAAACAAAAGAAAAAATGGGAATTGAAAATAGAAGAGCACTTTTTGTTTTTTGTTTTTTTATTATTATTATTATTGTTATTATTATTATTTTTTATTATTATTACACAATGCACTCTACGGTAAAATTGAGCATTATTTTCATTCTGTAGCTCATTCCGATCTCTGCGATCACCATGCCTATATAGCTTTTGTATCATTTCATTGGTACTGGATTGGTGTAAGTAGGATTTTATACTTTTTTTTTCTGATATAGGATGTGAGAAAATCTAGCCATTCAGTTTTTTGCCTTTCAGTTTCTGGCTAGTTCAGAAAATTGCACAATTTATTATTAGAAAAACAAAGCGATGGTGATTACAATTATATACATACAGTACACTAGAAGATCACTGCTGTACTCGTGAAATCAAAAAAGGGAAGTTTATTCCTTTGCAATGGATTCATTTGCCTCATGCAGTCAATCCCAAGAAAGTTGACAGGAGGCCCTTTAATGCCCTGATCACTACTGATCATGGCATTTAAGGGGTTAAATGGCTGGTATCAGTGAGATTGCTGATGTTGATTCTTGACAGTTAGTGATGAGCGAATACTGTTTGATCGAATAGATATTTCATCTAATAGTAAGGTATTCCATCTATCGAATATTATCGAATAGTTCGCAGAATATTCGATAAATATTCGATAAGCGTTCAAATCCCCCAGCTTTCGGTTATTACCTCCAAGTGGTCGAATAGATGTTTTTCAATAATTGAATACTTGTTCCCATAGACTTTAATGGGATCGAATATTCGAATATTCAGGAGATAGTCGTACGAATATTGAATATTTGAATATTTCACTATTCGCTCATCACTACTGACAGTGAGTGTTGGATGCTAATAGGATCTCACACCCACCATCTATGAGATTGCATCATATTGTAATAGAAAAAGGATGCTGTGCTGTATATGTTTGGCATGTGTCATGTACAGTATATGTTGTGAAGGGATTAAGGGAAAATTCAAATCAACCGGTGTCAGAAAGTTCTATAGCTCTGTAAATTACTTATCTTTCAAAATCTCCAGTCTTCCAGTACTTATCAGCTACTGTATGTCCTGCAGAAAGTGGTGTATTCTTTCCAGTGTGACACAGTGCTCTCTGCTGCCACCTCTGTCCATGTCAGCAACTGTCCAGAGCAGCAGCAAATCCCCATAGAAAACATCTCCTGCATACAGCAGCTGATAATTATAGGAAGGCCGGAGATTTTTAAAGAGAATTAATTTAAAATTCTATAGCACTTTCTGGAACCAGTTGATTTGAAAACTACTATTTTTCCCGGAGTTCACCTTTAAGATGAGAATGAAACCGTTGGGAATAATGATTATTATTATACTAAGAATAAGGATGATGAGAATGATACAGATGAAAATTAAAATGACAGCGATAAAAATGATGATGATTATTATAAGACTGAGGATGATGAGAATGACAAACATGAGAGTGGTATAATAGGAGCGAGGATGATGGGAGTGATAATAATGATGCAGAAGAAACCGGTGACGATGAAGATGATATTGATGATGATGATGATGATGAACAGACTCTGTCCCCAGCTTATGGTGTGCACTGTGACAAATCGGGCGACTGATCTAATGCAAATGGTCGACCTGCAGATTTATTCCATATAAATGATTATGTACGACCCATAATGCACAGCAGGCTGGATATTATAGATACAGAACCTTCCACCATTAGGCGCTCACTGTGAATCCCTGTTCGTCTTGTGCTTTTCCCTATAGTCTTTATACCTCTGTTTGTACTATGTAGGTGTGAAGGCTACTCCTGAGGACGGAATCACACGGGATGTCACACAACCACAAGCAGCACAGAGGTTTTTGCCACAATCGGCTGCAACCCTTTCCTTGCTGTGATGCTGCCGTTTCTTTAACCCTGCAATACCAGTAACCTCAGGAGCTCAATACCCGCAGTGATGGCACTAACATCACCTGTCACCACTCTTAACGGTTAAAGGGGTAGTTCAGGGAAAAAAATCTTTTTAATTAACTAGTGACAGAAAGTGCCAGAGATTTGTAATTTACTTCGCTTTAAAAATTTCCAGTCTTTCAGTACTTATCAGCTGCTGTATGTCCTGCAGGAAGTGGTGTATTCTCTCCAGTCTGACACAGTGCTCTCTGGCAACAGAGAGCACTGTGTCAGACTGGAAAGAGCACAACACTTTCTACAGGGCCTACAGCAGCTGATAAGTACTGGAAGACTTGATATTCTTCAATAGAAGTAAATTACAAGTCTGTGGCATTAGATGATTTGAAATAATATATGTAAATATTTTTTTTTGCTGAATTACCCCTTTAATGTAACCAAAACTTAAAAGGTTGATAAAATAGCAGGCATGTTATGATAGGATATATAGCAGACACGCTTGACAGCTGTCACTGTGGCTGGTATACATTATATGTGCGGTCCCAGTAACTCAGGGTGCTGTGTACATAGTGATGGATGGGCAGTTATACTGTGCAGTGAGATGGAGGTGGTGGGGTCTCGGCTGGTATATAGTATATGCCTGGTCCTGGTAACTTAGGGTGCTGTGTACATAGTGATGGATGGGCAGTTATACTGTGCACTGAGATGGAGGTGGTGGGGTCTCGGCTGGTATATAGTATACGCCTGGTCCTGGTAACTCAGGATGCTGTGTACATAGTGATGGATGGGCAGTTATACTGTGCGGTGAAATGGAGGTGGTGGGGTCTCTATATGCTATTCAGGGGCCAAATCCAACACATGTGAACATAGCCTGATGGCATCACTTATCCCTGCAGGGGAAGACTTCATCCTGTTTGATGCGGAGGGACCATCCAGGAGATTGTGGAAGTCATTGGGTTACGGGATTTAGAATACTAGATTTAGTATTAGAACAAGCTGGGATGCTGGGAGTCAGATTTTGTCCTCCTATCTGGAGTGTATATAGGGTCTCTTGGAGCTGTCCAGGACCCCCGGTGCTGAAAATACAACAGCCATGATGTGTCAGCCAGGCTTCCATCACATCTATTAGTGACATGTGTGACCCATCTCCTCCAATGGCTGATGCTGATCCTCCTACTGACTTCACTCTAATTTGTAATGGTCAAGAAGCGTCTAACAACCGATAACCATGGACAATATTCTCACCGACCCTATCAAAACTGATGACAATTGATGATGCGCCTCTGATCACTTTAAGATGAGATTATCGCTTCTATTTCAAGGAAATCTGCTTTCTGGCTTATTAATAATAAAGGTTTGTGCTCGGCTCCATCTCCATGCTCTGCACTGTAGCTCGGCTTGTTCAGATTGGCTTCTGTGTAGAAGCACCAGCTCAGATGGAAGTCAGTGCATGGAGAGATGGTTTCTATTATAGGAATGAATAGGACAATATAGTGATTGTTCAGGCAGCCTGGACCCAAAACGCGTCCCAAAGGGGGTGCAGAGAGGGGTTCACGCCAGCCATTTAAATGCCACTGTCAAAACTAATAGCTGCATTTAAATGGTGTTAAAATGGCTTTCCTGGTGGTCAAGTGGGGGGATGGGTTCCCCGCAATCTGTTATTCTTACTACCTGCTGTTAGCGTTTTAAAAACATCTGATGACGTGCAGCTCCCATTGGAAATGTCTACTCTGCATAGAGTCTGTGCTGACTGATCATATCCTATGGGAACAGGACATCTTTGGATGTAATAAAAACAACAGGCAGCCCAGGAACCTGTAGCGGCAAAGGAGCGTTACAGGTAAGTATACATCACTGACATGTGCTGCTTCACAGCATGGCTAAGTATGACTTTTCCCCAGACAACACCTTTAATATTCATAAAAAGGATGTCCGATTCATAAAAAGGATGTCCGATTCATAAAAAGGATGTCCGATTCATAAAAAGGATGTTCTAGAGCTGGAGAGGGTACAAAGACGGGCAACTAAACTAATAAGGGGAATGGAGCATCTTAGTTATGAGGAAAGATTAAAAGAATTACATTTGTTTAGTCTGGAGAAGAGACGTTTAAGGGGAGATATGATTAACTTATTTAAATATATAAATGGCCCCTACAAGAAATATGGGGAAAAGATGTTCCAGGTAAAAGCCCCTCAAAGGACAAGAGGGAACTGCCTCCGCCTGGAGAAAAAAAGGTTCAATCTCCGGAGGCGACAAGCCTTCTTTACCATGAGAACTGTGAATCTGTGGAACAGTCACCACAGGATCTGGTCACAGCAACAACAGTAGAGGGCTTCAAAACCGGCCTAGACAAGTTCTTAGACCAAAATAATATAAATGCATATGTATAGAACCTATCACCCCTCCCCCTTCCCTGTATCCATCCCCTCCTTGGTTGAACTTGATGGACATGTGTCTTTTTTCAACCATATTAACTATGTAACTATGTAATATTTTATAAGTAGTAAAACAAAATAAAAGTTATATACATTTCCCATCGTTGCAATTGTACTGACTTGAGGAACCTAGATAAGATGTCAGTTTTACCACTTGGTGAACGACGTTAAGACAAAAGCTCCAGAAATTGAAAAATAAAGTTGCTTTGTTTTTAATGTCACTTTTCAAATATGTTTTTCTCTGTTTCTCAGCATATTTTATAGGAAAATTAAGCCTGTAATTACAAATTAGCATAAAAAAAATAAGACTGAAATGGGTCTGTAGGTGAAAAAGTGCAGCACTATGGCCTTTTAAACACAAAGAGGAAAAAAAAAAAAAAGAGCATATACTAAAATGCGCTCAGTCCTTAAGGGGTTAAACCTTACTGATCAGTGTGGATTTGCTGCCACCAGTCGGGCCATCTAAAAGGAACCCAACTAAACCACCAGAGGAGAAGAAGGAAGCAGCACTTAGAATTTTTAACATAGGGGAAATTAAACTAAACAAGGTGATCAAGAACAGTCCAATGTAGGGTAGGTCTACATAAGAACATTGTTATAAGGGGTTTTCCATAATACATAGAGGATAAGTATGAGATCGTGGGGAGTCTGATCTCTGTGCCCCTCTGGAGATCTCTAGATAGGCGCCTTGACTCTTTTGTTTCGAAAGGAGCCACAGGTCAACACATGACCTGCAGCTCAATTCATTCTCAAGGGAGCCACCAGAAAAAGATGAAGGGACAAGGGTCCTATTACACAGGCTGATGAGGGCCTAATCAATAATGTAGTTGAGTGTCGATTTGTTAGATCGGCGCTCATTTACTGAGCCTTTACACTGTTCGATTATTATTTAGCAAGGGCTGCACGAACATTGTTAACAATGTCCGTGCAGCCCTTACGCTAAACTGTACATACATTACCTGTCCATGCTGCCAGTCTACTCCGGTCTTTTGCTTTCTTCCTGGCACCAGGCGCTGCGGCTCCTCTGAGCTGACAGACCTCTCAGCAAATTACTGGCCGTGGACAGGTGATGTATGAACAGTTTATTTAATCGTTAGCTGTCGGATGCGCATCACTATTACACTTAGTGATGCGTGGTCGGCGACCAATGGTTTTGGATATGGACCTTAAGAAACAATCAGCCGATGATCATTTCATTGGCTGATCATTGTCTCTATTACACAGAACGATAATCGGCTGACTTGGTCTGATTCGGGTGATTATCACTTCATGTAATAGGGACCTAAGTTGAAACTGGAAAATTTAAATGGCAGTAAATGACATCTAAACCAAGCAACTACAAGATTTGTAAAATTTTTGGAGTAAAGTTAATATAGTTGTGATTTGACAATAAGGGTATGTGCACACTGCACACGGAGAGTGAAGCAGGAGCGTGCGGGGACGAGCGGCGGAATCTGCCTGACCATAGAATGGAGTCTATGGAACAGGCGGAGAGTGAAGGGGGAGCGTGCGGGGACGAGCGGCGGAATCTGCCTGACCATAGAATGGAGTCTATGGAACAGCCGGAGAGTGAAGCAAGAGCGTGCTGGGACGAGCGGCGGAATCTACCTGACCATAGAATGGAGTCTATGGAACAGGCGGAGAGTGAAGGGGGAGCGTGCGGGGACGAGCGGCGGAATCTGCCTGACCATAGAATGGAGTCTATGGAACAGCCGGAGAGTGAAGCAAGAGCGTGCGGGGACGAGCAGCAGAATCTGCTGCAAGTCCTCCGCGTGTTTTTCTCAGTGAGCACATACTGTAAAGGAGAAAACAGAATAGCAGAGAAGTTGCAATGTAGAGCAACCAAATTTTGGGTGTAGCCTTATTTTACACTCCAGTTGTCCTAGTGGTACTCTTACTCAGCTTGGAGGACTAGGTGCCTCACCCGTTTCTACTCCCCGAGGCTTTGCCATTGATGCACCCACTAACCTGCAATGTGAGAAAACATCAACAAGTGTCAACCGCTGTAGGCACCTGTAGGCTATCCTTGCCCCTGATACTACAACTTCACAGATAAAGCAGACCTAAGTGCGCCTGTCATGGTTTGTCTTCATGCATTTATACAATCCAACATGTCTACCCATCGAGGTGCGATGCACGCAGCAACAAGGTACGCTCCACCAGCGTGATCTGCCCCCTTTTAACTTATTGGAATATTCAAAATTCCAAGCAAGCTGCCAGCGGGAAGAGACAGCAGAAGCCATGCCTGCCTCTTGGCACCGGCTCAGTCCTGTCCCCCATGTCCCCGGCTATTGCATGTCAGCTCCGCACTATGAGAAGCTAATGAAGGCTGATTCCGGATCCGTCCTCTCCTGTTGCCGCTGTTAATATTTCATCTGCCTTCCACAGTGAGGGCCGCTGAGGACTCCCTTCTAACATTGTTTACATGCTGGTCTAGGGATTTGTTCCTGCAGCCTTAGACTTGGGTTTGCTCATATCTAATTAACTGAAAGTAATCAGCTCGGTATGACGGCATCTTCTCTGTGTGTACTTTGTGTTCTGGCTCGGTCCCCTCGGAGACTCCCAGTTAGGGCCCTGGCTTGTTTGTGCGAGGCCACTCCCACTGCCGGCTGCACAGTACCAGGCCGGCCATCGCCAGCAGCCGCTCCCCCTTTATACGGCTGTCTTACGGTAATTAATTAGAGCTGATTAGCTTCTGTCTTCCTGGAGGATTAACCCCTCGCTCCAGTTATGATTATCGGTGGTGGGACGGAGCCCGAGAGATGGATTACATGGATAAAAGATTCTGTGCATTCAGGAGGTGATTGGATAGAGGGAATGGAGCAGGGGCCGAACAGGTAACCATAGGGCCCCAGAGCAACACCTGCAACCGAGCCACACTCCACCATTACCACACTTATATACACACAGATTTACAGAGTGTGGAGGTCAGGATTATTTTATGTTCAAAATGATGTCACAGTACAAGGATAATACACACAGTGATGTCACAGTACAGGGATAATACACACAGTGATGTCACAGTACAGGGATAATACACAGTGATGTCACAGTACAGGGATAATACACACAGTGATGTCACAGTACAGGGATAATACACACAGTGATGTCACAGTACAGGGATAATACACATAGTGATGTCACAGTACAGGGATAATACACAGTGATGTCACAGTACAGGGATAATACACACAGTGATGTCACAGTACAGGGATAATACACAGTGATATCACAGCACAGGGATAATACACAGTGATATCACAGCACAGGGATAATACACACAGTGATGTCACAGTACAGGGATAATACACACAGTGATGTCACAGTACAGGGATAATACACAGTGATGTCACAGCACAGGGATAATACACACAGTGATGTCACAGCACAGGGATAATACACACAGTGATGTCACAGTACAGGGATAATACACACAGTGATGTCACAGTACAGGGATAATACACAGTGATATCACAGTACAGGGATAATACACACAGTGATGTCACAGTACAGGGATAATACACACAGTGATGTCACAGTACAGGGATAATACACACAGTGATGTAACAGTACAGGGATAATACACACAGTGATGTCACAGTACAGGGATAATACACACAGTGATGTAACAGTACAGGGATAATACACACAGTGATGTCACAGTACAGGGATAATACACAGTGATGTCACAGTACAGGGATAATACACAGTGATGTCACAGTACAGGGATAATACACACAGTGATGTCACAGTACATGGATAATACACACAGTGATGTCACAGTACAGGGATAATACACACAGTGATGTCACAGTACAGGGATAATACACACAGTGATGTCACAGTACAGGGATAATACACACAGTGATGTCACAGTACAGGGATAATACACACAGTGATGTCACAGTACAGGGATAATACACACAGTGATGTCACAGTACTGGGATAATACACACAGTGATGTCACAGGACAGGGATAATACACACAGTGATGTCACAGTACAGGGATACTACACAGTGATGTCACAGTACAGGGATAATACACACAGTGATGTCACAGTACAGGGATAATACATAGTGATGTCACAGTACAGGGATAATACACAGTGATGTCACAGTACAGGGATAATACACAGTGATGTCACAGTACAGGGATAATACACACAGTGATGTCACAGTACAGGGATAATACGCAGTGATGTCACAGTACAGGGATAATACACAGTGATATCACAGTACAGGGATAATACACACAGTGATGTCACAGTACAGGGATAATACACACAGTGATGTCACAGTACAGGGATAATACACACAGTGATGTCACAGTACAGGGATAATACACACAGTGATGTCACAGTACAGGGATAATACACACAGTGATGTCACAGTACAGGGATAATACACAGTGATATCACAGTACAGGGATAATACACACAGTGATGTCACAGTACAGGGATAATACACACAGTGATGTCACAGTACAGGGATAAAACAGTGATGTCACAGTACAGGGATAATACACATAGTGATGTCACAGTACAGGGATAATACACAGTGATGTCACAGTACAGGGATAATACACACAGTGATGTCACAGTACAGGGATAAAACAGTGATGTCACAGTACAGGGATAATACACAGTGATGTCACAGTACAGGTATAATACACACAGTGATGTCACAGTACAGGGATAATACACAGTGATGTCACAGTACAGGGATAATACACAGTGATGTCACAGTACAGGGGGATAATACACACAGTGATGTCACAGTACAGGGGGATAATACACAGTGATGTCACAGTACAGGGATAATACACACAGTGATGTCACAGTACATGGATAATACACAGTGATGTCACAGTACAGGGATAATACACAGTGATGTCACAGTACAGGGATAATACACACAGTGATGTCACAGTACAGGGATATTACACAGTGATATCACAGTACAGGGATAATGCACAGTGATGTCACAGTACAGGGATAATACACACAGTGATGTCACAGTACAGGGATAATACACACAGTGATGTCACAGTACAGGGGGGATAATACACAGTGATGTCACAGTACAAGAATAATACACAGTGATGTTACAGTACAGGGGTAATACACACAGTGATGTCACAGTCCAGGGATAATACACACAGTGATGTCACAGTACAGGGATAATACACACAGTGATGTCACAGTACAGGGATAATACACACAGTGATGTCACAGTACATGGATAATACACAGTGATGTCACAGTACAGGGATAATACACAGTGATGTCACAGTACAGGGATAATACACAGTAATGTCACAGTACAGGGATAATACACAGTGATGTCACAGTACAGGCATAATACACACAGTGATGTCACAGTACAGGGATAATACACACAGTGATGTCACAGTACAGGGATAATACACAGTGATGTCATAGTACAGGGATAATACAGTGATGTCACAGTACAGGGATAATACACACAGTGATGTCACAGTACAGGGATAATACATACAGTGATGTCACAGTACAGGGATAATACATACAGTGATGTCACAGTACAGGGGGATAATACACAGTGATGTCACAGTACAGGGGGATAATACACAGTGATGTCACAGTACAGGGATAGTACACACATTGATGTCACAGTACAGGGGGGATAATACACACAGTGATGTCACAGCACAGGGATAACACACACAGTGATGTCACAGTACAGGGATAATACTCAGTGATGTCACAGTACAGGGATAATACACAGTGATGTCACAGTACAGGGATAATACACAGTGATGTCACAGTACAGGGATAATACACAGTGATGTCACAGTACAGGGCTAGTACACACAGTGATGTCACAGTACAAAGATAATACACACAGTGATGTCACTCTAGTTGTTGGGGTCCCATATCAGCTATTCTGTACTGACACCATCTACTGGAAAGAAAATGTGGAAATCCAATGCAACCAGGAAAGACACAAATGGAGACACCTCATGTGGTTGCACTGGGGAGAGTCATCCTAAACACAACGGGCAGAGTAGCATGGAGAAGGGTCATTATGAAGAGAAGAGCATGTGGTATAATCGTGCTGACTATGCAGGATATGATGACACCGGGTTCCTGCACTAAGCTCTATGATCATAGAGAGAACTGTGTGGTCATACAGTTACAGCTTCACAGTGCTCTCTATCCCCTTCCCTGCTTTCATCTCTATAATCAGAGAGCACTGTGTGGTCTTATAGTTACAGCTGCACAGTGCTCTCTATCCCCTCCCTGCACTCATATCTATAATCAGAGAGAGCTGTGTGGTCATATAGCTACAGCTGCACAGTCCACTCTATCCCTTCCTTCCCCTGCTCTCATCTCTATAATCAGAGAGAACTGTGTGGTCACATAGTTACAGCTGCACAGTCCTCTCTATTCCCTCGCTGCACTCATCTCTATGATCATAGAGAGAACTGTGTGGCCATACAGCTACAGCTGCACCGTCCTCTCTATCCTCTCCTGTACTCATCTCTATGATCATGGAGAGAACTGTGCGGTGATATGGTTACAGCTGCATAGTCCTCTCTATAAAGCGGTTATAACAAGCCGAGGACCAAACTGTCCCGCTTAATAGAGGGAACATTACCAGTGACACAACTGAACTATGTGGCAGTCTATGGCCCAGCAATGAGTTAAACATTCAGTAAAGGGAGGCGTTCAGTCTGTGCCAGTGGTGTTGGCATTCGCAGGCCGCTGTTCATACAACTTTATGAGCTCTTTGTTTATCATATACAATGGTTAACATATAACCAGTGCTCGCTCCGTGCTATACAGCTCATAAATTTAAAACGAATGGCAGAAAAACACACACAATGTCCTGACCCGCCGGTGACCGCCGCGCAATTTCCGGAAATAACACGGTTAATCTTTACTATATATTAAGAGAGGAGATGGTGTATATTAAACCTTAACCCTTCCATCCCCACTCTCTTTTTTGTAAGGCCCTAAATATAGCGTGCCGGCGGCACTGCAAGCTGTGAAGAAACGAGCGCTCGCTTATTATACCTTGTCTCCGCTCGCAGCCGCCGCACGCTCCCCTGATTACAGGATTCTTACTCTGTTTTGACTCATTTGTAAAATCCCTGCCGTTCTCTGGTTTAAAGCGCCATTTGTGAAATCCAAGTCGCTGTGCTGGGGATTGGATGTGAGCCTGTCGCTTTAAGAAACGTACATCCCATACAGGAGTCATTACATCAACTTTCATATAGATAAAGGGGGTTTCCAGTGACCTTATAATTTTATGTGACGTCAAAGAAAACTTAAGACTCAACGTCATCCTCTCATCGCTGGTCAGCGGCTGGTGGCCTTGATGACATCATTCAAAGCGGACATCACCGCAGCGACAGTCTTTTGATGAAAACCGATAGCGACAGGTTTCCGATAGGAATGCTACAAAATTCAACTTAACTAAACTTAAAGTGTCACTGTCGTTTATTTTATTTTTTTTTGCAGAAATCAATAGTACAGGTGATTTTAAAAAAAAACTTTGTATTTGGGTTTATTAGCCGAAAAATGCATTTTTATCATGAAAAAGCAGTTTGAAGCTCTCCCCCCTGTCTTCATTGTTTTCTATGGAGAGGGGAAGGGTGGAGGGAGATGAGGCACCAAAACAGGACAACAAAGAGTTAATTTACAGCTACATCACCGGGCTTTCTCCTCTGAAGTCCGCACTGACTTCTCTGACCTCTGAATACCACGTTCACACAGCTCCCACTGTGTAATCCTTTGTTCTCTGCTCTCTGCTGGTGACTAATCTCCCCCCTCCCCTCTCCATAGGTTACACAGGGCACAACTGATGCAAAAAGACGTGATTTCCTGATAATGAGCAGTGGATGAGAGAGAGGAGGGAGGGGGACCTGGGGAAAGTCTTTTTGAATGCAGATAATGCCATTACAAAGTTTGTTAAAATCGCCTGGACTATTTATTTCTGCAAAAAAATGAAACAACAGCGACACTTTAACAGTTTGCAAATGTTTTGTTAGAAGGTGGAAACTCTCTTTAAGGGAAGAAGTTATCATATCATGTAGGAATCTGCACCGTGACCCTGGTGGAAAAGGGGGCACACAGGTGCGATCTATAGTGATCCGCGTATGTGCTTACTTTGAACCTCAAAAAATACCAAAAAATTCTCAGGAAAAAACTATGGGCGAAATTTACTATGACCACTTAGGAAAGCCAACAGGGTCTGCACCAGAGCAGGTGTAGATTTTTGCCATGGTTTACGCCGCCCGTTTCCAGGTGTACACCCCGATAAACAAGGCATGAGGGTGCAGATTAATAAATCTGCCCCAATAACTTTCAGATCTTTTTTAATTGACCCTTTTTTATGTTTTATTTTTGGCTGATAATTCAGATGTTTGGGGGGCTGCAGCCCAAAATATGTCTCTTTGTAATAGTATGTGATTGGCCTAAATAAGAGCCCTGATTCTAGCCTAATGGCTTTAAAGAGGATGTACCACCAGGTACATCCTTTTTAAGCTGAACCCACAAATCGAACGGCACCGTCACGGGGAAGCCGGTGCCCCGGTCAGTTTTTTGGCCTGCGGCCCGGTTCCCGTGTACGGCGCCGTTCTATGCACCGGAACCGGCCGATGCTCCAGCACTGGAGGTAGGCCGGCCCCCAGTGGGAGGGAATTCCCTCCCCTGCATGGTGCGGCTCCGTTAGAATGAATGGAGCCGCGTCATACATAATAGGGAATTCCGGACCACGGCACCGGCTTCCCCGTGATGGCGCCGTTCGATCCATGGGTTCAGCTTAAAGAGGATGTACCTAGTGGTACATCCTCTTTAAAAAAAATTTAAAAAAGGATAGGATGCTACTGGGGTGGGAAAAAAGGAGCATTAGTCTATAAAGGTAACTTGGCACTAATACAATACCTAGTGCTAACATGCCAGTGGCCATTACACCTGCTTGGCCCCTCTCTAGTTGTGAGCGGCCCAGTGGGACACAGACTATATGCAAAACCATTGTACCCCTTGGCAGATCAGGATTGCATCCATAAAACAGTATTTAAAGTGGTTGTCCAGGCTTAGTAAAACAAGGACACTTTCTTCCAGAAACAGCACCACTCTTGTCCTTAGTTTGGGTATGGGTATTGCAGCTTAGTTCCATTAAAGTGAAATGTACTTAAATGCAATACCACTCCCAACCTTGGATGGGGGTGGGGCTCTGTTTTTGCAAGAAAGTAGCTGTGCTTTTTCTAATTCCAGTTAACCCCTTTAAAAATGAAATTGTGGATGCACTGGTGTGATCCCTCCTGACAAATCAGCCATAAGAATCACATTCATTTACACAGGGCCCCCTCCATACTAGTGGAACTTACACACACCTTCACCACCACCTTTTTACCTTGCAGGTGTAAAAAGCTTTCAAAAACTTTACTTTGGGGGTTATCTTTTTCTTTACAGTTTTCTCCTCCATAATTGTAACTGTGGCCCTATAGCCCTACCCTCACAGGCCACACCCCCAGGAACATGCCCCACCCACACCTCTCCCCTATAGGCTGGACAGAACCAGAAGAAGTGACTGACACAGGGAGTCAGGACTGAATCTCCCGTCAGAACCAGATACACAGAACGAAGTTCCGGATGGTTCCCTGATAATCCTGTGTATGTCTGCTCCATATGGTGACAGATCTTATATAAAGCTGATCATTCTTCTAGGTCATGCAGGTAAAAATATCTGACCACATGCAAATCTTATTCAAAATGCCAGAGACCCAACACCTGATGCCGCGGTGTCATGTAGACGTGGTGGAGAACAAGTGTCTGGCCGCAGACGATCCAACGATCCCAGAATTTATAGTTCACTGACATTATTCCTTCCTAGATATGAAAATCCATGACATGTGTCCACCCCAGTGTCCTGGGAGGAGAGGGCAGCCGGGCACTGCGTGGTACTGTTATACTGGGCAATGCATGGCATTAATATGGTATATTATGGCAATATTACTTAGGTTTTATATAAAACCATTATTATGTAACTTCATAGGACTTGTTGCATTGTTTAGGGACTGTAGTATACTCTGTGATAACTGTATAGTAGTAGGACTATTACCTTTATGTACATGCTTGTTACGCTTACATTAGACATAATGTACATTTTATTAACCTAATTCATACACCAATACCATCATACAGTACTGATATAATATGGCCAAACAGTGACCAAATAAGAACACCACAGAGAGCTCAAATAATATCACCATAGAGTGCTCATATAGTACAACTATACAGTGCTTAAAAAACACCATACAGTGCTCATATAATAGCATCATACGGTGCTCATATACCCCCATACAGTGCTCAAATAATACCACCATAAAGTGCCCAAATATTATCACCATGCAGTGCTCAAATAATACCCCCATACAGTGCTCATATACTACCACCATACAGTGCCCAAATAATACCACCATGCAGTGCCCAAATAATATTACGATACAGTGCTTAAATAATACCATCATACAGTGCTCAAATACCACCATACAGTGCCCAAATAATACCCCCATACAGTGCTCATATACTACCACCATACAGTGCCCAAATAATATCACCATACAGTGCTCAAATAATACCATGACACAGTGCTTAAATATTACCATCATACAGTGCTCAAATACAGTGCCCAAATATTACCTCCATACAGTGCTCAAATAATACCCTCATACAGTGCTCAAATAATACCCCCATTCAGTGCCCAAATACCTCCAGACAGTGCCCAAATAATACCCCCATAAAGTGCCCAAATAATACCCCCATACAGTGCCCAAATAATACCACCACACAGTGCCTAAATAATACCACCATACAGTGCTCATATACTACCACCATAAAGTGCCCAAATAATATCACCATACAGTGCTCAAATAATACCATGACACAGTGCTTAAATAATACCCCCATACAGTGCTCAAATAATACCTCCATACAGTGCTCAAATAATACCACCATACAGTGCTGATATACTACCTCCATACAGTGCTCAAATAATACCCTCATACAGTGCTAAATATAATACCCCCATTCAGTGCCCAAATAATACCTCCATACAGTGCTCAAATAATACCCCCATACAGTGCCCAAATAATCCCACCACACAGTGCTCAAATAATACCCCCATACAGTGCCCAAATAATACCCCCATACAGTGCTCAAATAATACCACCATACAGTACTCAAATAATACCACCATACAGTGCCCAAATAATACCCCAATACAGTGTTCAAATAATACCACCACACAGTGCTCAAATAATACCACCATACAGTGCTCATATACCACCTCCATACAGTGCCCAAATAATACCTCCATACAGTGCCCAAATAATACCACCACACAGAGCTCATATACTACCACCATAAAGTGCCCAAATAATATCACCATACAGTGCTCAAATAATACCATGACACAGTGCTTCATACCATCATACAGTGCTTAAATAATACCTCCATACAGTGCTCAAATAATACCTCCATACAGTGCCCAAATATTACCTCCATAAAGTGCCCAAATAATACCCCCATACAGTGCTCAAATAATACCACCATACAGTGCTCAAATACTACCTCCATACAGTGCCCAAATAATACCCTCACACAGTGCCCAAATAATACCACCACACAGTGCCCAAATAATACCACCACACAGTGCTCAAATAATACCACCATACAGTGCCCAAATAATACCACCATACAGTGCTCAAATAATACCACCATACAGTGCCCAAATAATACCACCATACAGTGCTCATATACCACCTCCATACAGTTCCCAGATAAAACCACCATACAGTGCTCATATACCACCTCCATACAGTTCCCAAATAATACCACCATACAGTGCTCATATACCACCTCCATACAGTTCCCAAATAATATCACCACACAGTGCTAAAATAATACTATCATGCAGTGCTCAGATGATACCATCATAAAGTTTTCAAACACCATGCAGTACCCATATATTACCACCATACAGTACTCAAATAATACCACTATACTGTACCCAAATAATACCATCATACAGTGCACAAATACCACCATAGACAGTTTAAATAATACCATCATATAGTGCTCGAACACCACCATACAGTGCCCAAATAATACCACTATACTGTACCCAAATAATACCACCATACAGTGCCCAAATAATACCATCATACAGATCTTGAATATCACTATACAGTGACAAAATAATAGCACAAAAAATAAAAAGCCCAAATAATACCCCATATAATGTCACCATACAGTACTTAAATTATATCCTTTATAAAGAAACAGAATACTGTCATCATACAGTGCCCAGAAAATACCACTATATTGTGCTGAAATAATACCCAAACATAGGACACAGGAAATGATCCTGCCATACAGTGACTAAATAATGGCTCCATACATAAAGGTGTCTAAATAATACAGATATACAATATGGTGGCTCCCATCCCCCACTGCTTCGTTTACATTACATTTACATTGTGACCATCTACATTAATGTTAAAATAAATGAAATGTTACACTGTACGGAATAGATGCAGAACATGGTCAGGATTATAAGACCCCTGTGGTGAATGTAGGGAGAACATAAGGCCGTGATGGCGAACCGAAGACATGCTGACACACGGCCGTATACAGAGAAGGATGTTGGCATGCCCGGATGGTGGCACAATAATAGTATCAGGCCTCTGGCAGTGCTCCCAGGCCTGTCCTAACCCACGAACAGATGTGCCGCCTGTGCCGTGCTCCACCTTACCCTGTGGTTGGATGTAAACTATGGCCCCACACTCCTGCGCAGCATAGTGTAGTCTGTGTCTTAGCGGCGCCAGCACTTCTCCTGTTGCGGATCTGACCATTCGGCAAGTTGGTGAGTATGTGGGGGGAGAGGTTGCTGGTGAAGGGATGGGGCAGGGGTACTGGGGGTGTATGCTGGTGAAGGGATGGGGACTGGAGGTGTATGTTGGTGAAGGGATGGGGACTGGGGGTGTATGCTGGTGAAGGGATGATGGGGCAGGGGTACTGGGGGTGTATGCTGGTGAAGGGATAGGGACTGGAGGTGTATGTTGGTGAAGGGATGGGGACTGGGGGTGTATGTTGGTGAAGGGATAGGGACTGGAGGTGTATGCTGGTGAAGGAATGGGGACTGGGGGTGTATGTTGGTGAAGGGATGGGGACTGGAGGTGTATGCTGGTGAAGGGATGGGGACTGGGGGTGTATGTTGGTGAAGGGATAGGGACTGGAGGTGTATGTTGGTGAAGGGATAGGGACTGGAGGTGTATGTTGGGGAAGGGATAGGGACTGGAGGTGTATGCTGGTGAAGGGATGGGGACTGGAGGTGTATGCTGGTGAAGGGATAGGGACTGGGGGTGTATGTTGGTGAAGGGATGGGGACTGGGGGTGTATGTTGGTGAAGGGATGGGGACTAGGGGTGTATGTTGGTGAAGGGATGGGGACTGGGGGTGTATGTTGGTGAAGGGATGGGGACTAGAGGTGTATGTTGGTGAAGGGATGGGGACTGGGGGTGTATGCTGGTGAAGGGATAGGGACTGGGGGTGTATGTTGGTGAAGGGATGGGGACTGGAGGTGTATGTTGGTGAAGGGATGGGGACTGGGGGTGTATGTTGGTGAAGGGATGGGGACTGGGGGTGTATGTTGGTGAAGGGATGGGGACTAGAGGTGTATGTTGGTGAAGGGATGGGGACTCGGGTGTATGTTGGTGAAGGGATGGGGACTGGGGGTGTATGTTGGTGAAGGGATGGGGACTGGGGGTGTATGTTGGTGAAGGGATGGGGACTCGGGTGTATGTTGGTGAAGGGATGGGGACTAGAGGTGTATGTTGGTGAAGGGATGGGGACTCGGGTGTATGTTGGTGAAGGGATGGGGACTGGAGGTGTATGTTGGTGAAGGGATGGGGACTGGGGGTGTATGTTGGTGAAGGGATGGGGACTGGGGGTGTATGTTGGTGAAGGGATGGGGACTAGAGGTGTATGTTGGTGAAGGGATGGGGACTGGGGGTGTATGTTGGTGAAGGGATGGGGACTGGGGGTGTATGTTGGTGAAGGGATGGGGACTAGAGGTGTATGTTGGTGAAGGGATGGGGACTCGGGTGTATGTTGGTGAAGGGATGGGGACTGGAGGTGTATGTTGGTGAAGGGATGGGGACTGGGGGTGTATGTTGGTGAAGGGATGGGAACTGGGGGTGTATGTTGGTGAAGGGATGGGGACTAGAGGTGTATGTTGGTGAAGGGATGGGGACTCGGGTGTATGTTGGTGAAGGGATGGGGACTGGGGGTGTATGTTGGTGAAGGGATGGGGACTGGGGGTGTATGTTGGTGAAGGGATAGGGACTGGAGGTGTATGTTGGTGAAGGGATGGGGACTGGGGGTGTATGTTGGTGAAGGGATGGGGACTAGAGGTGTATGTTGGTGAAGGGATAGGGACTGGAGGTGTATGTTGGTGAAGGGATGGGGACTGGGGGTGTATGTTGGTGAAGGGATGGGGACTAGAGGTGTATGTTGGTGAAGGGATGGGGACTCGGGTGTATGTTGGTGAAGGGATAGGGACTGGAGGTGTATGTTGGTGAAGGGATGGGGACTGGGGGTGTATGTTGGTGAAGGGATGGGGACTGGGGGTGTATGTTGGTGAAGGGATAGGGACTGGAGGTGTATGTTGGTGAAGGGATGGGGACTAGAGGTGTATGTTGGTGAAGGGATGGGGACTCGGGTGTATGTTGGTGAAGGGATGGGGACTGGGGGTGTATGTTGGTGAAGGGATGGGGACTGGAGGTGTATGTTGGTGAAGGGATGGGGACTGGGGGTGTATGTTGGTGAAGGGATGGGGACTGGAGGTGTATGTTGGTGAAGGGATGGGGACTGGAGGTGTATGTTGGTGAAGGGATGGGGACTGGGGGTGTATGTTGGTGAAGGGATGGGGACTGGAGGTGTATGTTGGTGAAGGGATGGGGACTGGGGGTGTATGTTGGTGAAGGGATGGGGACTGGAGGTGTATGTTGGTGAAGGGATGGGGACTGGGGGTGTATGTTGGTGAAGGGATGGGGACTAGAGGTGTATGTTGGTGAAGGGATGGGGACTCGGGTGTATGTTGGTGAAGGGATGGGGACTGGGGGTGTATGTTGGTGAAGGGATGGGGACTGGGGGTGTATGTTGGTGAAGGGATAGGGACTGGAGGTGTATGTTGGTGAAGGGATGGGGACTGGGGGTGTATGTTGGTGAAGGGATGGGGACTAGAGGTGTATGTTGGTGAAGGGATGGGGACTCGGGTGTATGTTGGTGAAGGGATGGGGACTGGGGGTGTATATTTTTATTTAAACTATAAATATCGGAATATTATGATTTTTTTTCTCAAAGTGACACACCACCCAAGTTATGCTCAGGTTTTTTTGCCGAATTTTGACACACCAAGCTGGAAAGGTTACCTATTACCGGTGTAAGACGTACGTCCTCAATGTATGCAGAGCATATGTATGCCTATGTAGTATAATATCCAGACTGTATACAGAACACATATAGGTGTGACACCTGTAAAACTAACATGGCTACAGGTGCAGCGCTACACAGCCAAAGCCCCCTGAGGCCATTACTGGAATTACACCTCATCTCCCCATCAAATGTTCACAGAAGACACAGCGGCTGCAAAAATGCAAAACAGGCACAAAAGTGGAAACTGTGGACCAGAAATAGAAAACCTACATTGCTGCGAATGTGTAGTAGGGAAACCGCCAAAACCTTACTGACAGCCCCCATGGCCGGGTAGTGTTCACATCACCTGGATATGAAGAAGGGGTGAGGGTACATCCCGAAAAATCAATACCCAAGGGGCAACAGCAGGGTTGTACGCCCCCTGATCTGAGAAAGGGGTACTGAGAATTGCCCTCTCCCCTTAGGAAGTCCTATAGAAGGCCAGGTCTGCAGTAGTTTTTCCCTAAGTCTGGCTCTGTACTACAACTCCCATCGCTGAAATTATCCGTACAGATGGCAACCAACAAGATTATTTGGAGTTTTTTCATTATTCTTAGGATTTTTTTGATCTCTGACAATGGCGCACAGCCTCCCGCCACGGCCATGGGACTGTCAGCAATAATATGGCCATTCTGTGCCCCCGCCGGTTAATGATTTATTCGATAGAGATAAGGTATTTTTTATTTAGATCCTTTCCTATTTGATTTGGCAGCGGTGGAGTAATCGGGCAAAGGTCTGCAGGGATGCACAGGCCTAGTGTGTACACGGCTCGCAGGCCTCAGCCACCCGCCCACCATTACACTATGGGGAAGTGCGAGAGGTGAAAGTCATCGTCTCCCAAATACTACAACCACAGCCAGGTGTGGTGCCCTCTGCTGGTGGCCCTGGGCACAGGTCTGTTCTAAGTATGAAAGAAACCGCAGGTCTGAACCTCAGTCATGGCTGCCGAGGTCAGAGATCACACACCACTAGACGATCCTGGACCAGGGGGCGAAGTACAAAACTGAGGGCCGCACCTCCCCGCCAACGGGGACATGTGTTCTGTATATGACAAAATCATGCTGTATACCGGCCTAATGGTGTATAGGCTACTACATAAAAATGCCCTGCTGCCCCATATAATAAAACCATGGTGTATTTCATTCTATATAATTCTATGATATATTTAAACCTACATAATACCTTAATGTATATGATCCATATATTAATACTGTGATATATATGATTATATAGAATATTGTGATATATAGATATATATATATATATATATATATATATATATAATATGATACATGATTCTATAGAATATTGTGATATATATGAACCTATATAATAATACTGTGATATATATCATCCTATGCAATTATAATCCCATGCTGTATCTGATTCTATATAATAATCCCATTCTGTGTTAGATCCTATAATAATCCCATGATGTGTAAAATCCTATATAATAATCTCATGCTGTGTAAAATCCTATATAATAATCCCATGCTGTGTAAGATCCTATATAATAATCCCATGCTGTGTAAAATCCTATATAATAATCCCATGCTGTGTTAGATCCTATATAATAATCCCATGCTGTGTTAGATCCTATATAATAATCCCATGCTGTGTTAGATCCTATATAATAATCCCATGCTGTGTAAAATCCTATATAATAATCCCATGCTGTGTTAGATCCTATATAATAATCCCATGCGGTGTAAGATCCTATATAATAATCCCATGCTGTGTAAAATCCTATATAATAATCTCATGCTGTGTAAGATCCTATATAATAATCCCATGCTGTGTAAGATCCTATATAATAATCTCATGCTGTGTAAGATCCTATATAATAATCCCATGCTGTGTAAGATCCTATATAATAATCTCATGCTGTGTAAGATCCTATATAATAATCCCATGCTGTGTAAAATCCTATATAATAATCTCATGCTGTGTAAGATCCTATATAATAATCCCATGCTGTGTAAAATCCTATATAATAATCCCATTCTGTGTTAGATCCTATATAATAATCCCATGCTGTGTTAGATCCTATATAATAATCCCATGCTGTGTAAAATCCTATATAATAATCCCATGCTGTGTTAGATCCTATATAATAATCCCATGCTGTGTAAAATCCTATATAATAATCCCATGCTGTGTTAAGATCCTATATAATAGTCCCATAGTGTATACAAACCTGTATTATAATACAATGCCACGTACGATCCTATATGATAAACTATGCTTTACATTATGCACAATGATGTGCAGAAGGTGGTATATTATCCTATATCAAGACACTATGGTATATAACATCACACCACATATGATTCTATGTGATAATACCTGGTGTATCAGACCCTATATAATGATATCATGGTCTATATGATCCTATATAATAATATCATCGTCTATATGATCCTATATAATAATATTATGGTCTATATGATCCTATATAATAATATCATGGTCTATATGATCCTATATAATAATATCATCGTCTATATGATCCTATATAATAATATCATGGTTTATATCATCCTATATAATAATATCATCGTCTATATGATCCTATATAATAATATCATGGTCTATATGATCCTATATAATAATATCATGGTCTATATGATCCTATATGATAATACCATGATGTACAGGATCCCATACGATGATACCACGCTGCATACCTTGTCTAGATGATGATAACATATTGCGTTGGATTCTATATGATGATATAATGGTGTGTAGCATTATATATGGTTATCCGCTATATAATAAGAGCCCACAGGAGGACATCATACTGTATAGAATCTGATATTATGCCACCTAAATGGTAATATAAAGTACGGAAACAATATCAATTATCATATAGAAGACTTCTTTGTGGCCTCTTGTCTCCCCTGTGGCATGGCCGTGGCCCCCGACACACAGGCCCGGAGGTTACTGCCACCATGGCACCACCTGTTGCTTTAGCACCAGTGTATGCGTAGAATATCTGTGATAATGTATGGACACGTACAGGTACACCAGACCAAGTTGAGTGTCTTCCAAGTGGTGAGTGGAGCGGGGGGGGGAGACACAAGCATAGAGGACAGTGTGCAGCATGTGACCACGTACCTATGACTGACAACTCCTAGGATGCCCATGTCCACTGATAGGAGTTGTGCTGCTCTATCTGAACAGTAACTCCAACCATCTCAGACATTCCAGGAATGAAGTGGTTGCTGATTTGGCACAGCTGGTTGCTTCCTGCTGTTTCTCTGGCTGGCACCGGTGTACAATGGACAGTATTGTTGTGCAACGAGAAAGAAAAAAAATCTCCCCCTTCTCCCTTCTCTCTCTTTTCCCGGTGCCCACAAGAGGGAGGTTGAGTCATGAACAAGTAAAACGAAAGAAGTGCCTTAAGTAAGTAAAGTGCGAGCCGTACCAGGCAACCTGGGCACACGGCGCTCCATTAACTATGTGCGTCCGCCCGGGATTGGCCTCCATACAATTGTTGCTCAAGAAAGAAAGAAAGACAGAAAAAAAAAAAGCATAAAAAATTGGCAGCTGGACGTACCTGATGTGGATCCGGCCTCGCTCCGAACTCTGGACTCACTAGGATTTCCATAAACTCGGCCCCTCCCAGTTTATAATACATTATGCATTAATTCCTCCATCTGATTCTGCTGCCAGTAGGGGACATGATCGGCAGCAGGTTGTCAGACAGTCACAGCTTATCCTCGTGCTCTGCCAGCGATCGCTCCCCCCCCTGCACTGTGGGCACGAGGCTACAACTTACACAGGGACACCACATCAAGGGAGAGAGCTGTGCCCGTCAGTCATGTGACCAATTATGGAGAGGGCTGCCTCCAGCTACCTGCTGGCCTGGGCATGGCACTGGGGCAGCTATAGGGGCTGTCTGCTTATAATAAATACATGGGGGGCATTATAAGATGAGTGAGGGGAACAGCAGCTGTAGGGGGGTGTCTGGTGGAGACCCCTATAACGAATACATGGGGGGGGGGGCTATTAACATCATAAGATGGGTAATGGGAACAGCAGCTATAGGGGGTGTCTGGTGGAGACCCCTATAACGAATACATGGGGGGCTATTAACATCATAAGATGGGTAATGGGAACAGCAGCTATAGGGGGTGTCTGGTGGAGACCCCTATAACGAATACATGGGGGGCTATTAGCATCATAAGATGGGTAATGGGAACAGCAGCTATAGGGGGTGTCTGGTGGAGACCCCTATAACGAATACATGGGGGGCTATTAGCATCATAAGATGGGTAATGGGAACAGCAGCTATAGGGGGTGTCTGGTGGAGACCCCTATAACGAATACATGGGGGGGCTATTAACATCATAAGATGGGTAATGGGAACAGCAGCTATAGGGGGTGTCTGGTGGAGACCCCTATAACGAATACATGGGGGGGGGCTATTAACATCATAAGATGGGTAATGGGAACAGCAGCTATAGGGGGTGTCTGGTGGAGACCCCTATAACGAATACATGGGGGGCTATTAGCATCATAAGATGGGTAATGGGAACAGCAGCTATAGGGGGTGTCTGGTGGAGACCCCTATAATGAATACAAGGGGAGATTTTCAGTATCAGAAGATGGGTAATGGGGACAGGACCTATAAGGGGTGTCTGGTGGAGACCCCTATAATAAATACAAGGGGAGAATTTAAGTATAATAAGATGGGTAATGAAAACCGCAGCTATAGAGGGGGCCCAGCTCTCCATTCAGTTCTTATACGTCACATGGACCACTGAGGGCTAACCTTGACACTCCAGCAGTTGCAAAACTACAACTCCCATCATGCCTGGGCAGCCAAAGCCATATCTTTGGTTGTTCAGGCATGATGGGAAATGTAGTTTTGCGACAGCTGGAGTGTCAAGGTTAGCTATCACTGTCCTAGATGCAGACTCTTTACTTTGCACAAAATTTACTGAATTAAAATAATAAAAGTTATAATAAATTACAGTGGTACCTTGGTTTAAGAGTAACTTGGTTTAAGAGCGTTTTGGTTTAAGAGCTCACAGTTTTTCAAAATTGTGACTTGGTTTAAGAGCATTGCTTTGGTTTAAGATCTCCCTGTACTGGGTGGGAGCGCGAGTGGGGGAGGGGTATGGTCTGCACAGCGTGGTCGACAGCACTGTACTCTGACCCAGGAAGTCTCCGTCACCTTCCAAATCATGGCAGATCTACCTCAGGCTGGGGCTTACATCAGGGGACAGGACTGTGGAGGTAATCTCTCCATAGCTGTAACCCCTCTCTCCCCGGACAGAGAGTGCTGCATGTATGTGCCCACATCTGTCCTGCTCATTCCTTCCTGCTCCCTGCAGTCTCTGTCAGCCCTTGTATTTCCCATCCTCTCCATTACTGTACAGTAACTTATAATATCACAGATTCTGCTGTTTCTGAATGTTTGTTTCATCTGTTTTACATGTTATTCAGAATAATAAATCATTATTTTGGGGGGGTGGAACCAATTGTCCGCATTTCTATGATTTCTTATGGGAAAATCTGCTTTGGTTTAAGAGTGGATTTGGATTACAAGCGCAGTCCTGGAACGAATTATGCTCTTAATGCAAGGCACCACTGTATAAATAAATAAACAATAATAAATATGTAAATCAGGAGAATTTCTTTAGGAATGCGAGGCCCGTTCTGGTGTCAGCAAACGTCAATCTCTGGCCGGCCCCCATCACTAAGCTGCTGTGGATCAAGCATCTTTATATGTCTATTACCCCAGCCCGACGCCTCCCAGCCTTCTGCACATGCCAGGTCTATACAACTCCTAGTGGTCATTGGATATCAAATCAAGATTAAAGGAATTCTACTATATAGGTAAAAATAAAGAGAAAACAATTACATAAATAAAAAATGCTGCTTAGAAACCATCACTAAGCTGCTGTTGATGGATATGTAATTCCCTTATTTCTAAATTAAAAATAACACATAACTGGATAGACTTCCTGACCCATAGGGTTCTATTGGGCATGGACACCCTCTAGGATTTCTGAAGGGTGTCCGTGCTAGAAAGCAGACTAGGAAATTATCGGACATGTCCTCTAATTGTCCAGAATACTGGCACAGATGGCCCACATAAGGGGGCCTCCAAAATTCCAGAGAGCTCCGCATGTGCAAGTGCAGCCGGGTGCTGACGCTGGCCCTTTAACTGTGTAGTGCTAATCAGGAGCACATACAGTTAATGCGGCGCTGTGTTTGACAGGGCCGGGAGCCATTGGCTCCAAGCCCTGTCAAACACTCGTGGCCAGAGGCAGCATTATAGCTCTGACCACAAGAGGCCGCTCTCTCCCTCCCAGCATTGAGGCATATAAGTGACATCACTCGTCAGCCATAAGGAGAAGCCAGCCAGGAGCACCGCTCTTCTGCTTTTATAGTCAGGAAACGCTGATGGTTTCCTGAAGCTTTCTGAAAGGGTTCCTGCTTGAGATTCCTGACCCCAAAAACGGCCACAAGCGTGTGAGGGGAGCCTAATACCCTTCCAGCTGTCCGTACACACACTGATTCAGAGTTATTAATCTGCCCAAGAAAAAACGTCTGAGAAATTTTTATCAAACAGCAAATAGCAACCAATCCCAGCACGGCTTCCAGCTCTCCCAATGGGCTGCGCTTGGTGGCCATCTGTCTCTGACAGAGTAATAAATCCAGGCCACGGCCTTTATGTTCTTTCATGATCAGTTAATGTCAGATCCAGTGTTGCCAGACTGAAGGAAATTTTACCCAAATTGTTATTCTCAATTTACCAAGTTAAAAAATGTTGCTTAGAAACCATCACTGAGCTGCTGTTGATGGATCTTTTATTCTTATACATCTAAATGTATCCACTGAGAATAGGATGAAGATCATCATTCCAACAGCATACCCTCTTATCCTTCTGGATCAAAGGAATTTTTACCTGCCTATTTTTTTTGTTACCAGCTACACTACAGAAAGCTTTCCTGTTTGGTTGCCATCGATAAGCTGCTTTTGATAGATCTGGCATTCTTATAAATCTATATAACTACATTGGTCATGCCAACTACAATACCCTCTCGGCCATCTAGATTAAAGGAATTTAACCCTACATATACACTTCCTAATTTTAGAAAGGAACAGCTGCTTGACCACTATGGCTAAGTTGCTGTTGACGGATCTCCTAATCCTATACATGTATATTTATGCACTGTAAAAAGGAAAATAGGTCACTCCAACTTTAATACCCTCTCAGCTGTCGGGATTAAAGGAATTTACCCTATATGAAATATTTCCTATTTTTTATCAGGTTTACTAAGAAGAGAATAAATACTTGTCTGGCCAGCATCATTAAGCTGCTGTTGATGGATCTGTTATTTTTATTCACTTACATTTATCCACTTTGAATATAAGGTAGATTATTACTACTTTAAGGGATTAAGGGAACTTTACCCTATATACATAATTTCTACTTTTTCCAGAAAGAAATGTGCTGCTTGCCCACCATTGTTAAGTTGCTGTTGACGGATCTGGTATTCTTACACATCTACATCCTGTAAATTAGATATGGGATAATACCACTGTGATACCCTCTTAGCCAAGTAGATTTTACTCTGTATTATTCCCCCTTTATTTATTTATTTATTTAATTTACTTGTTTATTTATTTTTACAAAACATGCTCTAGAAAAACATTGCTGCTTGGAAACCATCACTAAGTTGCTGACTGATCTGGTTTTCTTATGGTGCGTTTACACGAAACGATAATTGGCCCGATCGTACGATTAACGATGTCGGAGTAACGATTTTTTTTCATAGCGATCAGCGATTATACGGTACGATATATCGTATGGAAAATTCGTTTTGCGATCCTTAAGCCTATCTCACACATTGGTTAAATCGGCAAACGACTGTTCACACGGAACGATCTGCGAATTTTTTGCGACGATTTGATAACATGTTGAAAGATCAAAATGAACGATTTCTTGTTTGTCGTTTGATCATTCGCTGCGTTTACACGTACGATTATCGTTCAAGTTCGATTGTTATCGCGCAAATTTGCACGATAATTGTTACGTGTAAATGCACCTTTATACATCTGTATTTACCAACAGTGAATGGTTGGTCACAATCACTTCAAGACAACTCTCAGCTGTCTTCACACAACTAAATATAATAAAAAGGCAATTAAAAACAGAGAAAAAACAAAGTTAAAAAAAAGATACACCACTTCCTGCAGGACATACAGCAGCTGATAAGTACTAGAAGACTGGATATATATTATTTTTTTAACTTTCTGCCACCAGCTTATTTAAACATATTTTATTTCTCCAGTGTACCCCTTTAACAGTTTTCCATATGATAGGCTTAGATACAGCAGTTCAGCTGTCAGTACCATTCTCATCCTCACTATGTCTACAGTGTCATCTGTTCCACCTCAGCACATCTTGACCCATAGGTTTCATTACTGCAGCTGGGTCATGTGACATGGCTTTATACAGTCTGCCCTGGGTCAGCTGACTTCCTGTGAGTTTTAGGATGACATCAGCACCTATCATATCCCTCCCCTCCCATCTGTATCTGTATACTGCTGCTACCATAGTGTATACAGAACCCAACCCACTCAGGAGTCTAACCCATTCACCTGGCCGGACTCCAGCACCAGCAGCCTAAGGTTGTGTGTACACAGAGAGATTTATCTGACAGATTATTGAAGCCAAAGCCAAGAACAGACTATAAACAGGAAACAGTTCATAAAGAAAAGACTGAGATTTTTCCTCTTTTCAAATCCATTCCTGGCTTTGGCTTTAATAATCTGTTAGATAAATCTGTGTGTGTAAACGTACCATACCTGTACTGCAGTCATAAGACTCCGCCTACTTTGTCTACATCATGGGAAATGTGAACAGCCTTAGGAAATCAGTTCAGTGTGGAAACAAGAATCAGTATTGCTGCCACCTCAGGTAATACAGGAAAACGTAACCCATGCTCAGGAAGCTCTACCTTACTTTCTATTAATCACATTTACCTTAATAATTGTAAGAAAAAACAATTCTTTAAACTTATTTGTAACCCTGTTTAAAGTGACTCAGTACCCACAATCTGTTCCCCCCAAACCACTTGTACCTTCGGATAGCTGCTTTTAGTCCACGATCTTTCCTGGGGTCCGTTCGGCAGGTGATGCAGTTATTGTCCTAAAAAACAACTTTTTCACTGGCAGCCCTGTGTCGGATTGGCGTGGCCTAGAGTGTCTGTGCCCTAGGCTTGCACACCCCTCCGTCCCTCCTCCTCGCCCTCCTCATCATTAGGAATGCCCCTAGAACAATTTCTCCTATTCATCACCTGTGTGAACACGACACATGCGCTGTGTCGTTAAGGCACCTGTGCAGTGTTTAGGTAATGAATAGGAAAAATCCTGTCCGGGGGGCATTCCTGAAGATGAGGAAGGACGGAGAGGCGGTGCAAGGTTAGGGCACACACACTCTGGGCCACGCCAATTTGACACAGGTCTGCAAGTTTAAAAGTTGTGTATTAGGACAATAAATGGATCACCTGCCGAACGTGCCCCAGGACAGATCGTGGATTAAAAGCAGCTATCCGAAGGTACAAGTGGTTTGGGGGGGGTCAGATTGTCACTCGAAACAAAGTTGAATATTCAAACTGCTATAAATAGTTTTTTTTTATTTCAGACTCCTTGTAAGATTAGGGCTCTGTTCGCACCATACTTTTGACAGCCGCAGTGTGTAGGGTAAACACAGCCGTACAGCACAATTACGTTTTCCTATGTCTTGTCCCTTGGAGGATTGTGAGATGTGCAGTGTGAACAGGAACTGTAACTATATACAGAATGTGTGCTCGGAGATATCTGGATTTCTGGACTAAGTGCGGTGTCTCATCTATGGCCACCGCTGTCTCCCCTGTGGCCTGGATATAAATAGCACCTTCCCCCTCCATGGTCGCCCACCAAGTGTACTTGTGCTTTGTGTTTTTGGTCTCTGAATGTGTCCGTGGACTGGTTGCCAGGTCACACATCCGAGCACAATATCTGCGGCACACCCCGCTGTCCTGGCCTAGTCTCTCCCCGACACAGCTCGCTGGCTGCAGGAAGGGAGGGAGAGCTGCCCGGGAACATCATGTCTTCTCTCAGCTTTATAAATAGGCACATTATTTTTATATACAGCCCGTCGTCACCTGGCACCGCACTATATACATTGAGGCCATTTATATGACCACAGCATACAGCTCCACATGCCCAAGTACTCTGACCGGTCACTACTTAACCTCTTCTCTCCAGTCCCGCACAAGGCAACGCCAAACGACACGCCCGGCTCTGCTACATCTGCAAATATATTACTTCCAGTCCTGTACAAATCCACAAAGGATGATTATGTGTCATAATAGTGTAGTATATTTTATCACATAAGAGGTGCCAAATAACAAGCTTAGCTCTGCTACATCTGCGAGATAATGGAAGAGGCATATCCGCAGTCCCATGCACACCCACAAATAACACACTGGGATGTCATCATTACTTGTGCCAAACGACAAACTCAGCTATGAGACCTATGAGCTATGAGCTACAGGTGACCCACTGAGGTATAGCAAGTTACAAACTCAGCTCAACTACATCTTACTACATTACATTTTTTTGCAGACCGATGCAGTCCCCAGGTGGCATCTCACTGTACGGCCAAGGGTTGTGCCACACAACAAGCACAGCTCTCATATCTCTATTAAATCATATAACAAATTTGCTCACAACCACAGGTGACACATCAGTCTTTCATCATGGGTTGTGCCACATGACAAGCGCAGCTCTGCTACCTCATTGCATAATACACCAAACTTACATGCAGCCTTGTGTACCAGCACAGGTGACAAGTCATCATGAGCTGTGTCATATGACAAGCACAGCTCTGCTACACAATACAGTCAACTTAGCTGCAGTCCTATGCAAAACCCAAGGTGAAACCTCACTGTATCGTCATGGGTGATGTCACATGACAAGCTCGGCTCTGCTTTGTTACATAATACAGTAAAATTTCTTGCTGTTCTATGCAACACACCACTATATTATCATAGTACAACCCACATAACAAGCACAGCTCTGCTTAATCTGTTACATAATACAGTACAATTTCTTGCTGTTCTATGCAGCACATCACTATATTATCATAGTATGAACCACATGACAAGCACAGCTCTGCTACTGAACAGGTTACATAATATAGTACATTTTTTTTTACATCATTCTATCACCATGGCTTGTTTCACAGAGCGAGCGCAGCTCTGCTACATCTGCATATTGTTATATTTATACTGTGCAGAACCCCAGGCCTGGACACAGTCTGTATCCATAGACAGTGTGAGTGGGCAGCAGTACCAGGGATAGTCGACAAGAAGGGCAGGTTAACCCTTAACAACACTGGGATTTCCAACCTGCTGCTGCCAATTTGGGCTGCCAGGGCATGCTGGGAGCTGTAGTTCTGCAACAGCTAGAGACTGACATTTTGCAGAATCCTATCTTAAAGCAAGGTCATCTAAGCTGCAGGCCGTCAGGGCATGCTGGGAGTTGTAGTTTTACAACAGCTGAAGATTGACAGGTTGGGGAACCCTACTTTGAAGCAAGTCCACTCCAGATGCAGGCTGTCAGGGCATGCTGGGAGTTGTAGTTGGGTTGGGGAACACTGATCTATAGTGAACACTTTTGCAGCTTTGTCAGCCAATGTCTCACCAGTCCCCACACCTCTGCTTGCTGATCCTGAATGGAAACATTCTTAATATTCAGATGCAGATGTTTGCTACAATTGTATCCGATCTAAAGACTTCACATACATCCAAACCTTGTATTGAGACGGCAGAGATGTTTGTGGTGGTCGTTGGCTGTCCTGACAGTTTGTTACAATGTATCAGTTTGCAGTCACTGTGTGGCTATGTTCACACAATGTCAAAAATAGAGAAAAGGCGGCCGATTTTTATATTTTAAATTTAACTGACTGCAATGGTAATGCACTGAAGTCAATGGAAAGACGAACGTCTAATGCAAACAATGCATTGAATAACGGACGTTTTTACTGCGGACGTCAAAATAATGAACATGATCATTATTTTCGGACGTCTTTTGCAAACAGCGGACGTTTTTTATTAGTTGTTCACACACAGTTTTTCTTTTATCACCGTTCTTTCTCCATTTTTACTATTAAATTCAATGGACTTTTCAATGTAGCCGCATCCAAAGGCCAATTAGTAACCAAACTAGTATAATGTACCAACAGTCGTCATTGCACTAAGGAGAGGCCAGACAGCTAAATGACGTCCGTTATTATGGACTCAAAATAACGGACGTAATTTTAAATGGAGCTGAAAAAACCTTGTGTGAACATAGCCTTTAGCTTGTAGACAATTGTATTAGATTGTGACGTGCTCCTCCTCTCTGGGCTCACCGTTCACTGACAGCAAGCAGAGATAGTGAAGAGCAGGAAACATTGAAACTCAAAGGGGGGAATTTACCAGGGGCTTTGCACCCATTTTAAGGAGAATAACATGATTTTTTGGTCTTCTATTCTATTCTATTTGTGAACCAGTATAGAAATATTTTTTAGGTGCAACTTTTTTCTAACCGTTTTTGAGAATTCACCCAAAAGTTTGCATAATGCGAGATTTGTGACCAATTTATCATTTGCAAACTGGTGCATACGTGGGGTCAGCACCTGGTGAATTTGTTTGCAACTTTTTTTGGAAACAATTTTTTTTTTACAGATTTA
The DNA here is from genome assembly GCF_027789765.1 of Dendropsophus ebraccatus. NCBI lineage: Eukaryota > Metazoa > Chordata > Amphibia > Anura > Hylidae > Dendropsophus > Dendropsophus ebraccatus. The sequence continues at coordinate 90,641,474 of NC_091464.1, forward strand.
TGAATATTTGGGTACATTAATCCTATCTGGCCGGGCAAAAAAACGACAACTACTCGGTAGTAAAATCTCCCATTTTAGACAATAGTAAATGTCCCCCAATGTATATTAGAAAGTTTCAGAACCTTTGAACTATGCCATGATTAAGCCTTATATACCAAAACTGGAGCACCCCTTTAAGGGGGAAGGAGGCGGCAACATCGCGTCTGAGCCCACAGTCTGAACGGCGACTTCTGTGGCGGCAAAAACAGGAAGTGGGGGAATGCGTGCAGCGTGCCGCTCCCGGGGCGCACACTAGGTGGCGCTGGCACAGCAGGGTCCCGCCTGCACTGGCTCTCCAGTGTCATGGACGAGCAGGTGACATAAACCTCTCTGGTCACATAGAAGAGGCGGCTGACAGAGCCCGGGCTCACCTCACACCACCCCGGAACCGCTCAGGGCAGCACTGAGGGGGTTAATGGATGTTATGGACGCAGCTGCAGGGATATTTATACATACAGAACACACGTTCCCGGGCCCTCTCAGGAATACATATATACCGGCCATCTCACCGGGAATACATATACTGTGTCCTGCGGGGAGACCGGGACACCGTGTGAGGGGAGGTGCAGACACCGGGGCCACGTGTCACATCCGCACATTATTATATTACTAATAACCCTCATGTATATAACTGCACAGAGGCAGCGGCATGTACTACCACACCCATCATCCATCAATAGGCGGCAGATACAGGGGGAGTAAGAGGAGAGGAGATAGATAGGAGATAGGAGATAGATAGATAGATAGATAGATAGATAGATAGATAGATAGATACATAGATACATAGATAGATAGGAGATAGATAGATAGATAGATAGATAGATAGGAGATAGATAGGAGATAGATAGATAGATAGATAGATAGAAGATAGATAGGAGATAGATAGGAGATAGATAGATAGATAGAAGATAGATAGATAGGAGATAGATGATTGATAGATAGATAGGAGATAGATAGATAGGAGATAGATAGATAGGAGATAGGTAGATAGATAGATAGATAGATAGATAGGAGATAGATAGATAGGAGATAGATAGGAGATAGATAGATAGATAGGAGATAGATAGATAGGAAATAGATAGATAGTAGATAGATAGATAGGAGATAGATAGATAGGAGATAGATAGATAGTAGATAGATAGATAGATAGGAGATAGATAGATAGGAGATAGATAGATGATAGGAGATAGATAGATAGATAGGAGATAGATAGATAGTAGATAGATAGATAGGAGATAGATAGATAGATAGGAGATAGATAGATAGATAGAAAGGAGATAGATAGATAGATAGATAGATAGATAGATAGATAGATAGATAGATAGATAGGAGATAGATAGATAGGAGATAGATAGATAGGAGATAGATAGATAGGAGATAGATAGATAGGAGATAGATAGATAGGAGATAGATAGATAGGAGATAGATAGATAGATAGATAGATAGGAGATAGATAGATAGGAGATAGATAGATAGGAGATAGATAGATAGGAGATAGATAGATAGGAGATAGATAGATAGGATATAGATAGATAGGAGATAGATAGATAAGAGATAGATAGATAGAAGATAGATGATAGATAGATAGATAGATAGATAGGAGATAGATAGATAGATAATAAATAGATAGATAGTAGATAGGAGATAGATATATAGGAGATAGATAGGAGATAGATAGGAGATAGATAGATAGATAGATAGATAGATAGAAAGGAGATAGATAGATAGATAGATAGATAGGAGATAGATAGATAGGAGATAGATAGATAGTAGATATATAGATAGGAGATAGATATATAGGAGATAGATAGATAGGAGATAGATAGATAGATAGGAGATAGATAGATAGGAGATAGATAGATAGATAGGAGATAGATAGATAGGATATAGATAGGAGATAGATAGATAGGAGATAGATAGATAAGAGATAGATAGATAGAAGATAGATGATAGATAGATAGATAGATAGATAGGAGATAGATAGATAGATAATAAATAGATAGATAGGAGATAGATAGATAGATAGTAGATAGATAGGAGATAGATAGATAGATAATAGATAGGAGATAGATAGAAAGATAATAGATAGATAGGAGATAGATAGATAGACAGGAGATAGATAGATTATAGATAGATAGACCATAGATATAACAGATATATTCTATAAATGTTGATGGATAGAGATGGGATACAGTGATAGAAGGATATAGAATACACAGTCAGGGGAGGGGGAGGGGACAGGTGACAGGGGGGACCACAGCACATGTGGGTGACATTAGGCGGTCTCGGTGGGACTTGCCGTGTGAGCGGTCTTCTCCGCTGTCAGCCTATAGCACACTGGCTGCATTCTGTGGCTGGGCTTGTTGTTCTATAAGAAGCAGTATGCCGGGTCACGTCAGGTCGGGTGGGACGCCTGCCCAGCTCTAGGTTTTAAAGGAAAAACATACAGAAAGACACAAAAACACAGCAGTTTCCTTCATTACATTCCACTCTACCTGCCATGGGCTGCCGGCCATAATGGAATTTCCCGCTCGGCCTGCACACATGAAGGGGTATTTTTAGTGATTGAGAAGTAAATATGTTATGTATATGATATGTAAAGTGCTTTGGCTCTGCCTATTGTCTGCCAGGGAGCCCAGCTCACCATTAACCCTTTACAGCAGTCTTCTCACACCTGGGGATCTCTAGCTTTTGCGAAGCTACAACTCCCAGCATGCCCAACATGCTGGGAGTTGTAGCTCTGCATCAGCTGGAGAGCAATTAATTAGAGACCACTGTTTCACTTAGTCCTTCCCCTTTGCCACCATAGAGGTTTACCATTTAGTGTTGGTTAATGTCCTTCCTATAACCTTATACAGTACCGGTCCCCAGCTTTAGAACCTGCATACACACTGAGTGACATGCCATTTCTCACTGGTTCTTCATTGGTGGGCCCCCAGGATCATTTCCTCTGGTGGGCCCCAGATACCCCAGTCTGACACTGACCTTACAGAGATCAGCGCTCCATATTGTTCTTATACAGAGGTCCAAATCCCCCATACACAGTTACATGATGGCATCAGGACTGTCTGCGGCCACCACTAGGGGGAGCTCACAGAATACCCTGCATTTTTCATCTTGCATTGCATCTGTATATTTTTTCTCTAGGTCTATGCGGGGGATTTGATATCCAGGTTAGATAATATAATAATACGGTGCAGAATTTCTGTGTTTTTCCTCTATGGAAAGATGGAAGGATTGGTTCCCTCTATACACAGTATCTTCTGTAATGATAGAAGGTTTGCCTCCCTATATAATCAGGTCTTGGTCCCTCTATACAAATATATAACTATATATTAGGTCTATATATATATATATATCTAATGATATAAGGTCGGCGTCCTCCTATATGATCATATAAGGATGGCATTCCTCTATATAATGATATAAGGGCGGTGTCCCCCTATATGATGATATAAGGCCGGTGTCCCCCTATATGATGATATAAGGCTGGTGTCTCTCTATATGATAAGGCGTGTGCCCCCCATATGATGATATAAGGCCGGTGTCCCTCTATATGATGATATAAGGCCGGTGTCCCTCTATATGATGATATAAGGCCGGTGTCCCTCTATATGATGATATAAGGCCGGTGTCCCTCTATATGATGATATAAGGCCGGTGTCCCTCTATATGATGATATAAGGCCGGTGTCCCTCTATATGATGATATAAGGTCGTGTTTCTCTATATGATGATATAAGGTCGGTGTTCCTCTATGTGATAATACAAGGCCGGTGTTCCTCTATATGATGATATCAGGCCGGTGTTCCTCTATATGATGATATAAGGCCGGTGTTCCTCTATATGATGATATAAGGTCGGTGTTCCTCTATATGATGATATAAGGCCGGTGTTCCTCTATATGATGATATAAGGTCGGTGTCCCTCTATATGATGATATAAGGTCGGTGTTCCTTTATATGATAATATAAGGCCGGTGTTCCTCTATATTATGATTTTTGGGTGTCTCGCAGCGTCTGCTCCCTTTGATTTGAATTTGCCTCCACAGAAAGGAAGATGACAGACTCCACATCCTTTCTGGAGATGAGGGAGCGGTAGCGGGTGCCAGAGCCCGGCCCAGAACATCTCCTTTCAGCCGCTGTCGCCGTCCACAGCTGCACCATCTGCTGCCAATTAGCTTAACCCTCCAGCTGCCAGGCAAGATGAGACACCGCTGCTCAGTACGGAGTATGATAGGAGAGGGGCAGGAAATGTCAGCAAGCTGTGCCCCTCTGTATCCAGCACTGGCTATAGGATCCCTTCATATAGAGGTCATCATGGCTGCAGAACCCAATAACCTAAGTGTTACAATAATGCTACAAGAATCTGCCATATCTCAGGCATCAGGAGCTGAACTGTGGGATTCATATATACAGACCATACCTCTGCCAATGCTCTTCCCTCTAGGAGACATCATTTTAGCAGGTGTCCTACCCAAGACCACTTTGGACAAGAATTCCAATAATAAAGGAGATTATAGGTTGTCCTGCTGCTGGGACCAGCAATCACTTGTAAAAGCAACTGGCAGCAAGTGTTTGATTCCACTGCAGCGCCACCACAGGAGAGATGAAGTATGACACAGGAACAGTCACTTTACAGGAACAGTCACTTACAAATTAATCCAATATACGGGTCTTTTTAGATCTTTACATACAACAGACAGAGAGAGGAAGCTGTAAGCTAGCACCCGCAGAAGGAAAAGCTGCAGCATTGCTTACTTGAGGCTGTACATTGTGGTGGGTTTGTAAGCTTGGTTCAGGTACTCAGGGGTGGGGCTTATAGGCTAGCGCCCCCAGAAGGATGGGCAGCAGCATCGTTTGGGAGATGGGCAGCAGCAGGCTAGTGCCAGTCTTCTGGTACCACAGCTCAGAGATAATGTAGTGCTTGATGTTGTAAGCGGGGGTGAGTTTGAACATGTGGTCATTATATTCAGGGGTGGGGCTTACAAACTAGCACCCTATGGTCAACAAGCTGGCATCACGGTACGGTTAATATATGGCTGTTTTCTGGTCACAGTCTTTCATATATTCATTAATATTCAAAAATGTACAGGTGCCTATACGCACTGTGTGACTCAGTCCTAAACCAATTCGCCTATCTTGGTATCACATCCAACAGAAATACAAAACAGGATAGACAAAATTCAAGTAGAAAAGTTTGTTTCTTTTATAGTAGATATAGTATTCATACAGAAGATAAACCCAACATAATTCAATTCAGATCAGCGCAGAACTGTTGTGATACGACTTGAATTATGTTGGATTTACCTTCTGTATGAATACTATATCTACTATAAAGGAAACAAACTGCTATTTGAATTTTGTCTGTCCTGTTTTGAATTTCTATTAGTCTTTTGTATATTAGCACTACTATTCAAGACAGAGTGTTACTTGAGGCTGTAGGCGGGGGTGGGTTGTAGGTGTGGTCAAGGAATTTAGGGGTGGGGCTTATAAACGAACACTCTCGGGTAGACAATTGTCACCAGAATACTGATGACTTCCCTTACAATACAGCACGGCTAGTAGTCACCTACTACAACCTTGTTATAAGTGACATCCTCAGCCGTGCACTGTATATTAGAATTTTATGTTAACAGTAACTACATAGGCATAAAGGAAAGGGGGGAAAAAAATCACAATTATTACTTTAGATCCAGAGCAGATTTACCCAGGAGATCCTCATTCTCAGCGCATCTCCTCTGGACTGACACAGGCAATTATAGCACTCAATACACTTTATCTTATAATGATGCTGCAAATTAAGATATATCAAGTCTGCAGAGGAAGGTAAAAGCTACGACACCGAGAAGGAACGGAAGCCGAGCAAAGAAAGAGAGACATCCTTAAGGTACTAAGGGTGAAAGGCAGGACGAGAGAAGTCGTTCTGTGCAACAATCACTGTCAGTCCGCACAGGAGCACTGTGCCCTTAAAGGAGCTGTGAACCAAAAGTCTGCAGCTTAGAAATAGAGATCTGAGACGTGACAGTGATCGGGGGCAGAAACTTAGGGCCCTATTACATGGGACGATTATCGTTCGATCGTTCGGTTTTAAACGATAATATTTTAGTGTAATAGCAGACAACGATTAAACAACCTATGAGAAATAATTGGTCGTTTCATAGAATTTGGACCTATTTTTTTCGGTGATTGTTTGCAAATCGTGCTCATGTAATAAGACGTAGTTCGCAGTAGCGACAAATGCAATAGCGACGACAAATGACCGCAAGAACGATCCTAAGTAAAGATCATTGTTCCCTGTAATTGGGTGAATGATTTCAGGTCATTTGCCATAGCGGTTGTTTGAGTTTGTTTATTGTTAATCGTCAAAAAAACGCTTTGTGTAGTAGTACCCTTCCTATGTGTCACACCACAGCAGGTTTACAGCCAGGCTGATAACACAATCAGTATTTATTTCAATAGGGCCTATAGAGTTTGATGATAGGGCCCATGGTATCATGCATATAAATATGCACACAGTTTTAGGAATTATTATACGTAGTAAAAATAAGATAGATAAAGGTGACAGAAAAGCCCTGCTAACATGGAGTGAGGCTGTATTCGCACAGTCGCAGTTTTGTTCTGTTTCTTTGTTACGTAATTAAACCCTAATTGATTATGTGGAATTTTGTCTGAATCGTCAGTCTGGGCTTTGCCATGTGATCGGCATTACCAGGCTTTATAATGTAATCACCATTGATCAAATTTGAGAGCCCACATAATCAATTAGGCTTTATCGCAACAAAACTGCGAATGTGTTGACACAGCCTTGAGTTATGTTTCCATCATTTTTTGGCTGTTTGACGGCCCTCATTTGTACAATAAGGCCGTCAATTTGAAATAATGGCCAATATTTGGACTCAAGCGGCCCATAAAAAAAGACGTTATGGAAACTGAACCTTAAAGTGTACCTGCCACAATGGGTTGCTTCCGGATCGGTGTCGAGATGCGTACCAATGGTGGATCCAATGAGGGTCACTTACATCACTTCCAGAAGGGTCCCATTGTGACAGGTACACTTTAAAGAGAAACAGACAGACAGCATATATCCATGTTGCCAGCTACTGAGCGAGCAACCTGTAGGTACCTTCCTCTTCCCTGTGTGATCCAGTATTTTGTGGGTCAGTGTTACAGAGGGAGGTTTGCCTGCCCTGATCTCCAGCCACAACTCTGTCTTCAGGCCGCCTCCTGCCTCCACTGACAATGACAGACAGCCGCCTCATGTTGAAATTCATCACAGATGAAGATGAGCCGTCTGTCAATCACATTCGGGTAAGCAGGGGGTTGGCTGAACACACATGAAGATCCTCTTTTCCCCCCAAAATGCTGGATCACACAGTGAAGATGAAGGTACCTGCTGGATGCTTGGTCAGTAGGTATCTGGAAACTGGCAGCATGTTCCCTTTAGGCAATCCAATGCAAGTTCATTCTGCCCAGGGCAAAGCAGTAGAGGGCACCTGATTGTGTATAGATTAAACCTATAATCTACAATGATAAAAGACGTAACAGAGCTCCTGGTGTCCCTGTTTTGTGGCTGTGCACATTTACATATGTAAAGTATGAGATGTTCCCTAAATGCAGATGAGGAAACTAAACAAATAGTAACATCAAAATCTGTCTTTGAGTGCAATCGTGTCCTGGTTACACTTCCCCTTTAAATGAGATGAGTGACCACTAATAAGGGGAGCTGCCCCCCACATTTCCCAGGCACCATAATGGCTGCTAGTTATGCTGTGATTCATCCCCAGCTCTTGCATGGCTGCTTACTGTAACTTGGCAGCTCTGTCTCTCCTCAGATGCACCTGCTCAGGATTACAGTAACAGTGTGTTTATGAGCCTTCAACAGGTGATTACAGGAAGACGCCGCAATCTGAGTCCTCGGGAATGACTCCGGGACAGGGATATGGTAAGGGATGATTAGAGAGATCCTGCAACTACAAGTTAGAATGATTCCACCACCCTGTCCCAACCGGGATAACGTGGGAAGTGATAGTGCATAGCCCGCAGTGCTACATATCTGTCATCCAGAGAAAGTTGGCAACGCTTCCGAAAACTGGATTTCAAAATGGTAACTTGCCTGCTCCTTCAGGCCTTGAGGAACAAGAACAGCCAGTTCTGCTTTTACTCAGCACATTCCAGGGCTCTTGGACGCAGCTGCACTAATGATTTCCTTAACTCCTTTCTTCGAGCAGCGAGCAACAAGTTGACTAAGAGATGAGCTGGGTGAGCGGCTCCGAACGCCTTTCTATCCCGTCGCTGGGTGCTTAGGGTGAGGAAACTGTTAATCTTGTGACTCAGCTGTAAAAATGAGGCATTGTTCCATGTCCTTACCACCAAAGACTTGCCAAACCCGTGCACGTTATAATTGTGATGCTATGGAGGTCGGAGATTGTCAAGGTCTAATGGAGGTCAGGACAAAGACCAAATGGTTGAGTGGTGACTCACTGCCAACAACCTAGAAGAAAATTCCAGCAAAGAAACTGTTCATTCTGGCCACAATACGCTCTGTAGGTGGTTTGAAACGTGCCACCAAAAGTACCAGCATTGTTCTTCACTGTAGCTTCATACTTTTTGTGGCCAACAGTATATGCTGTACCACCATCTACACCTGTATACCAGGGGTCAACCAACTGAGAAATCTATTGTATCCTAATCTTCAACACTTTTCTCTATTTCTATGTCAAATCTTTAATGAAACAACCAGTATCGAGATATGGCGTATACCAATGAGAAGCTCAACATGGGGCTACAACCTGATCAGTGTCCCTGGGCTCTTCATTCCTGACCAGGTGGACACCTGACCTGAGTTAGACAGCGGGCGGTGGAGCAAAGAACGTGAGTCGACAGTAGTGAGTGCATGCTGGTGGGTTACAACTGTACAACTGCTGGCCTTAAATCGGCTCTGTACCCACAATCTGACCCCCCCCCCCCAAACCACTTGTACCTTTGGATAGCTGGTTTTAAGGATACCCATGCCTTAAGATTCTGACACCCCTCTGTCCCTCCTCCTCACCCGGGTCATCATTGGGAAGCCCCTAGAACACTTTCTCCTATTCACCTGTGTGAACACTGCACATGTGCTGGATCGTTAAGGCACCTGTGCAGTGTTCTGACAAGTGATGAATAGGAAAAATTGTTTTAGGGGCTTCCTAATGATGAGGTGGGATGGAGGGGCGTCGCAGTCCTAGAGCACACACACTATAGGCCACGCCAATTTGACACAGGGCTGCACATTTAAAAGTTGTTTTTTAGGACAATAACTGCATCACCTGCCGAATGGACCCAAGGACACATCTTGGACTAAAATCAGCTATTCTCCAGCTACATTTTTGGGATGGAATTTTTGTTTAATGAAGAAAACTCCAGTACAAGTCCTGCCAAGCCTCTGAGTCCCTTCTAACATGTACGTACAATAGTAATTGTGTAGTAAGCTAAAGACAAATTGGTTGCTTAGTATGAACTAAAAAGACTTGTTAGGTTGTTAGGTAATTTACCCTTAACACCCAGACTGACAGCCCTGACGCAATTGCTAAGCAAGCTGGAAAGGGAAATGAAGCCATCATGCCATGGCAGTTTCACCTCCATATATTAAATGCATGAAGCCCTACGGGGACACATGGAGTCTCTACACTTTTCACTGCGGACCTTAGGCATATGCTACCATGTGATACTGTATTACAGAGATATTGTCCTACTATGAACACCACATTATGGATTAGTACAATGAGCACTGTATATAATGATAATATATTATGGAACAAGCTTCTGTCTGTATAATCTTCTTGTGTGGCCCGATATCTGCCTTAACGTCTTTTGTGTTGGAATCCATCATTGCTGCTACTTTGTTTTCGGCATGACAAGAACGGGGGAGTCTGTGCTGCGGGGGTCGTCCTATTGTCTCCACTCTCCTGCATTGAGCGTGCCATGGTATACAATGCGGGCAGCGGATTAACCATAATGCACCGCTTTACAAAACTCTCACTAAATATTCAGAGTTCTCCTCTTCACAAAAAAAAAAATAAAAAGATGAATTTTCTCACTTTGCTTCTGAGTCTATCACCCTTTAAATCACTATTTTCTAAATTCAAACCAGTCTGTCACGTTTCCAAATTTTGCATTCTCCCTCACAGCCCAATTAGGAGGAAATCTTCACCGCTGAGGTTCTCAGGACAAACATTGAATATTACTGTAAAATTCCAAATAAATCCTTACGCCGATGTGTGCAAATGAATGGCTGATGCAGCTCTAGGTGCGCTGGGGGGAAAAGAGGTGTCGCTGCCATCATGGAGATAGGTGGCTTCCAAAGCTGAAAGTGTTGATGTGCGCAGCAATGAGGAGCTGGGTGTGGGGGGTAGGCGTCCAGCCCTAAGTTTCCTCCACAACAAAGTACTTTAGTTCCTGAAATGTAGTTTGTTATATGCACTTTATTACTACCTGTTGGCTGGGAATGTATACTACAGGGCTAGTCAGCATTATGTGTCTTGTAATATGTGCACAATACATGACCAGAATATGTCACATGGTAACCAAAGCACTGCATCTGTACTCCATCTGTAAGCTGTAGGCAGCAGAAGGCCCTTGAGCTCCTATTGACTCCAATGGGATCTTCAGCACCAAACTGACCAACAAACAAAAGAAGTCACTTCCCTTTTCATGTGTTTCTCTGGCTTCCATTGAGTAGGGTTTTGGACTTTGATTCAGCAATCTGTGCGTTTTCAGAGACAGCTCATCGTTTTCCTGTGTTAACACAACCTGGCATCTTATTAAGGAGCAGTGACATCACAAAAACATAGTCTCAATGATCTCACAAAGAAGTAGGTGCTATAGGTCCTTACTGTCCCTTGGTGGGCCTCCAATAAGGAAATTAAATGTGGCATCCTCCTATTCTGCAGGACAGAACCACACCACATACCACATACAGCAGCACTCGGAAAGATCACTAATCTGTAATCTGGAAATACATTGACCCCTTGCGCCACCCATATGGGGTCAGTACACTTAGCCATGTACGTGAGCCCTTACTGATACATAGAATCTGTGAATGTCATTCTTCTATACTTTTTTCTATAACTCTATCTATACTATAGACACAAAGGGAGGGGGTTGTGCGGATACAACCTGCAGAGACGAGGTGGGCACGGCAGGGGACAATAAACTGTTAGATCTACAGTAAACATTGTCTCAGGCAAAACAGACTGTTGGTTAAACACATGCAAATCATCAGCTGGCACATGTCAAACAATGCATTTCCACTGTGTGCCTCGTATCTGTGTCCCGGGCACCATGGTGAAGAGAACGGTGATAGTGCCAGCCGACTCAGAGAGGGAAGACAATGTGTGAAAGTGTCTACCAGATCATCCGTTCATCCGTCATTGTAGATACGTCTATGTCCAAAACTATAGCTGCCAAATCGGAAGACCACAGGATCATTGGTCTATGGGTATGAGTGAGGTCAAAGCAGTGAACCTGTGCTTTAATCTGAAGTCCACTGAATACGTCAGAACTTTGTGAAACTTCCAAATAGCCTTCTGCTACCTTCTTCATGATGCATATTAAAATTGACAATCAGAAAACTCTGAGAAAGTTATTTGAAAGACCTACAGTTCTATAAAGCTCGGCCAGTTTAAAGGAGAAGTGTGGTAAAAATTTTGATTAAAGTATTGTATTGCCTCCCAAAAGTTATACAAATTAGCAATATACACTTATTACAGGAAATGCTTATAACATGTTTTTTTTCCCCTGCACTTACTACTACATCAACGGCTTCACTTCCTGGATAAAAATGGTGATGTCACTTTCTGGATAACATGGTGATGTCACTTCCTTGATAAAAATGGTGATGTCACTTTCTGGATAACATGGTGATGTCACTTTCTGGATAACATGGTGATGTCACTTTCTGGATAACATGGTGATGTCACTTCCTGGATAACATGGTGATGTCACTTCCTGGATAACATGGTGATGTCACTTCCTGGATAACATATTGTTGTCACTTTCGGGATAAAATGGAGATGTCACTTCCTGGATAACATGGTGATGTCACTTCCTGGATAAAAAAGGTGATGTCACTTCCTGGATAACATGGTGATGTCACTTCCTGGATAACATGGTGATGTCATCACTCCCAGGGCTGTGCGGGCTGTGGCTGCTTGAGAGGATGATGGCAGAGGGATGCTCAGTGTTCCTCCAGTGCCCTGTGTCCCTCTGCCATCATCCTCTCCAGCAGCCACAGCCTGCACAGCTCTCGGAGTCGGGTCGTGACATCACCATGTTATCCAGGAAGTGACAACCCCATGTTATCCAGGAAGTGACATCACCATGTTATCCAGGAAGTGACATCACCATGTTATCCAGGAAGTGAAGTCTTGATGCAGTAGTAAGTGCAGGGAAAAAAAAGCCCTGTATGTGCATTTCCTGTAGTAAGTGTATATTGGTGATTTGTATAACTTATGGGGGGGGGGGGGCAATACAATTCTTTAATAAAAATTTTCACCGGACCTCTCCTTTAACATTTAGATGCGTGGGTTCCTCTATAGAGGTGCTGGAATGGACCTTGGTCAAGAAGATCTTCTAAGAGCCCCACCAATCAGAATATATTATATAATGCTTCAATGACAGGCATGCATCACAGGCATGCATCACTTTCCAAGGTCTATTGGCAGTGGGTGTGAGGTTGTTGGGGCTTTCTGTAACTCCTTCTCCTACAATGACAATTAATATATTTTACTAGAGATGAGTGAACCTGGAGCATGTTCTGGTTTATACAAACCTGAACTCGCATCTTTTGAATACCAGTGGCTGAAGAAGTTGGATGCAGCCCCAGGAAGTCCTAGAAAACATGGATACAGCCTATGGCTATGTTCACACTACGTAAGTTTCGTAATAATAATCACGGCCATTGTTGCCAAATTGCAACAACAGCAGTGATTACTACGGAACTTACATTGTGCTGCCGTCTATGGAATTCCGGCCGGAGGGTATAGACATAGTATACACTACGGCCGGGATCCCGAGCGGCGCCGCAAAAAACTGACATGTCAGTGTTCTGTGGCCGCTATTCATTGAATAGTGGCCGCAGAGAACCTGTCAGTACACACAATTGAGCGTGTGGCTATGGCCGCACGCTCAATTGTGAGCAGCGGCGAATTGGGATGCGAGCACACACTGATGCGTCCGTTTCTCAATTCATCAGAAATAAAGATAAGCGTCCGGTACTGCAGTATCGACCGAGATGATCTTCTCTGACACCGGCTGAGAGCTCTAAGTCCGCTCATCTTTATTCTTTACACTAAGAGCTATATTATATATATATATTTATTGGCTATAACTTGGCAAAAAAAACCACAGGAGGACCAGGGGATGACACAACAATGATGCTAGGTAACAACAGGGATCAGGGATCACAATGGGTGACACAATAACCACCAACAATGATTCATTACATAAATGTCTTCTGATGTAGAAGAAGCCGTTGAACCCTCATTGACACTTGGGCCATGTATTACTGATACCTCTACACCCTTTGCAGCATGCATGGGGAATCTTCGGCCCTCCGGCTGTTGTAAAACTATGATTCCCATCATGCCTGGACAGCCAAAGCTAATATTTTGTCTGTCCAGGCATTATGGGATTTGTAGTTTGGTCCCCCATCCCTGCTCTACAGCTTTGTCTAGCTGAGGTGGGTCCTCAGAATCAGAAGCCCACAGGTCCCTAATAAAGAACTGACTAGGAGAATAATTAGGTCGGACGCAAGTTGTCGCTGTGATCTAACAAAGTAGTTTGGTCCCACAATTCTTTGAGACATTTTGGGATACGGATCAAGTGCTTAATGATCTCCTGGCATGAGACTGCAGTAATGCCCAGTCTTGCCATGTGTCATTTGTCTCAAATGTGAGACACCATACAGTGCACTGCTCATTACAGCAAATCCTGGACCCCCACCTCAGTCCACAGCATCTCAGGGGGGCATAATTCCTTAAAGGGTTACGTCAAGGAGGTTATTTAGGGGAATAGTAACCACAAAACCAAGACCAGGGCATTAAAGCCCTGACAGAATGTTTGGATAACGCCAGTTTTTCCCAGTCAACTGAACCGATGAGAAGCATGGCCCTGATGTCTTCCTCTATATAGTGGTGGTCTCCAGGGGCTTACCAGCCTTCAGCCCAATAGAGGTGATCTTCAAATTGTGCCTCTCCAGCTGTTACAAAACTACTACACCTATCATGCCCTGACAGCCTTTAGGCCCAATTACACTAAATGATTATTGGCCTCACTCCACGCTCCCTGTCTGTGTGTGTGTAATGGCATAGTGTTTATCACTTCCTTCCTCAAGGTGCCAATGGTGGGGATTCACTGTAGGAAAAATGTCATGGTCCATACAGAAGGGTCACACTACTTGCTATGGGGTGTGTAGAGATAGACGCTAGCTAAGGTTATGGGGTCTTTAGTGATAGACTATAGCTCAGGCTAAGACGCCTTCATAGATGGATGGTCAGTAAAGATGGACCCTAGCTGAAGCAAAGAGGTCTGTGGAGATGACCCTAGCTGAGGCTATGGGGACAGTAGAGATGGACCCTAGCTCAGGTTATGGGTTGGTAAAAATGGACCCTAGCTGAGGCAATGGATATGTAGAGATGGCTCCTCCCTGAGGCTATGGGGTCAGTAGAAATGGACACTCGCTGAGGCTATGGGGTCAGTGGAGATGGGTCGTAGCTGGCCGGGTAATGTTATTCTAGCTTTGGCTTTGACAATGCACAGGTGCTGTAACATACGCGAACAGGAGGGAAAATATACTTAGGGTCACAAGGGATAGAAGGCAATGATAAGGAAGATGCTGCTTGTTCCCGATAACATTATGAATCTTGCCCTGGGATGTCCTCTACTCTATGTATGGCCCCTGCTGCCACATATATTATGGTTTCCCCCAGTCGTGCCCATAAGCTTACTAATAATATGGGAATTAGTGAATGTCGTGCATGGCGTGGCAGAAGGTAAAATTAGAAACACTGTTATCTTATTGCTAATGCCCCCTCTCTGAACTGTTGCTTTACGCTGGATTACCTAAGGAAGTGAATTTCTGCTATTTAAATTGATGTCGTTTCTTCTCGCTAGCTCTCGCTGACCCTGTCTGACACCCTAGCTGCAATTCCAGAACTTCCACTAACGCCAAATTAAGAGTCCCCTGGACTCCTGAACTTGTGTCCAGACAATTAATCAGAACAATTTCCAGCAGCTCCCTGGAGCAGCCAATTATTTCCCAGAGCGCTTTGCCACAGGTGAAAAGTGTTCGCATTCATCTTGTAAAGAGGAGAGTATTATGCCGGTAATAATTTGAGGCAGCGCTATTAGGAAATATTAAATATTTTCCCTGGTTGGAGGGTCCCTGGTGTAAGTGTTTCCTGTGCCAACAGACCGGACGTCAGCCGCACCGGGATACGTACTGTGCTATGGTCTGCTGCTCTGGTTGTCACACAAAGGGGGCAATTATAATTATATAACTATGGACTATTGTAGAACAGTACCCTCTGGAGCCCTAAATGAGATGTTACCATACAATTTACCATCACCATAGGGTATTCTATAGGTTAGGGTTAAATGATGATATTAATATGGCCAGAAAATGATTGGATTTAGTTGCACTAGTGAACAGGTCACTTTTACCCTACAGGGAAAGTGAGACTCCTGGGTGACGCCATATAGTGTAAACTGTACTGTTACTAAAAAGTCTCTAATGCTCTAATTGGCTGCAGGTTCATCCAGATCTCTGAATGTTCTAAAGATCTGATTGGCTGCTGACTGATCTAGACCTCCAATCATTCTAGTTCATTGATTGGCTGCAGGTTGATCTAGATAGACATCCATGTTACTATGGTCTGGACTCTAATGGTCTGATTGGCTGAAGATTGGTCTAAATTCTCTGGATCTTCCAAGGCTGTTTGGCAGCAAGTTGATCAGGACCTCTGGGGTGCTTCAATGCTCTGAATAGCTTCGGAGGGTCACTGCACAATAACCTTGCAGAAAATCCGCATTTAACTACTGTACAATGTTCACCACAATGGCAGCCTTTGGCTATTTTTGTAAATATAAAATCTTTGACTACATAAAAAAATGTCTAAAAATTACTCAATGTAAAAAAAAAAAAAAAGGGCACATTTCAACAACCCCAGCAATATAAAAAGAGACTACTATAGGTCATACATTACGTAAAAATTATATATAAAGAAAAGACTAAGCGGCACATACTGTACATACCCAATCTGCAGTTCCTTAATGATATCACAAAAAGAGCTAAATAAAAGCGCTGAGCCCCCACCCTACCCCCCAATCCCCGGAACAAAGACGTTGCAGTGAAGTCCCTAAACCCCTTGGGTATTGGTCAGGGATTTGTGCTCTCTCTGATTTCTTTGGAGGCGCCCCCAACAGAATAAAACTTTACACGTGAGTTGAATTCACACACAGTTCTATTTGGAAAAGAAGATTTCTGGAAGAAGAAAAAAAGAAGCCAAGAGCTAAGAAGGGGAAGAGCAAGATGTCTGTGTGGACCACACCCTGCACATATACCATAGGGGTTAACAAGTAGTCTTAGATCTGTGCGTCACTTTCTATAACTCTCCTAGAAGTGCCAAAATAATCACGGCTGCCTCCCGCTGAAGCACGGGAAATGATCTTATCTAATCCTATTGAAATATCCTACACGGCACAGTATAGGCCTTTCACAATGCAGCTCCAATCTAAACTATTGTTCGCATTGTGGACCCAGCAGAAAGTTCAGGGAACATTGTGCATCGATATAACAGCAGACAAAGCCCCTTATCTCCCATCTAAATATGTTCATTTTTATTTAGCTCTCAGTCCCGGAACTGCCTCAATTATATATAGCTGGAGCATGCCAAGAGCTGGTAAACAGCATCAGAAAGAGTACATTGAGTAACAGAATTATATTACACATGGATCAGAGGGAGGGATCAGTATGCGGCCCTCAGCCTGCGCCTCTCTGAGGGGAACGAGCCTTCCGACACTCAGGGACAGGCACAGAACATGGGAGGATGGGACGAGCTGCGGGCAGGACCTACTCATTCATAACTGGCGTCATGTATGAGACGTGCAGACTGTGTACGCTGGCAACATATACCCTAATGGCAAGAGTTTCTGGAGATGATAGCAATGCAACAATGGCAGAGCCAGACGTCCGACCAACCTGCTTCATGCCGTGGTGCTAGATGACTGGCAGATGCCCATCTTGCTATCCTCGTCTTGGGTCAGTTAGAGGAAGTAAAGGGAGAGCGTGGAGGTGAGCTGCCAGACACTGTGTGTCATTGCATAGCTCTCCACCCCCTCTGCCTCACGCAGGGACACTTTGTGCCCAATGCCCTGGGCTCCCGGCCACTTTGGACTTTCTTCCCACTGGCTCCAAACACTAAGCTGTACACAGCATATTGGAAAAACTGACAGCATTGTCTGCACATTGCAGCCTAAGAGAATTACACCGTGTAACTGCACGAATATAAACATGTTCATCTCTCTTATGTAAGTGAAGATACCTTCCCGAGTCCGGCCAGACCGACTGTGTTTGTGATATCCTACAGGGCGATTGCAGTCAATGTTGTCGGAAAAAAAGAAGAGACTTATGTGGCACAAGCTTGGTCTATTCTCATAGCTGAAAAACAAGATGACTTGAGAAGTGCATAAGTGTCAGTCCTACCGAGCAGTGTCCTGGCACCGATGGCTCTCCAGCTGTTGCAAAACTACAACTTCCATTATGCCCTAACAGCTGAAGGCTCTGAAGTGGTGGTCTCCAACCTGCGGCTCTCCGGCTGCTGTAAAACAACACCTATCATGCCCTGGCAGGCTATAGCCCTATGGAGGTGCTCTCCAGTCTTCCTCTATATAGTGCTATATACTGTAAGCTCCAGGGGCTTACCAGCCTTCAGCCCGATAGAGGTGATCTTCAAATTGTGCCTCTCCAGCTGTTACAAAACTACTACACCTATCATGCCCTGACAGCCTTTAGGCCCGATTACACTAAATGATTATTGGCCTCACTCCATGCTCCCTGTCTGTGTGTAATGGCAGAGGCAGCAAGCAGGGGACAAGGGGCAAGTGAGAAAATCATATCATGTTATATGGCCTTTAGGCTCTACAGCAGTAGTCCAAAACCAGTGGTCTTCAGCCTTTGGCTCTAGAGAAGTGGTCTCCAGCTGGTCTAAAATTACAATTCCTATCACAATGGTCTTTGGCTCTATTGCACTGGTCTCCAGTCTGTTGCAAAACTACAACTCCCAAGGCTACAGATCACCACTATAGAGCTGAAAGCTGTTAGGGCAGAGTGTGCAGGAGCTATAGTGTTGCAACAGCTGGGGAGCCACAGTTTAGAGACCGCCGCTATAGAGCCAAAGGCTGAAGACCATCGCTACAAAGCCCTGTTAATTCCTTCAAAGGGTCGTCCCACTAGAGACACTGATAGCAGATCACTGGGATATTCCCATAATACACTTGTGGCAGTTTGGTTCCTGCAGGCATTGTTCACCATAAGGACAGTCATTAACCATTGTAGGCTGCCCATGCTGCAGTGTCAGACATGTAATGATAATAAAAATAATAAAAATATTATAATGTCTCAGCCTTATGGTATCAGTGTCTTTATGGCTTTAGTATTGTAAGCTGCTGAACGCATCAGTCTCCTGCTTGTTTTTTCCTTTTTAATCTTATTATAACTTTTATAAGATCAGGTTTCAGCATAATCAAGAAAGCAGATATAAGGGGCCACACAGGATCGTCGTCTTTTTCACGATACGTCGCCGCAGCCGGCGTCTTCATCTTCATGCTAATGCTTGATTTCCATATATTAGATGGACCTGTCAGTTTGGAGTGAAAGGAGAAGCCTGAAGGATGGGATGAGCCAAAACGACAAGGATGGTGTTATTTTAAAGGGAACAGGTGGCTGCATTGCTTTACCACTTTCCAAAGAAAGCTGGCTCTCTGCGGAGCTGACAGCAGGGACAAATGCAAAGCACTGTGATAAACAAATTCTCCACCAGAGACGAGTGCGCTCCACCATAGCCGCACACCCAGGATCACACTCCTGCCCTGGTGGGGGGCTTACAATAAAAACCTCTAGCCAGGGAGGGATGAGCCCTCTATTTATACACCGGAGGGGGTCGCACAGTGCGCCATTATCTTCTTGCCTCTAGAGGTGATCTCGGCCAACAAGGCCTGTTTCCCACCTGGGAAGATGGGGACTCAGGAGCGGGGAGTAGTTTTGGTTCCTCAGTTTTAGATACATAGAAAACCTGATTAAACCTTGTGGTCTAATAGATAAAAACCCCGGTCTCACAAAGATGATAGAATCAGTGATCAAAGTGTCAATACCGGCAATCAGAATTATTATGCAAACTGGAACTTTCAAAACCTAAATCAATGTGGTATGTGAAATAAAACATGTTATGGAAAAGACGGGACTGTTATATAGCGGCCTTCAGGAGACTGGACCTGGATACAGTAAGTATAGCTGTTATATAGCGGCCTTCAGGAGACTGGACCTGGATACAGTAAGTATAGCTGTTATATAGCGGCCTTCAGGAGACTGGACCTGGATACAGTAAGTATAGCTGTTATATAGCAGCCTTTAGGAGACTGGACCTGGATACAGTAAGTATAGCTGTTATATAGCTGCCTTCAGGAGACTGGACCTGGATAATAAGTATAGCTGTTATATAGCTGCCTTCAGGAGACTGGACCTGGATACAGTAAGTATAGCTGTTATATAGCTGCCTTCAGGAGACAGGACCTGGATACAGTAAGTATAGCTGTTATATAGCTGCCTTCAGGAGACTGGACCTGGATACAGTAAGTATAGCTGTTATATAGCTGCCTTCAGGAGACTGGACCTGGATAAAGTAAGTATAGCTGTTATATAGCTGCCTTCAGGAGACTGGACCTGGATACAGTAAGTATAGCTGTTATATAGCCGCCTTCAGGAGACTGGACCTGGATGCAGTAAGTATAGCTGCCTTCAGGAGACTGGATCTGGATACAGTAATATAGCTGTTATATAGCTGTTATATAGGAGACTGGACCTGGATACAGTAAGTATAGCTGTTATATAGCCACCTTCAGGAGACTGGATCTGGATGCAGTAAGTATGACTGTTATATAGCTGCCTTCAGGAGACTGGACCTGGATACAGTACGTATAGCTATTATATAGCCGCCTTCAGGAGACTGGACCTGGATGCAGTAAGTATAGCTGTTATATAGCTGTCTTCATGAGACTGGACCTGGATACAGTAAGTATAGCTGTTATATAGCTGCCTTCAGGAGACTGGACCTGGATAAAGTAAGTATAGCTGTTATATAGCTGCCTTCAGGAGACTGGACCTGGATACAGTAAGTATAGCTGTTATATAGCCGCCTTCAGGAGACTGGACCTGGATGCAGTAAGTATAGCTGCCTTCAGGAGACTGGATCTGGATACAGTAATATAGCTGTTATATAGCTGTTATATAGGAGACTGGACCTGGATACAGTAAGTATAGCTGTTATATAGCCACCTTCAGGAGACTGGATCTGGATGCAGTAAGTATGACTGTTATATAGCTGCCTTCAGGAGACTGGACCTGGATACAGTACGTATAGCTATTATATAGCCGCCTTCAGGAGACTGGACCTGGATGCAGTAAGTATAGCTGTTATATAGCTGTCTTCAGGAGACTGGACCTGGATACAGTAAGTATAGCTGTTATATAGCAGCCTTCAGAAGACTGGACCTGGATACAGTAAGTATAGCTGTTATATAGCTGCCTTCAGGAGACTGGACCTGGATACAGTAAGTATAGCCGTTATATAGCTGCCTTCAGGAGACTGGATCTGGATACAGTAAGTATAGCTGTTATATAGCCACCTTCAGGAGACTGGATCTGGATGCAGTAAGTATGACTGTTATATAGATGCCTTCAGGAGACTGGACCTGGATACAGTACGTATAGCTATTATATAGCCGCCTTCAGGAGACTGGACCTGGATGCAGTAAGTATAGCTGTTATATAGCTGTCTTCATGAGACTGGACCTGGATACAGTAAGTATAGCTGTTATATAGCTGCCTTCAGGAGACTGGACCTGGATAAAGTAAGTATAGCTGTTATATAGCTGCCTTCAGGAGACTGGACCTGGATACAGTAAGTATAGCTGTTATATAGCCGCCTTCAGGAGACTGGACCTGGATGCAGTAAGTATAGCTGCCTTCAGGAGACTGGATCTGGATACAGTAATATAGCTGTTATATAGCTGTTATATAGGAGACTGGACCTGGATACAGTAAGTATAGCTGTTATATAGCCACCTTCAGGAGACTGGATCTGGATGCAGTAAGTATGACTGTTATATAGCTGCCTTCAGGAGACTGGATCTGGATACAGTAAGTATAGCTGTTATATAGCTGCCTTCAGGAGACTGGACCTGGATAATAAGTATAGCTATTATATAGCCGCCTTCAGGAGACTGGACCTGGATGCAGTAAGTATAGCTGTTATATAGCTGTCTTCAGGAGACTGGACCTGGATACAGTAAGTATAGCTGTTATATAGCAGCCTTCAGAAGACTGGACCTGGATACAGTAAGTATAGCTGTTATATAGCTGCCTTCAGGAGACTGGACCTGGATACAGTAAGTATAGCCGTTATATAGCTGCCTTCAGGAGACTGGATCTGGATACAGTAAGTATAGCTGTTATATAGCTGCCTTCAGGAGACTGGACCTGGATACAGTAAGTATAGCTGCCTTCAGGAGACTGGACCTGGATACAGTAAGTATAGCTGTTATATAGCTGCCTTCAGGAGACTGGATCTGGATGCAGTAAGTATGACTGTTATATAGCTGCCTTCAGGAGACTGGACCTGGATGCAGTAAGTATAGCTGTTATATAGCTGTCTTCAGGAGACTGGACCTAGATACAGTAAGTATAGCTGTTATATAGCAGCCTTCAGGAGACTGGACCTGGATACAGTAAGTATAGCTGTTATATAGCTGCCTTCAGGAGACTGGACCTGGATACAGTAAGTATAGCCGTTATATAGCTTCCTTCAGGAGACTGGATCTGGATACAGTAAGTATAGCTGTTATATAGCTGCCTTCAGGAGACTGGACCTGGATACAGTAAGTATAGCTGCCTTCAGGAGACTGGACCTGGATACAGTAAGTATAGCTGTTATATAGCTGCCTTCAGGAGACTGGACCTGGATACAGTAAGTATAGCTGTTATATAGCTGCCTTCAGGAGACTGGACCTGGATACAGTATGTATAGCTGTTATATAGCAGCCTTCAGGAGACTGGACCTGGATACAGTAAGTATAGCTGTTATATAGCTGTCTTCAGGAGACTGGACCTGGATACAGTATGTATAGCTGTTATATAGCTGCCTTCAGGAGACTGGACCTGGATACAGTAGGTATAGCTGTTATATAGCTGCCTTCAGGAGACTGGACCTGGATACAGTAAGTATAGCTGTTATATAGCTGCCTTCAGGAGACTGGACCTGGATACAGTAAGTATAGCTGTTATATAGCCTTCAAGAGACTGGACCTGGATACAGTAAGTATAGCTGTTATATAGCTGCCTTCAGGAGACTGGATCTAGATACAGTAAGTATAGCTGTTATATAGCTGCCTTCAGAAGACTGGACCTGGATAAAGTAAGTATAGCTGTTATATAGCAGCCTTCAGGAGACTGGACCTGGATACAGTAAGTATAGCTGTTATATAGCAGCCTTCAGGAGACTGGACCTGGATTTCTGGTAAATATAGCTGTTATATACCAGCCTTCAGGAGACTGGACCTGGATTTCTGGTAAGTATAGCTGTAAGGGTGCGTGCACACTATGGAATTCCGGCGTATAACCCGCGGCGTATTCCGTCGCTCGTACCCGCACGCGGCGGCATGCATCTCCACTCGTGCCATAGACACTATTCTATGCACAGTCGGATTACGTATTCCGCCGAAAGAGTTGACATGATTTCATCCTTTTTAAGGACATCACGAATGTGCCATTCATGACATCCGTGAAAACCACTGATCCCATAGAGTCCTATGGGCTGATCAATGCTGCATTTTTAATCCACATTAGGATATGTCCTTTTTTTTTATGGAACGGATGAAGGATCAAAATTAAAATGGACTGTGTGAATAGCCCAATATAAATCAATGTGCTCTAAGTTGAAACATGATTGTGGATCTATAATTACAGACAACTTTACGGTACGTGTCTTTTTACATCGTAATATATCTGTCCTTTTATCAACCGATCAGTGGCGTAGCTACCATAGAGGCAGGGTAGGCAGTTGCTATGGGGCCCGTGTAGGAGGAGGACCCGGGGGAGAAGGTAAGAGTGTGTGTTCTTCTGCTTAACTTCTTATGTACTGCAGTGTGTAAATGACTCAATGTTTACTTACATCTTGCAACACAAAAAAGGGTTAATAAGCAGATCACAGAGATCTCTGCTTCACTGCACTGATAACCCCAGACCCCTGTTCTCAGCAGCTGCAAGCAAGTAGGAAAGGAAAATATGCAGAGGTCAGGGGTTATCAGTGCACCAGCAGTAAAGCAGATAAATATATATATGCGCAGTGCTTAAATTCTTTTGCTATGGGGCTACGCCCCTGCAGCCGATCTCACTTATTACCCACCGTGTCATGTATAGAACTACCATATAGCTCTATGGAAACACCTAACAAGCAGGGAGTGTAGAAAGTGTTCAGCTCTAAACAGCAGAATAGTGAGTGCAGCTCTGGAGTATAATACAGGATGTAACTCAGGATCAGTACAGGATCAGCACAAGCCAAAAAGACAGAAATGGCTGCACATCGCACCCATGGCTGACACGAAAGCTTGTTCAGCTACATTTAAAACCAAGGATCAGTACAGGATCAGTAATGTAATGTATGTACACAGTGACCCCATCAGCAGAATAGTGAGTGCAGCTCTGGAGTATAATACAGGATGTAACTCAGGATCAGTAATGTAATGTATGTACACAGTGATCCCACCAGCAGAATAGTGAGTGCAGCTCTGGAGTATAACACAGGATGTAACTCAGGATCAGTAATGTAATGTATGTACACAGTGACCGCACCAGCAGAATAGTGAGTGCAGCTCTGGAGTATAATACACGATCAGTAATGTAATGTATGTACACAGTGACCGCACCAGCAGAATAGTGAGTGCAGCTCTGGAGTATAATACACGATCAGTAATGTAATGTATGTACACAGTGACCGCACCAGCAGAATAGTAAGTGCAGCTCTGGAGTATAATACTGGATGTAACTCAGGATCAGTACAGGATAAGTAATACAATGGTTGAGCCTTTCCGCTAAGCTGAATGGTTTCTATGAACAGAGGTGAATTTGATGTAGAATATGATACAAGGTAGCTGGAGGAAATCACATTGTCTGTGTGAAAGGGAGGCAAAGCATTCATCCATGTCACATGTAGCACAGAACACGGCCACCACTAACTGCAGACGAAGAAGCGCGCTCAGGCAGAACGCACGGGTCAAACAAAACAAAAAAGATTAACCCTTTTAGCTGTACACTGGTTCATGTAGGAACTGTCCTCGGTTCTAAGCAATGTTATAGTATAGTCAGTGTAGAGTACCTGTGTCTGTCATGGAAGAATGCAGCATAAAGGTTAGCACAGGAGAAATTAAAGAAATAAAGGAAATATATTACTATTAATAATATTAATAATAACATAACGTAAGACTGAGTTAGACTGAGCTAAAATAAAACTTTAAAATAATTCCCATCGAATTGGAGCGTGGGGGGCGGGGTGTCTCATCTTTAGCTGCATCCCTCAAACAAAAATGCTTAAATATTGGAATTTATAAACAAAAATTCAGTTTATCATTAAATTAATTCACAACTTGTCAAAGTAAAAACTCAACATACTACAGGGGGAGGTAAAAAATCTGACATAAAATACTAGACTATACAGACTATATGGTTAATACACAATGCAAAATTAGGAAATATATTTACAAATACTATATATATATAAAAAAAAGTTTAAAGTATACAGAATGCTATAAAATAAATATATAATAAAAATACAACCAATATAATAACAGACAAATCTATAATATGAAAATGAATATATCATGCAAAATAAAAATACAATATAAAATAATAAAAATCTATTATATAAAAGAATATACAATATTAAATATATTATATATAAAAATGTAAAAGAAATATAAAATAAAAATGTAAATATAAAATATAGGTGAAATGAAATAGAAAAGTAGCATATGGCTAAAATAAATATTTAAACATTTAAAAAAAAATTCATAAAATGGAATAAACTAAATCAAGTGGAATAAAAAAAATATTGGGATAAAATATATAAATAAATACATGCTATATCTAATATTAATATACTATAAAATACATACACACACATATAAGTATATCTGTACTAATGATTGCTGCGGTGTTAGTAGTGGAGGATAGCATTGTAGAGCGCTTGGGGGCAGGGGTGATGTGTGTGGATAGAAGGGCGAGGCCGCATGACTCACGTATGACTCAGGAGTTCACATTTTTATGAATGAACTGTGCTGGGTCACCATCCCTCCGCTCTCTGCTGCTGAAAAAGCTGCATGCACACAGTGGGGGTCGCTGCATTGCACTGGGGTATACGGCTGTACATGAGGACCACCCGGCTGTGGGTGCCTGTCTGTACAGGGGGGGGGGGTGTTCTTCTTAACTGTTCTTCTTAATAATCATGAATTATTCATGGTTTTGCCGATCGGCTCTGGAGGACCCTGGCATGATGGATTTTCTTAGATACATCTGTCTTACCTCACTCGCTCCTGACCTTGACTCCTATATATTGGCGGTGTGTCGTGCACCGTGTGAGTCACTCAGTGCTGTAAATTTCATCAGGAAGATGCATTCGCTTACTATTACGTATACTTTTGCCATGGGTTAAGGAGCTTGGATGATATTGTCAAAATACAAACTATTTACGGCGGAACTTAGTGCCCAGGCTGGGGGGCAGAGGGTTAATACTTGCTGGATTTTATACCCAAATTGTTTCCATTTATAACATATCCTTCTCTAGTTCTGTAATCATATTGGGAAATGGTAAAATTACTGTTAATATTCCAGGCAATTAGAAATGAATGTCATTGTCTTCTTTCTATATGTGCATGGTGGGCAGGGTGTGTACACTCATGTGAATATATTCCAATACGAAGCTAGCCATACATGTTAGATACTGTATGTGGCAGTGAAGCCTATTAGAGATGAGCTGACCGGGTTCGAGTCCATCCGAACCCGATCGTTCGGTATTTGATTAGCAGGGGCTGCTGAACTTGGATAAAGCTCTAAGGTTGTCTGGAAAATATGGATACAGCCAATGACTATATCCATGATTTCCACATAGCCTTAGGGCTTTATCCAGCTTCAGCAGCCACCGCTAATCAAATGCCGAAAGTTCAGGTTCGGATAGACTCGAGCATGCTTAAAGTTCGCTCGTCTCTAAAGCCTACCCATATGAAAGGCCAACTATTCAGTGTACGTGGAGAAAGGCTTGGGTATGGGGGTTTAACTGATGGACTCTTTTGTTCTCAGGGAGAAAAGTGCCCCCTGGGTCTGGCAGAGGCTTCCTTCCCTCTCCCTGTACAGAACTCATGCATGCTCGGCTGATGTGAGAGTGCTGGTGTACAGGGGAGAGGGGTTGGATGAATAAGCTTTCAACCAGCAGCTATGTGTATGGACAACTTGATTCAATTGGTCTATCAAGCATTATTGGTATCCATTGTATCATGTAATATTTAATCTAAACCTCTACATATTAACTACAATTCCCATCATGTCTAGATAGCTAAAGCCAAACTTTGTAGTTGAACACCAGCTGAAGGGTCACATGTTTGACACGTGTGCAATGAAGTATCTGTCCTCTCCCATAATCCCCAGCATACCCTCTACCCCAGCCTAGAACACTGGCAATTCCATGGAAGCCAACATCTACTTAAAGTGTCCCTGTAGTTACAAAAAACTTTTGGCATGTCATAGTGACATACAGAAATAGAAAATTGCTGCAGCAAACTGCAAATGTCAGGACTCATGGTATATACTCCCCTCAGCATACACACAATAAAAACCTAAAAATTATTATTTTATAAGATTTTTTTTAAAAGAGTTTATAAGGTTCTTAGCAAACAATTTCATCACATAGAATGTACCACCTCACCATGTTAAGCTGACCCCACAAAGAGTTGGACCCTACTCCTAGCTACCGGCCTCGTCAGATTTTAGTAATTTATACATATATACTAGAGATGAGGGAATTTCCTGAAATTTGTTCAAGATCTAATTCGATACACTCAACCAGTGGACTGGATTCAGTTGTGAAAGTGCCCCGACTGCGATGAAAATTCATGTTCTATGACGTTCACAGGTCTCATAGGACTAAATCCAACCAATTTCAAGCTTTTTTAATTTCGCATTAGTGTAACTCTAATCTTAAATTAAAGGGGTATTCCAAATCTCCAATAGTTAAAGGGGTACTCCGGAGGAAAAATAAAATTCAAATCAACTGATGTCAATATATAGATTTATAGTTATATAGATTTGTGATATTTTAAATCCACTGGTGTCAATATATAGTTATATAGGTATATAGTAATCTAGATTTATGATTTGCTTTTATTTAAAAATCTCAAAACCTTTAAGTATCAGCTGCTGTATGTCCTGCAGGAAGTGGTGTATTCTTTCCAGTCTGACACAGTGCTCTCTGCTGCCACCTTTGTCCACGTCAGGAACTGTCCAAAGCAGCAGCAAATCTCCATAGAAAACCTCTCCTGCTCTGGGCAGTTCCTGACATGGACAGAGGTGGCAGCAGAGAGCACTGTGACTGGAGACAATACACCACTTCCTGCAGGACATACAGCAGCTGATAAGTATAAATCTGTATAGCTTTCTGACACCACTTGATTTAAAAACATTTTTTCTCTGGAGTGCCCCTTTAAACCCTACCCATTGGATTGGGAATAACAAAATAATCGATTGCTTTTCTGGATCACTAAAATGACAGTTCCAACAATTCGCTCCAAACAAATCTCTGACGTGTTGGATTCAGATACATTTTTGGGGGAAATTAATTGGGGGGAAAAAAATTATTGTTCCAAATTAATTTCAAACCACCACTTGTCCGTGTACCTTTCCTGGTGCCGTGGGAACCACCTGCTGCCGATCTCTCTCCTTTGATATAAAAAGGTTTGTAATGTACCTTATACATTGATAGGCAGGTTGCTGTTGTGCCATTCACCTGATGCATCTGGTATGATCTGCAGCTGCGTCCTGCACGGCACACTATAGATGGTGCAATCTGCAGATTACTCAGCGTCTATGGATAATATAGACAACGCTGGAGTCAGAGACGACTAAACATCTCATTAAATCATCTGTAGCGATTTCCCTATACCAAGTGTCAGCGTTAAAACCCGAACATTGCTGCGAGTTTGTTTGCGTTTTGTCTTGGCGTGTCACATTAAATGCATTAAGAGCAAGGATATGAAACAAATGTCTGAGTGAGACTCGATGATGCCACTAGAAACAAGTTGCTTTGTACATTGGTTTGACAAGTGCATTAAAAGAAGTGTATGTCAAGGAGGAGAACAGAATCTGTGCTTCATGAGCGTTCCCGGAGGTGACACTTCTGCAGGCTGAGGTGCAATTTGTCTTTCATGCAACGCTCAGACTTGTCTGGCTCTATTGTTGCTACCTGCCTCAGTCAGAGAAGAGAAAGTCAAGTTCTTCTAGAGCGTGTTCACTCGCTGTGACATCTGCTTCCTTTTATTTACTATCTGAAAACCAGTTTGCATTGGGAAAGGAACATTTCCCGGGTTTGGAGCGTTTTTTTGCGTGTATCAATGAGAACTTCCATCCTTATAGAAAGTCTAGAACTCCGGGGTTAAAGAAGTAACTTTATAAAGAGACTGTGATACCATGAGACTAGGAGGTGGGGACTGTAGGGTTCATGACCATTATCAAAGCATAAACTTGGTCAAACAGCATCCAATAGTGAAAAACTGGTGACGTTTTATTCAAGCATCATACACAGTGGCAACGTTTCGACCCCATTGGGTCTCTGTCAAGGTTTGGTAAAGACTAGAGATGAGCGAACCTGGAGCATGCTGGAGTCCATCCGAACCCGAACTTTCGGCATTTGATTAGCGGTGGCTGCTGAACTTGGATAAAGCCCTAAGGCTATGTGGAAAATATGGATATAGTCATTGGCTGTATCCATGTTTTCCAGACAGACAACCTTAGAGCTTTATCCAAGTTCAGCAGCCCCAGCTAATCAAATGCCGATCAGTCGGGGTTCGGATGGACTCGAACCCGAACCCGGTTTGCTCATCTCTAGTTAAGACCCAATGTAGTCGAAACGTTGCTACTGTGTATGATGCTTGAATAAACTTCCCCAGTTTTTTACTAGTGGATGCTGTTGGACCAAGTTTTTCCTTTGATGTCCTATAGTCTTCTCTTGGGATTGGAGACCCTCTGATGTGTGTCCCATATCGATCTCAGGCTATGTTCACACAACGTAAGTTACGGAACTTACGTAGTGCTGCCTTCTGAGGGA
Organism: Dendropsophus ebraccatus; assembly: GCF_027789765.1. Lineage (NCBI taxonomy): Eukaryota > Metazoa > Chordata > Amphibia > Anura > Hylidae > Dendropsophus > Dendropsophus ebraccatus. Next base: position 90,671,189 of record NC_091464.1, read on the forward strand.
ATCCCGGACAGAGTGTATACACAGTATACACTCCGTCTGGGATCCCTAGCGGCGCCGTAGAAAACTGACATGTTAGTAGATAGAAGCTATTCAGTGAATAGCGGCCGCAGAAAACCATCTCAGTGCACACTGTGGAGCTAGCGGCTCTGGCCACATGCTCCATAGTGTGCTGTGGGGAGTTCTGATGCGGACACGTGCTGATGCGCCTGCATCAGGACTTTGCGGTGCGAAAGATCATCCGGCCCGACCGTTCCGTGACCCAACCGGGTCTCTTAGGTAGTGTGAGCATAGCCTCGAACAAGAAGGCCTTCTTCTCACAGACTTGTAATAGGAGCTGTTGGACTTTTCTTTACATTATCAAAGGATGTCAAGAGATGAAAATAATTGTAGCTATGAAAAAACTGGAATCCCACTGGTTTGAGACCAGGACTACAGAGCTGGAAACTATTTGGGCATACTGGGAGTTGTAGTTTAGCAACAGCTGGAGGGCCAAAGGATGGAGACCACTAAACGAAAAGGTAAATGACACAATGTGAACACAAACCTAAATCTTTAGTACAATGTGAAGTCCCAGCAGGCTGCCAATACATTTTATCTCCAGGCCTGGCCTTTAAAATCTAATACAGAAATCAGCAAAAGAAGAAGCCAAGGAACGTCAGCTGTGGTGTGACTTGTATTTCCAAAAAGGCTACAGAGATTCCTTTTATTTCTCCTCTGCTTTTATGTCTCCTCTGAGTTTTCCATCTTTGATCCTATGTGATATTCTAGGAGCAAACAAACCTGAAGCATGCCGTACCTATTAATGTGGAAACGGGGTCATTAGAGGACGAATCCTACAGCACATCCAGACCGCCATACGGGGAGAAGATGCTGAGTCTATGGACACCCCCTTAAAGAGGTTCAATTAAAGATGGGTAAAGAAGATGAAAATTGTACTGGGGGTTGGTGGGGGGGGGGGGGGGGAGGGGGGTAATACCTACAATTGGCACCAGGGTCAGAGTTGTATCATTGGTCTATGGCCTCAAGTCACAGTTATGGACACAGGGCACCATGGTGGAGCAAGACCTTACACACTATCATTGCTGAGTGTGCAAGAGGGAATTGGAGTGAAAAGGAGAAAGAAAAAAAAAAAATTGGTGGAGAGAGAGATGACAAAGAACAAGTTAGGAGAAAGCAAGATAGAAAGAAAGAGAGAAAGAAAGAGACAGAAGATAAAAAAGAAAGAAAAATGCGATGGAGAGGGAGGAAGAAAGTGTGGGTGATATAGAGAGATTGGATAGACAGAAGATAGATAGATAAATAGGTAGATAGATAGATATATAGATAGGAAGGAGATAGTTAGATATTTAGTTAAATAGATAGAGTCTGATAGACATCCAGCTGACCATGATGTTTTCTGCAGATAGCACCTACTAAAGCAGTGGTGCAACACATCCTCCCCCATGTTTAACAAGCTCTGGGCCTGGTAGAGATGTGGCAGAGCACTGAGTCCTCTCTGCTGCGCTGTCAGCGATAAGTGCCCTCCGCAGGATCACCTAAGTGTTTCTGATTGCTGATCTAAAGCCACGCTGAGGTTTAATTGCCCAATTGCTGCAACCAAAGCCTGTAAACATACGGACTCATCTGCTCCAGGTTACAGAATATCCGAGCTGCAAAATAGATGATCAGGGTAATAGGCAGGGAAAGCAGCTTTAATTATTGATAGGAATAAACATTCTTGTCAATAATTCATCCCAGTAATACGTGCGCCTATTGTTTTTCCTTTCTACATTTAGCACAATACATTGCGGTTTGAGAGCTCGGACTCGGACAGTGCTCTATCCCACCCTGGAAAAAGCAGGATGCCATGTGCTGTGTGTCTGGGTATGGGGTGAGCCGGACGCTCTGCCACTACTCTATGTAGGGTGAGAAGTGTGAGATGGGAAAGTCGTCCACATACGTTTAACATGACTGTACATGGGTAGTGGTCTGTCAGGTCAGGGTGGTCTTACATATTAAAGACATGAGAATCTGCTGCAAATCGTGTTTTGTTGCCTTCAGAGCTGCATTTACTGTTCTGCTGTTACATTATATCTATGTACTTTAGTCACATCCAAAGCTGTTCACAATTCTGCTATCAGTCTGTAAGTTGTACTTGGGTCACATTCGGAGCTGTAGTCCCAATTCATGTCTTATATCCGTGCTAACTATATATAGTGGTGCCTTGGATTACGAGTATAATTCGTTCCGGGGCGGTGCTTGTAATCCAAATCCACTCTTATACCAAGGCAAATTTTCCCATAATAAATCATAGAAATGAGGACAATTGGTTCCACAACCCAAAAATAATTATTTTTTTTATTCTGAATAACATGTAAAACTAATGAAACAATGAGAAGCAGCTGGATATGTGATATATAAGTTACTGTACAGTATAGCAATCAGCATGTGGTGTATAATATATAGTAACTGTATAACCCTGATAACACAGCAGCTGGATATGTGATATATAAGTTACTGTACAGTATAGCAATCAGCATGTGGTATATAATGTATAGTAACTGCATAACCCTGATAACACAGCAGCTGGATATGTGATATATAAGTTACTGTACAGTATAGCAGCATGTGGTATATAATGTATAGTAACTGTATAACCCTGATAACACAGCAGCTGGATATGTGATATATAAGTTACTGTACAGTATAGCAATCAGCATGTGGTATATAATGTATAGTAACTGCATAACCCTGATAACACAGCAGCTGGATATGTGATATATAAGTTACTGTACAGTATAGCAGCATGTGGTATATAATGTATAGTAACTGTATAACCCTGATAACACTGCAGCTGGATATGTGATATATAAGTTACTGTACAGTATAGCAGCATGTGGTGTATAATGTATAGTAACTGTATAACCCTGATAACACTGCAGCTGGATATGTGATATATAAGTTACTGTACAGTATAGCAGCATGTGGTATATAATGTATAGTAACTGTATAACCCTGATAACACAGCAGCAGCAGGATATGTGATATATAAGTTACTGTACAGTATATCAGCATGTGGCATATAATGTATAGTAACTGTATAACCCTGATAACACAGCAGCTGGATATGTGATATATAAGTTACTGTACAGTATAGCAATCAGCATGTGGTGTATAATGTATAGTAACTGTATAACCCTGATAACACTGCAGCTGGATATGTGATATATAAGTTACTGTACAGTATAGCAGCATGTGGTGTATAATGTATAGTAACTGTATAACCCTGAAAACACAGCAGCTGGATATGTGATATATAAGTTACTGTACAGTATAGCAGCATGTGGTGTATAATGTATAGTAACTATAACCCTGATAACACAGCAGCTCGATGTGATATATAAGTTACTCTACAGTATAGCAGCATGTGGTGTATAATGTATAGTAACTGTATAACCCTCATAACACAGCATCTGGATATGTGATATACTGTATAACACCAGGCTAGAATAGAGAAGCAGGGCTGCTGTCAGAGGTCTGTGTGGTCACATGTCAGCAATGGGGAAGGGGTGTGTTTTCAGCATCAGCATGGACCAATCAGGAAGTGAGAATCACAGAGCTGTGCAGGAGGACAGTGACAGAAACTTAGACAGCAGTGTGTATAGTTGAGTTTAAGTGAAGGCACATAATAGCAGCAGTGTGTATAGCTTAGTGCGGGTGCAGGCACATTATAGCAGCAGTGTGAATAGCTAAGTGTAAGTGCAGGCACATTATAGCAGCAGTGTGTATAGCTGAGTGTAAGTGCAGGCACATTATAGCAGCAGTGTGTATAGCTTAGTGCGGGTGCAGGCACATTATAGCAGGAATGGAGAGGATGGGAAACACAAGGGTTGACAGATCTGCTATGATACCACTGTAGGTACCACTGTAGAGCTATCAATGTATATCTACAATCCGAGCTGCATTTACAATTCTGCTATTAGTTTATGTGGCATACTTATTCAAGGCTGCCATTCTTCTTATTCAAGGCTGCCATACAAATTAAAGGGAATATGCAAGCTACTTTCTTGCAAAAACAGCACCACCCCTGTCCCAGGTTGTGTGTGGTATTACAACTCAGCTCCATTCACTTCAATGGAACTCAGCTGCAAAACCGCACCCAAACTGAGGACAGGAGGATTGCTGTTTCTGAAGAAAGTGGTCTTTTTTTTATTCCAGGACAATCTTGTTAGATTAAAGGGGAACTCCGGATAAGAAAAACTTGTTTTCTATTAAAAGTACATTAAATGTTATATAGATGTATATATGTCTATATAATGTATTACTGTATCTGTACAGTTCTGCCACACTGGTAGCTGATAGAAATCCAGGAAGTGAAAAAAATGCCCCCTGTGCCAATTCACATTGTCTCCTGCTCCTTCTGCTCCCCCCCCCCCCCCAGGAGACAAATCTTCCATGCCTCTGTCTCACATTGTGTGTGTTTGCTGATGATGCAGACAGGGGGCAGGCGTGATGTCACAGGAGGCGTGGCTGGATAACCCAATCCCCTGACTGATTCACCATCTCTAACCGAACAGAAGCAGGTGCTGCACTAATTTTACTGATTGTAATGGGTGGGGGCTGTGAGGATCACATGAGGGAAAGCATTGCATTATGGGAAATGCCAAACCAGGAAGAACAGAAACACAAAACAGAGAAAAAAAACCCCAAACAAATGGATTTTTTGTAGTTTCAAAACTGGGATAGATAGTTAAGTAATGCGTTATTGTTTTGCAGAGGTTTAATTTTTTTTAACCTCTACCTGGAGTTCCCCTTTAACATTTCCCTCTGAGGTGTTTAAAGCATATAGACAGTATTTGTTCTGTGGTGCTGCTACCTATCCAGTCCCCCAGAGAGTAGACAAAACGTGTGCGGTCTCCACCATGTGTGCAAAACCACCTGTCCGCATAATTTCCTTTTCTATTCTGTGGATTTAAAGGAGAACTCCTGTTGGACCTGGTTCAGGGCCTGAAGACAGACAAGCAGCCACCCCTGCATCTGCACCAGCCATAACGCAGGAAATATTTTGCTTGGATCAGTATACAGACAATCGTGTTAGGCGACATCTCAAAATAGCATTGCAGGTTGTGCAACCCCGGTATATAGGAATAAAAGCTGTATGCAAGTCACATGACTACGACTGATGCATAAGACTTTATGTGGCCATTGCCTTTTACTCCGGTTACATCCAGATGTGCCACAGTCAATCCTTCAGCTGCAAGATGAGGATGGCTGGTCCCCCTACATGTATTATTATGACAAGGGCCTTGGTGGTTGATGAGGTTTGAAAGGGTTAATAAGTTCAGGTAAAGGCATCCAAAACCGGCTAACAATGAGCGAGCGGCCTGGGCCATGCAGTACCCACTGATCTCCTACAGGTGCCAGCTCCTGGTGCCTTCTGACTGCGGGCACAGACCTGCAATGCATCCTGGGTGAGGAGACGTCTGGCCAATGTCCCAGTGTGTCAGGCGTCTCCTGGTATCAGCCAGCCCTGCTGCATTCTCTCTGGACGTGTGCCGCTCTTCCTGCCTCTCCCTCCTGCCTGGGGCACAACACCAATCCAACTCTGCTCAGTCTGATCGCTGGACGTCCACCGGCTCATAGTGTGCATGTGGCAGGACTAAGAGAGAGCTAAGAGGGCCAGCACATATCTATCCAGTGACCACCCTGCTTACAGTGACGGGAAAGTATCATGGAATCAGGAAAATAATAGAGGCGGCCATACTGGACACTTCCTTTACTGTCTGTATAGCAGGATGTCTGCTTACTGGCAGCTGTAATGGATGGAAGGTAATGGTCAGAAAACTATCCATACAGTCTCCAGAAAGTGCTAAGGAAGGACATAATGGTGACCCGCCACACACAAGACTCTGCCCATTAGTGTGGAGATGACTCGGCTGACCCCTCCCACTAATAATGAGATGACTCTGCTGACCCCGCCCTCTAATGATAATGAGATGACTGCTGACCCCGCCCTCTAATGATAATGAGATGTCTGCTGACCCCGCCCTCTAATGATAATGAGATGTCTCTGCTGACCCCTCCCTCTAATGATAATGAGATGTCTCTGCTGACCCCTCCCTCTAATGATAATGAGATGTCTCTGCTGACCCCTCCCTCTAATGATAATGAGATGACTCTGCTGACCCCTCCCTCTAATGATAATGAGATGACTCTGCTGACCCCTTCCTCTAATGATAATGAGATGACTCTGCTGACTCCTCCCTATAATGATGAGATGTCTCTGCTGACCCCTCCCTCTAATGATAATGAGATGTCTCTGCTGACCCCTCCCTCTAATGATAATTAGATGACTCTGCTGACCCCTCCCACTAATGATAATGAGAGGACTCTGCTGACCCCGCCCTCTAATGATAATGAGATGTCTCTGCTGACCCCTTCCTCTAATGATAATGAGATGACTCTGCTGACCCCTCCCTCTAATGATAATGAGATGACTCTGCTGACCCCTTCCTCTAATGATAATGAGATGACTCTGCTGACTCCTCCCTATAATGATGAGATGTCTCTGCTGACCCCTCCCTCTAATGATAATGAGATGTCTCTGCTGACCCCTCCCTCTAATGATAATTAGATGACTCTGCTGACCCCTCCCACTAATGATAATGAGAGGACTCTGCTGACCCCGCCCTCTAATGATAATGAGATGTCTCTGCTGACCCCTTCCTCTAATGATAATGAGATGACTGCTGACCCCTCCCTCTAATGATAATGAGATGACTCTGCTGACCCCGCCCTCTAATGATGAGATGACTCTGCTGACCCCTCCCTCTAATGATAATGAGATGTCTCTGCTGACCCCGCCCTCTAATGATAATGAGATGTCTCTGCTGACCCCTCCCTCTAATGATAATGAGATGTCTCTGCTGACCCCTCCCTCTAATGATAATGAGATGACTCTGCTGACCCCTTCCTCTAATGATAATGAGATGACTCTGCTGCCCCTCCCTCTAATGATAATGAGATGACTCTGCTGACCCCGCCCTCTAATGATGAGATGACTCTGCTGACTCCTCCTTTTAATGATAATGAGATGACTCTGCTGACCCCTTCCTCTAATGATAATGAGATGTCTCTGCTGACCCCTCCCTCTAATGATAATGAGATGACTCTGCTGACCCCTTCCTCTAATGATAATGAGATGTCTCTGCTGACCCCTCCCTCTAATGATAATGAGATGACTCTGCTGACCCCTTCCTCTAATGATAATGAGATGACTCTGCTGCCCCTCCCTCTAATGATAATGAGATGACTCTGCTGACCCCGCCCTCTAATGATGAGATGACTCTACTGACCCCTCCCTCTAATGATAATGAGATGACTCTGCTGACCCCGCCCTCTAATGATGAGATGACTCTGCTGAGCCCGCCCTCTAATGATAATGAGATGACTCTGCTGACCCCGCCCTCTAATGATAATGAGATGACTCTGCTGACCCCTCCCTCTAATGATAATGAGATGACTCTGCTGACTCCTCCTTTTAATGATAATACGGTAATAGGGACTAGGTAGGGATACTGCTATGGTGACTACGTCAGCAATATGTGACTTATATAGTTTCTTCTATAAATTGTCCCCCAGTTGTCCTTAATAAACTTCTGCATCGGGGATGAAACGTCTCAAAATCTGAGATGAGAAGATTGTGTTTTACCAAATCAGAAGGCAGTGTGTTTTTTTTTAATTGCCTTTATTCATTCCAGTAAGAGAAACTCCTCCGGATGGCGAATGATTCTCTCATGTTGTGGAATTAATTTGTCACAGAGTAAATCTCATTTCATCCAGAACGCCGCACTTTGTGGATCTACAGGAATTTTTTGTTTTACAAAATTAACTGATGGCAGATAATTAATAAGAATATATTTTTTCTGAACATCTAATAATATGCCCAAAATATAATTACTGAATATAAAGAAAACAATATACTACCAGCAGCGTCGCGGCACGAAGGAGCCAATAGTGAGAGGCCCAGGAATATTCCAGAATAAATGCTGGGCAACGGCTGCGAAAGGTGATGATGTTACTCGCTCTATAGGACGGTATTATCTGCACTCTAGCACTGTTTTATTTGCACTACATGGTAGCATTATATGGCAGTATTATTTCAGCAACATAGGGTAGTATTATATGGACAGTATGGTAGTATCTCTTTGGCCTCCCTCAGTACAGTATGCATTAGCTATAAAGTATGCCTTCCTATAGAGAAAGCCACCACAAAGCAGTATGCATATATAGTGTCCAATGGCATCCAATAGGTGTCCAATGCAACTGTACGACCGCCATCACAGGCGTCTATTAGAGGTTTACATAATGAACACAGTATATACAGGGCTTTATTTACATAACTAGTGGTATTATATAGGCTCAATACGGCAGTATTATTTCAGCTCTATACGGCAGACACGGATACATAAACACTGTATTGCAGTTTTATCTGTGCAATCATATGCATCTATATAAAAGCATCATCTGGCAGCATTATTTACACTGTCATCTGGCAGCATTAGATGGTCTGTCTCTCTGTATTATTTCACCTTTGTATAGCAGCATTATTTTGACTGTTGTCTATGTATGATTCACACAGTATGAGCTCTATATGTCAATATCATAATGGTTTTATTATGCCGTAAAGCTAATTGACGGTATTACTGTAATTCGGTTTTATGGGGCGGTAATTTTTTGGCTGTATACACCGTCATTCTTTGGCCTTTGTTGCAGTATTACGTGCAGTAATAACGTATTACTCTATATGGGTTCTATAGAGCAGTATTATTTACGCTCTATAAATCTGGACTGTGCTTTGCTACGGTAGTATTATATTTGCTCTCTATGAAAGTATTATTTTAGCTCTATAGGGCAGTCAATGCTAAGCAGTAATTTTTAGGATGTCATGTCAGAGTCCTATAAAGGCCCTGTTACACGGGCTGTCTGTGAGGAGCAAACGAGCGCCATCACGCGGCGGCAGCGAGCGGGTGAGTGCGGGAGGGGCCGTGGGGGGGTCGCCGTTCCTATTCCACGGAGTGACAGCAGCAGATTGCTGCTATCACAGTCGCTTGTTTTTCAACATGATTAAAAGACAAACGACTGCAACAATCAGCCGACATGAACGATGTCGACTGATCGTTGCCTTCTATTCCATGGGACGATTATCGTCCGTAACGGCCGAAGGCGGCCAATAATCGTTCCGTGGAATAGGGCCTTTAGAAAAAGTGATTTTTAACAATTAACGTTATACAATCGCAAACAACGTTGTTTATCGTTTATCGTTCACCATATTACACAGGACGATGGTCGTTGGTTACGATTGTTACTACAATTGTTTCCTTTATCTGATCCCAGAAAAAGAAGAAATGATTTTGAATTACAGCGAACGATTAGTGAACGATCAATGATGATTAATGATCAACCACACATGAACGATTGTTCTACAGGATGATTATCGTTAAAATTTAAACGATATAACAATTTTCCGCACGATAATCGTTCCGTGTAATAGGGCCCTTAGATACCAGGCTAATAGCAAATATCTACACTAATACATTGTAACAAAGCCATCAGCCGTGTGAGCAGGATTCCCTATGGGTTCTCAGCTTCTGACAGTACAGATCTTGGTAAAGTTTGTAAGAAACCTGCAGAATGTTGCGCCTTCTGCCAGATGCATATAACAATGGGCGAGCCCTTAAGATCCTTCTCAAGTTTCTGTCATATACATGATCATAACTTGATAATCCAACGTATGGTACAAGGCCCACAACTCCCATCAGACCAGATTCCTAGAAGTGGAACATCACAGGTTAAGACAGCGGCGCACAGGTTAAGACAGCGGCGAATTGCAGGTCAGCTTGGGTCAAGCGTACAGAGGCTTTTCTGAGCTGTTGATGTTGTGAGCAATGAGAGAACACGCTATATTATACAAGAGCCTGCTAGGAGCTGCAGGGTATATACACCTGATGGGCGGACCACTATGACCAGCATACAGAAGAGGGGAGCAACCATCCTGGTGCCGTCCCTACCACCATCACTTCTTCATACATGGCCTGTGATCTCCAACCAGGAGCTTCCCAGATATTGCAAGAAGCAGTTCACAAAAAAAATGTATTGACCCCCCCCCCCGCTAGGCGCTCGCGTGTATACTCATGGCAGGTGATCGGTGACCCACAGAGCAGCTTTGTTTTGGTTCTGAGGCGCCGTTCAAATCCGGCGTGCACTCACGTCACCTGCTGCTGTGACCCCCTCCTCTGTCTTCTGTGATTGAACGCCGGAACACTTTACAATGCATTATCTATGGAAGCGCTTGACTTCCGGCGTTCAATCACAGAAGACAGAGGCGGGGTCACAGCAGCAGATGACGTGAGCGTCCGCCAAATTTGAACGGCGATGCGGGACCGGAACAAAGCCACTCTGCAGGTCACCGATCACCTGCAGTGAGTATACGTGCCAGCGCCTACCAGGGGGGGGGCAATAAAAAAATGTTGTAAACTGCTTCTTGAAGGGGTAAAGTTTGAATATTGTTCTTGATGTCACATTAACTGTGAACCCTACCTTCACATTATCACAATGCTATGAGCCACTGTTGGACAAGCATCGAGTCCCATAAACTCATGAAATGTTTAAAAAAATCTCAACGCACAAATGGGTTTCCTTGAAATCTTACTCTGATCTCAAAAAGTGACAGACTCAGCACTGCTACACCTGCATAGACACAGTGCAGCAGATGAAAAGATGTTAGTGAAGGAGGAAGGCTAAGTAATGGTTCCAAAGCGTTGTCACAGTTCTTGTAGGGTTGTCCTTTGCTCTGTAAGCTGGAGAAGTGACTGCAATGTGGGAGCTAAAAGGTGATGATGTTCCTCGGGGGCACACCCATGGGCACACCCAGTAAAGTGCATGGTCTGATGTTATGTGGGGTGCCCTTGATGGTTCGATGCAAGTGCATGTCAGACACTGCAGAGTCACAGAGCAAGTGCATCAGTTTCTTTACTTAAGAAAAATTCAATCTTCCTAGAAATGGAGATATAAACTTGAATAGAAAGTTTACCCATGTGGTTATGGTAACTTTAAAGAGGTTGTTCTGACAAAACTAACTTTCCCCCTACCCATAGGATAGGGAACAAGTAAGAGATGATGGGGAGTTCGAACCTCCGTACCAGCTCCCTTGTTGTAAATACAGCTGTGGGTACAGTATCTGACCCGCAGCTCTATTCATTCCTATGGAGCTTCCGGAAAGAGCCAAGCGCTGTACTCGGCTCTCTCTGGCGGCTCCATAGAGAATGAATGGAGCTGCCGGAGAGAGTAGAGTACAGCACTCGTCTCTTTCCAGAGGCTTCATAGGAATGAATAGAGCTACGGGACACATGCAGTACCTGCAGCTGTATTGATAATAAATAAGCCGAGGGGGGGGGGGGGGTTGTTACAGAGATCAGCGGGGGTACGGAGGTCGGACCCCCTGCAATTTCTTACTTGTCCCCTATCCTGAGAACAAAAAGATGCACAGTTTAAGCATAAATACCGTATGATATAAAACAATGCAAAGGCACAGGGTCACAGCATAAAACAGAATACATGTGCAAAGGCGTATACGCAGTAGGATACCTAACCTATACATTGTGAAGTAGATACTTCAATAGGTACAACCAGTAAATATCACCTGAACATGAGAATCCTATAACACTCAACAAAAGCATTTGGCGTTGCTGTGATGCAACCTGCACTACACCAAAGTCCACTACCCCTGTGAAGTATATACTTGCAGCAATAATACATAAATGGTTCCAACACCGACTGTGACAGTAATGTACATCATGGTATGCCAACTGGTGGCTGTACTTACCCAATTGGCACCTTAGATGCCCCACATGTAGTGCCTTGTCCTGTAGCCCCAGACCAGGATCCGAGCTGTAACACAAGCAAAATTAATAAATAGAGATAAGATAAAAAGGGCGATAAATATACACAGCAAAATTCTATACAGACAATATATGAGCTACCAAACATGACATCAGTAATAGATGATAACACCTGGGGGGGGGGGGGGTATATTTTATAGTAGGGCACCACATTAATCCTCACATCTTAGTGTTTAACTACTGTTACTTTTATATGACTTTTCTTTTCTATTTGTTGCTGTTTTTTCTGCTTCTTGTGCCGGGTGTTGGGTATTACCAGGGGCCTGAGCTCAGGATATGTGAGGAGACACCACAGATCTGTCCAGTCATTCCTTATTTTCATGCCAGGAATTAAGTGTAAATTAGGGTGGTGCAGGATGCGGCACAAAGAATGTGACTGTCTCACTACTTCAAAGGGGTGTAAAGCAGCCGAGCATGTGGTGAACGCATGGCATGTTCTATCAGGGCTTCCTAGTAAGTGTAATGAGCAGACACTTCACCCCATCCCCGGTCAATGCTCAGACAGACCATACACCAGCTCTTCTGCTGCTTGGTCCTGGCAGGTCAGGATCATGGATGACAATCACCAACATACAAATGCACCTAAGATGATGGGAAAACCTTGAACTTCAAGATACAGAGGGTGTTCACAGTCTGTCCTGGTAGGACCCTTATCAGTCATACAAAGTAGGAGCAAAGAGATCCCCCTGGTTCCTCCAAGCCAACACCGGTCATCCGATTTCTATAGAAGGAACCATTCCTAATAGCTTCTACCATAACCATGGCTATGCCATCTTTTCGAAAGCTACATTTTTGACCAATATCTACTAATGTTCCTGAAGAACTTAAGGGTCTTTTAGGATTCTCTCGACCACCTGCTTAAGAGCTAGATAATCAGCCAGTTTCTATAAAATTGCATTTCAGTTGCACCCTAAAAGACCACAATCTCAACCAACTAGTCTAGGCTGCACACCATGTTCTAAGAGGATATACTCCTAAGCATCTTTTGAGGGTTGCTCTCCAAATCAGGTCGAAAAAGCAAAGTCTGATGGGCTACAATAGCAGTAGTCGGGTGTTGGTGCCATACAGTGCTGGGGTTTTGAATCTGACCATATGCAACATCTGCAAAGAGTTTGCATGTTCTCCCAGTTACTGTGCACTGACTGACTACGATTCCTGGTATCATGGTCCTGGTAACTACTTCCCAACTACATACCGGAGACTACGCCAGGAGTGGCACATAGGATCCTCTGGGGGGGGGGACCTGCTTGTGGGCATTTGCCTACAGCTAACTCAAACCATCCTCCCCATACACATGAACGTTCAACCAATGTCCACGTGTTTCTTATAGGAAGGGGTAAGCCACTGCCAGACTGCTCCGAAGCTGCAAGAACAAAGAGGTCAGGCTGCAAAAATAGACCCTTCGCCACCAAAATCATCTGAAAGGGAAGAGTTGGGAGGCCCCTAAATAACGTATACTGGCAGCAAGTTCATCCAACTTTAGTATTAAGTGTATGGGAACCTTAAGAGCCCTATTACACATGCTGAGCTTATCAATAAATGATTGCCATTCACTACAGAGATTGATGAATTGTATGACCAGCCGATCAGCTGATGAATTAGCATTTCTTAGCCATATTACACATGGTGATACCAGCCTGTTCAGATAACTGCCCTGTGTGATAGGGTCCTCCTTCAGCTAATAATGTAAAAGTATTGGCAATCGGCCAAGGAGTGGGAAAATGCCAGCCATTGGTTGATCTTTTGCTCGGACCTATAAATTGTTTATCAGCCAAACATTTAATTGTGGTGTGTAAAGGCCCAATGAGTGGTGCTCATTTGGCCAAGAATCAGGCACCTTAAACACATTGGGTGAAATCGTCCAAACATCATATGTGCACTGGGGGCTCCTGGCAGATGAAGTCCACTACGCCCTATTCTTTTGTCCTCGGGAAGGTAAGCCACCACCGGAGGAGACTGACAGTAGTTTCTCCTCTGTCCCTATACAGACTACTTTTGCACTCAGGTAAAGTGTCAGGGTGACAGCTATCTTATGGGCATGGGCTGCTTTAAGACTCCTAGATCCATTGGATTTTAACCCAGCTTTTATCCCTTCCTATGAGATCCATCATTCCTCCCCCTGCTCTCCATGGGTTGTCACTGCATATCACAGTCATTATATAATTCTCTTCTAAGTTCTACAAATATAAATGTTGATATTGAATCGAGTGAAGTAGTTTGCTGGAAAAAATGTCATCTTTATATAGAGAAAATCAACAAAAACCACGGAGTGGTGCCTGTCACACGAGCCCGAGATCTGCATAAATGAATGCCATTATCTATACTGGATATACTTTGCATGCCATTTGAATACGGTTATATACCATCGCTGGCGTCTGAGTGAAAAGCGGCGCTAAGAAGGGTAAATATTATTATGGAAATACCACGTAATGCTGCTTGTTGTATCCGCATAAGGGAAAACAGGTTCCATTTCTCTCTGTTTTTATTCCCAGTGAAAGAATAAAATACATATTGAGCGTCGGGTTACCCTTGTGAAGAATTTCCTTTTGCATAATAAAGGAAAAGTCCTCGAAATCTCTGAGCCGGCCGAGGTGCGGGGGCTGGGGAGGATTGGATATCTCTGTGAATGGGAATATACCGTATGTGTATAATGCATTGTTTAAAGACATTTACATTACGCTCGTCTAGGTCAAGTGATGTGAAGTGGCGTCTTTTATGGGATGTGGAGAAATGTATACGGCTGATGGAGGGCCGCGAGTGTTATGGCTCTGTATTAAATGTAATCCTCGCTGCTCTTCTGACTCCACAAGAGAAACATCTGGTCGTTTTCAGATTCCCCTTGGATTCCCGACTTCAAAGAGAGTTATAAAGAATAACAAATACATGTACTGGCATTGAGAGGAAAAAATGGAACAGCAGGAGAGACTGGTAAAAATTGTCCTTATTTGACTGCGAGTGACAAGCGCCGCGGGCTGCGCGGTGAGAAAAGCCGAGAGGTTGAGAGAGACGAGTCCTTATCAATCGGGGCTCCAGGTGTCACAGAAAGAAGGCTCACATTGGGGATTAGAGAACGCCTGTGACTACAGAGAGGTGGAGGCCGCCCCGAGAACACTGCACGTCTATATGGGAGTCTAGAGAGCGCCGCCAAATGGGGCAAAGAAACGCTCCCAAAAGAGAAACTTCCAGCTGAAATAGACTCTAACGTAAGACAAGCATTTAAAGCGTTTTAGAGGGCGATCCCTGCTAAAATACACTGAGATATCCCGAGATGTGTGCAGCAACCACAGGAAGCTCATCATGGAAGCTGCCACCCTATATCTATAGAACATGGCTGACATAATGTAGAACATGTAGAGGAGGGCTCTGGAGGAACACAGCTAAGGTGGGCATAGGCCTTCAATAACTACAGCTATTGCTCCTGTCCTTAATATACATGAATCACGGTCAAACCTTCCTGTGCTTTCTATAGGGAGAGGTATAATGCCACCAGGGCTCTGGTGTCAGCTTATTTCTCTAAGAACAAATGGGCTGGGCAGTGATTTGCCATCACAACTGACCCCTATCTCCACAGACATCATCTGTTGGTGGAGTCTAGGGAGACCCCCCCATAAATATAAAGTGTATGGGGACTTTTAGTCTCTAGAGGCAAGGAGCACTGCAGGGTAACAGACAGAGGAATGGGAGAGAAAAGGAAAACCCATGGTAAGATAGATAAATAGATAGATAGATCATTAGGTTTTTTGCTGACTACCAATGTACACGTTACAGGTGGAGCCCACTTTATTGCAGACACAGTATATTTTACATTACATTCATAACACCTTTACTTTTTCAAAGAGTCTGTGAGGAATGAAATATAAAGTCTAAATGGGAACAGCGCCCCCTGCAGCAATCCCTTAAAAGTACCAATGGTGGCTGTATTATAGGTAACCCAGCTTTCTCAGATACTGAAGCTGTATAATAGAAGGTTGCAGCAGAAGATGGAGACGGAGGGTAAGGATCCTTTTATACGCACTGATAAATTGCGTAATCACCCATTTAGCAAATGACAAGTGATGATTTTTTTTTAAACGTTAGATATTTAGACAAGAAGTTAAAGCGCTATGAAAAGTTGTTAATGCAATCGTAACTGTGTATCTGTATACTGTGATTGATGTTTACACTGAGAGACGGGAGAATGATTACCAATGATTATCAATGATTACCAATGATTTTGAAGTCAGCTCAAAAGATGCGATCGACAAATTTCCGTTTGTAGTTTGATTGTTGCCGTGTTTACACCAGAAGATTATCACTTAAATTTGCACTAAAATTTGCAATTTTTTGCACGATAATCAGCCGGTGTTTTGCTGAGTTTACACAGAGCAATAATTCGCCCAATCGAACGATTACCGATTTTGAAGTAACAATGTGTTTTTTATAACGATCAGCGTTTAAACGGAACGATATATCATTTGGAAAAATCGTTATTTCGAACCTTTTAAGATTGCTTAAGCCTATCTCACACATAGGGTTAATCGGTGAAAGACTGTTTACACAAAGAGATCTGCAAATTTTTAGCGAACGACCAACGACGATTTGAAAACATGTTGAAAGATCAAAATGAACGATTTCTCGCTCGTCACTTGATCGTTCGCTGTGTTAACATGAGTCGGTCATCACGAAAATTCGAACGATAAACGTTCTGTGGAAACGCACCATAAAAGGCCCTTAACTGTGTACAATAATTAGATAATAGATAAAAGATGTTGTTGGTTAATGGCGGCTCAGGATTGTTTGGGATGTTTGGCCATAAAGATCCTCCTCAGCTAGTATTAAGGGAACACTGATACCTCCGCACCCATATACAGTAGCCATGCCTTTGTCTTCATATTCTGACTTGTTATAGGGAGAGGCTGACATGTTAAAGTATCCAAACCTGCAGGTATATACGGGGGGGATGCAGCCTTGAAATGCAACCTATATACAGTAGTGCAGGCCGGGCGTCTCCTGGAAGAGCGATGCTTGTAGGGCCGTCTGTATAGATCACAGCTGCCCTGTGTGAGACTAGATGCCAAAAATGTGTTCTGACAAATGTGACATTGTCACATAGAAGCAACGCAATCTTCTGCACAAGTCAAAACAAGAGAGTGATTGAAATGCGTCTGTGCTGATTCTAAAGAGGTATGAAAGCCACACGTATGCCCCTGATATATGGGGGAGGGGTGCAGCCACAAGCAGCATGCCCACCGCCTGCTTCACCTGGATGGCCCCTGCCCTGGGGAATCTGCTCCCTGCCTGAAATCGTTTTCGCTGGTCCTGACCCGAGGGGCCGTACATTCCAGGAAGAATTATCTTATTACAGGAAAATAATATTACAGCTGATTTTTACTGAACGGTACATAACAAACGATCCGACTCTTCCCCGGATTCCCGCATTCATCTTTCCATTTTATATGTATTTCCGGGAAAGTCGGGTGACAGCAAATACAGCCGCCCTTACAGATCCAGTGGGGGTATTTCTCAGGTCTCATAGATCTACTGAATAGCAATTCTACCTAGTTATCTCTCTCAACATTACTTGAGCCCGAATGTCCAGCATTTGATTCCCCATGGCTGCAGGAGTTGGATGCTGCCCTAGGGGGTCTATAGGCTGTATCCATGTTTCCCTGGCAGCCCTATGGTGGCAACCAACTTCTGTAGCCACGGAATATCAAATGGCCAGCAAGCTGAGATAATGTTGCCAGTATAGATGAGCGAACCTGGAGCATGCTCGAGTC
This sequence comes from Dendropsophus ebraccatus, assembly GCF_027789765.1. Taxonomy (NCBI): domain Eukaryota; kingdom Metazoa; phylum Chordata; class Amphibia; order Anura; family Hylidae; genus Dendropsophus; species Dendropsophus ebraccatus. The sequence goes on from NC_091464.1 coordinate 90,688,887, forward strand.
GATCTGAACCCGAACTTTCGGCATTTGATTAGCTGGGGCTGCTGAAGTTGGATAAAGCCCTAAGGCTATGTGGAAAACGTTCAGAAGCCCCAGCTAATCAAATACCGAACGTTCAGGTTCGGATCGACTCGAACTTGAACCCAGTTCGCTCATCTCTAGTTGCCAGCCCAAACAGTTTGACAGATTCGCTCAACACTACCTGTAACATAAACCAATCACATCTCAGTCTAAAAGTAATATATTTGAAATTTTATATATAAATATATATATATAAATATATATATATATATATATATATATATATATATATATATATATGAGATTTGTACTAGAGGGATTTTCACTAAACTATAAAACAATATATTTCTTCAGTGGGGGTGATGTTTTTGTCATGGCTGGCAATGCTGTGCTGTAGTGTAGGCCTCAGATTAGCAGTACAAAGCCGCCTCCTCCTCCCGCCTCCTCTGGGCCCACAGATCCGCTCTCCCAGTCACTTGCGCTGGTGTAAGAATGCTTTAAATAGATGAGAGGAGTTTTCTGAGGTCACGGCACTCCAGCAGTGAGGCAGGAATGCAGCTCTGGATGTTTTCAGCCTTGTATGCAAATACTGTATAAGTTGAGCTACTATGTATAGACGGGAAATAGGAAACATGTGTGCTACTGCAGGGATGAATGAATGAGTAAGGATTACCAGGCCTGGGAAGTACGGCGTATAACATGAAGCGCGGGTAAACTGAGGACGGGGAACACTCGCTCGGCATTACGACGCACTTCCTGCAGAGCTGAGGATTGTATGCCGTGATGTCATCGCCAAATCCCTGCTAAACCTCATTTTATTACCATGTAACTCAGCTCGCAGCCCCTTCCCTGCGCTCAGCACTACTGCGCCTCCGGCTGCACATACACCTGCCTGACTTGACTGAGAAACGACAGCGCAGCTCCGAAGTGTCAATGTCCGTCAGTCATATCTCACAACATACTGATAGCTTAATCTGGAATTTAGTTTATGAGGCAGGCAGGGCCGTTTTAATACATTGGTGGGCCCAGTGCACAGCCCTCAAGAGTGGGCCCCCCCTTACCTTTCTGCACATTGTATAATGTACTGAATTTGCCCCCACACTGTATCAAGAGCCCCAGTACATACAGTAGTTACCTTATAACACTATTTCCACCATACAGTGATTACATACTACATAAAAACTGCACTAAACAAAACAGAAAGATATCACCAATGATACCATTACATAATACCGCCCTAACACTACAACCCTATAACAGAGTGCAGTTACATCCAGTGACTCACAGGGGGCGTCTTCTCCGATCAGAGTCTGTCACCTTTTCTTTTTCTCTCCATCCAGCCTGGGCCACCTTGAAGTCTTCTCCTGGCTGTGAATCTTCTCTCCAGAATCTGCCAGACAAATATTTTAGGCTCCAACACATCCAGTAGTTAGGTCCCTTATACCCCTATACAGTAGTAACACCCCTCTGTACCCCTACATAGTTACACCCCTCTGTGCCTCCATAGTTTTAAGGTGTCCCTGTAGTATATAGACCCTCATGTGCTCCTCTATTTATATACAGTCCTGCTGTGCGCTCCCCCATTAGTATATAGCCCCCCTGTGCACTCTCCCCAGTAGTATATAGCCCCCCTGTGCTCTCCCACAATAGTATATAGCCCCCCTGTGCTCTCCCCCAATAGTATATAGCCCCCCTGTGCTCTCCAATAGTATATAGACCCCTATGCTCTCCCACAATAGTATATAGCCCCCCTGTGCTCTCCCCCAATAGTATATAGCCCCCCTGTGCTCCCCCCAATAGTATATAGCCCCCTGTGCTCTCCCCAATAGTATACAGCCCCCCTGTGCTCTCCATAATATATAGCCCCCCTGTGCTCTCCCCCATAGTATATAGACCCCTGTGCTCCCCAATAGTATATAGCTCCCCTGTGCTCCCCAATAGTATATAGCCCCCTGTGCTCCCCAATAGTATATAGCTCCCCTGTGCTCCCCCATAGTATATAGCCCCCTGTGCTCCCCCATAGTATATAGCCCCCTGTGCTGCCCTATAGTATATAGCCCCCTGTGCTGCCCAGCAGTATATAGCCCCCTGTGCTCCCCAGTAGTATATAGCTCCACTGTGCTCCCCAGTAGTATATAGCTCCCCTGTGCTCCCCCATAGTATATAGCTTCCCTGTGCTCCCCATAGTATATAGACCCCTGTGCTCCCCAGTAGTATATAGCTCCCCTGTGCTCCCCCATAGTATATAGCTCCCCTGTGCTCCCCCATAGTATATAGACCCCTGTGCTCCCCATAGTATATAGACCCCTGTGCTCCCCAGTAGTATATAGTCCCCTGTGCTTCCCCATAGTATATAGCTCCCCTGTGCTCCCCCATAGTATATAGCCCCCTGTGCTCCCCCATAGTATATAGCTCCTCTGTGCTCCCCCATAGTATATAGCCCGTGTGCTCCCCAATAGTATATAGCCCCCTGTGCTCCCCCATAGTATATTGCCCCCCTGTGCTCCCCATAATATATAGCTCCCCTGTGCTCCCCCATAGTATATAGCTCCCCCATAGTACATAGCTCCCCTGTGCTCCCCGATAGTATATAGCTCCCCTGTGCTCCCCATAGTATATCGCTCCCCTGTGCTCCCCCATAGTATATAGCTCCCCTGTGCTCCCCCATAGTATATAGCTCCCCTGTGCTCCCCCATAGTATATAGCTCCCCTGTGCTCCCCCATAGTATATAGCTCCCCTGTGCTCCCCCATAGTATATAGCTCCCCTGTGCTCCCCCATAGTATATAGCTCCCCTGTGCTCCCCAGTATATAGCTCCCCTGTGCTCCCCCATAGTATATAGCCCCCTGTGCTCCCCCATAGTATATAGCTCCCCTGTGCTCCCCCATAGTATATAGCCCCCTGTGCTCCCTCATTGTATATAGCTCCCTGTGCTCCCCAGTAGTATATAGCCCCCTGTGCTCCCCAGTAGTATATAGCCCCCTGTGCTCCCCCATAGTATATAGCCCCCTGTGCTCCCCCATTGTATATAGCCCCCTGTGCTCCCCCATAGTATATAGCCCCCTGTGCTCCCCAGTAGTATATCGCTCCCCTGTGCTCCCCCATAGAATATAGCTCCCCTGTGCTCCCCCATAGTATATAGCTCCCCTGTGCTCCCCAGTAGTATATAGCCCCCTGTGCTCCCCCATAGTGTATATAGCCCCCTGTGCTCCCCCATAGTGTATATAGCCCCCTGTGCTCCCCCATAGTATATAGCCCCCTGTGCTCCCCCATAGTATATAGCCCCCTGTGCTCCCCAATAGTATATAGCTCCCCCTCCCATATAACATTGAAAAAAACAAACACTGTTACTCACCTAGGTCCACGCGTTCCTCTTCTCTTCCCTCTTGTGGCCGCACTTCCTGCGGTCACAAGAGGCTGCACTCCCCTTACCCTCGCGCCGACGCTCCAGTGACGTCGGGCGCTAGAGGGAGAGTGCGGCCACAAGAGTGACTGACAGGGAGGGAGCCAATGGCTCCCTCTCTGTCAGTGTCGCTGCTGCTGCAGCGCTGAAGCGCCGCAGCAGCAGCGGGTGGGGGCAGCGGCGGACGGGGGGCCCTGCAGGGGGCGCCATGGAGGGGTAAGTAGATTACCCATCCATGGTGCTCCCCCCTGACAGGCTGGTGGCCGGAGCCCTGTGCGACCGCAGTGGTCGCACATAGCAACGGCCGGCCTGCTCGGGGGGCCCCTTCAACCAGTGGGCCCGATGCACATGCACCATGTGCCCTCTGGTTAAAGCGACCCTGGAGGCAGGGACTGATGGGAGTGATGGCCAATTCTCTGTACAACGTTGCAGAGTATGTTGGCCCTATATGAAAGAATTATTGATGTGACTAGGAGCAGATTATAGCAAATAATAAAATACTGGGAATCTTAGCAATGCTGAATGATAAGAGCATTGGGCATTCTGCCACTGCAGAGTCGGGGGATGACAACTCCGGGCAGAGGACCACATATGTAAGCATACTGATGGGGCAATTCTCACCTATATACCAATAGCACTACGTGGATAGACGTCCTGTGTCAGCCACTGCCAACATAGGACCTCATCCGCGAACGCTATACATTAAGGTTCAGTGAGTACCCAGCTACAGTGGTCCTTGCCTTACATCATCCTTTTTGTTTTGTGTGTGTCGCGTCATATAAATTTTGCACTGCACATTGATTATCACTTGCATATGAGTACATATCCACCTGTCCAGCCCCTGATGATCTCACCATACTGGTGATTGAAACGCGTAGGGCTAGGTGTTGTGATATGCATATGGGACTCGATTGTCATGGACAGCCAGGTGACAGGGCCAGACAATTTGGCATTCTGGTTGTGACTTTCTTGTCCTGCATTGTGGAAATCGGTTGTTTATAGCCCTACCGATACCTATACCCTTGAGGCGCCTTGCCTGATGGTATCTTTGGGCATTAGGAAACCGTATTTGCCATTCATTATACGACTGTACACAATACTTACTGTACGGACAGAGACTTATGGTGACAATACTTTTGGTCTCGTTCAGTCAGAGTTTCCCACAACTATATCGGTGGGGTTTGTGTGACAGTATATATATATTTATTTATTTTTTTTGGAGATTTTTGTTGTCTTTTGTATATACCTTTGAATTTATTATTTTGGATACCTATTTTATCGATAGAAATAAAAGTTATATTTTAAGCTTATCCTTCTTCAATTGACATACTTATAGCGAAGGTTGCCTTTACATTGTGGTTGTGTACTATAAATACACTACATTCCTGCTGAATGATAAGTTCAGCAGACCGGGAAATATTCTGTTTTAGGCCATGTTCCCACAGAGTGAGACACCGGCCATTCTGTGACTGCAGTACCAGCCGTATGATGTTCACTGCTGCTGAATTCGGACACAGGCGCATCAATGTGTTCCTCCATCAGAATTCCCCGCTGCTTAAAATGGAGCGTGCGGTGTAGATTTGCAGGTGTAGATTTGGATCATGATTTACGCCATCGGCCGAGTGGGGCATACGGCAGGCGTACACCAGGGAGAAGGGGCGAATCTGCACCTTCACCCTGGTGTACACCTCGGGCGGACGTTTCATTAATGTCCCCCTATGTTTATAAACTCCGGCCAAGATTCCCTCAGCTGCAGCACAATGTAAGTTCCGTAGTAATCACGGCTGTTGTTGCCGATTTTCAACAACGGCCGTCATTACTTACGTTGTGTGAACATAGCCTTAAATAGAATAAGTTTTCCAATAAATGTTATGTTTTAATTCCTCTCCATTTTAAGACCTCAGTCTTTCAGAGATAACAATTTCCATTCCAGATCTCTAACCATCACATCTCACAGCTGAGGGTGTGTTACAATGTATGCAGTCTGGATAATGCAAGAGCGACACAATTCTCCCCTGCTCTGTGGTACCATGAAACAGTCGGGGTAGACGGTATAAGACATGAATGGAAGTATGTAATGATTATTACAGAGTTATCCTTATCCTAACAGAGAACATGTACAGCGGCCCTTCTAGTTTTTGCAACAAATGGTGAGACAGAAGTTGGAGAATATGTTGCAATAAGTGGTGTTAAAGCATGATAGGGATTGTAGTAGACACAGTAAACCCTAGGAGTTGTTGCTTTGCAACTACCATAGAGCCAAGGATTGGGGAATACATTAGTGGGGTGCCAGGGCATGATAGGAGTTGTAGTTTAGCCAAAGCCGGAGAATCAACTATACATTACAGTGTGTTCTAATGATTACAGCTTCTCGCCTCACCCCTCCCGATCGCGGATGGTACTGTGCTGAAGAACACATCTCGAGAGCCATCCCTGTTGGACCATACAGCCGCTCTTCTCGTCGAATAAGAGATCATTTCCATCTTGATGATGCAGCTTAAGATAATTATAATGGCAATTCATGTGCATCAGGGTGTCTTTCCATGAGAAATGATAATAAGAATTCATATTTGCACAGCTCCTTATGGGGCGGCAGCATGCCACGATTGCACTGCCAGGAGTTGAGGCGGCTGCCACCTGGGTGGAATCTGAGCGGAGTGTAACCTGTCTCCTAAGTGGTGAGGAGGTAGAAGCCGGAGTACAAATATTGCAGCTTTAATGGCCAATTATACAGAGATGAATAGAGGAGAGTGAAGAGGAATCACTGGGTCATACATCTGTCTTCAGCCTCTGAGGCTGGAGTCATCGGGCGTCAGACCCTATAGTGATCCCCTGTATAATGACCCCACATTGCATTTTACTCCTTGACTGTCAGTCTTCACTGTTAATTCTGGAATTCTGTTCATGAACCAAGTGGCTGGAGGCCATACTGTACCCTACTGGAAAGTTGCAGACTATTTTTTGCTACAAGCAAGAACTCTTTGTTACAGTAACAGACATAATGGTTACAGTATTTAGAGGCACAGAAATTATAAGTGATCATTCCATATTTAAATACGGGAGGCTGAAAAAGTTGGATGTAGCCCTAGGGACTGCAGGAAATCATGGATACAGCGCACTGGTGCGCACAGGAGTTATATAGAGGCATTACACCTCTACATAAATCTCAGTAGTGTCGGCGCTGCGGGGACATTTTTAAGTCCGGCACAGAAAACGGCGGACCTAATAAATGTCTCCCTATGTGTATACACTCCGGCTAGCCACCACGCATAAAAACTGACATGTGTGCTCCGGCTGCACGCTCAATTGTGTGCAGTGGGGAATTCGGATGCGCCCGCATCCGAATTCCCCACTGCACCCAATGGAAGAAGTGAAGATCATCCGGCCGGTACTGCAATACTGTCCGGTATGATCTTCAGTGACAACGGCCGTTCTGTTATCCGGCCAGGTCACAGAACGGCCGGTGTTATACTAAATGTGAACATGGCCTATAGCTTTTCCAATTTAGTGATCCGGCCTATAGTCTGTTTTCCCAGACTCCCTTGGGCTGCATCCAACTTCTTCAGTCACGGTAATCAAATACTGAACAATCAGACTTGAGCATGCTCCAATTGCACTCATCTCTAATTACAGTCCCTAGAAGAGGAACACTGCTTTTTAGTTTCTCTGACGCTTCTTGAGAACAGTCTCTTAAATGCTAGTTTTTCTCACACTTGTTGGGCACAGTCTCTTAAATGTTGTAGTCTCTAGTAGAGGCACACAGCTTGTTAGTTTCTCTCACAGTTGGCTGCTATAGTCTCTTAAGTAGCTGAAGAACACTTTACAGTCTCCTGTAAGGGTCCATTTACACAGAAACATTATCTGCCAAAGATTTTAAGCCAAAGCCAGGAATGGATATGAGAAGAGGAGAAATCTCAGGCTTTCCTTTATGACCTGTTCTGTTTGTAGTCTGTTCTTGGCTTCAAATGTTTGGCAGATAATCTTTCTGTGTAAATGGACCCTTAAAGTCTAGTGGTCAAGTGCAGGCGATTGCCCAAACTTTGAAAGAATAAAAACTCTCAGGCTGCAAAGATCCATGATGCCCGATCTTTCTCTCCACCGACATCACTTAATGGTGGAGCATTGGCCGGTCTCTTATATCCCTTATATTGCCAGTGGCGGGTTTGGCTGACTTTAATATAAAGTATATGGGCATCCTAAGAGATAAAATAAGATAAGAGCAGACTAGATTTTCTGCTGTCAATCTTCTATGTTTCTAATATGCTGTTGTCAGGCTGCAGTATGTCACATCACTCCCTGCTGGTTCAGTGTCTGTGCAGAGCAGGCTGTGCTCTATCAGGTTGTGAGTGCATAGTGCGGCCTCCTCATGCGGTTCAGTATAGCGCGGTGCTGACATACATACAGGATGAGGGTATTATTCTTCCTGCACAGGTATAATAGATGAGAGTAGATGCAGCGTCTGCACCCACAACTCCTTGTACATTATATATTATAGACAAATCCTCTGTGTGAATCCTCGTCTCCGGCTCAGAGTGAAGAGCCTGGCGGCGTTATTAAGATGTAGCAGGGGAGCGGGTAATATAGGACTAAATTAGATTATCCAGCATCATTATGGCTGCTGCGTATTACTGGAATCATTAATTGATGGATTGTGTGAGATCATAAACCGCAGGATTGAGCGCTGGTGGTCTGGGTGCTGTAACAAAGCCGGTGAGAGAACCATTTCCCGGGAATACGGCTCTAATGTAAACCAATAGGCCCGGGCACAATATAGTGCGGCTGCGGTGGCCAGGATGGAGAGATAATCGCTGTGTGCATTGCTCCGCTGATGTCATTAATTACCTTTCATCTCCTCTAACTGGATGTCATTTGCATTTATATAAATCTTGGCCACTTTTTATCACGTGGTTGTGAGATGGCTTTGAAATTCGGGAAATGGGTTTTTGAGGTAAGTAATGAGCAACAAAGTGAAGCCGTAATGCAAGCACTAAACTACTAAGTATACCTCAGCGCATGGGCATGCATGCCATGGAGACAGCCACCTGCTATAACACTCATGGACAGGGGGTGCCACACCAGCCTGGCCTTAATCCCCTTGCTAAAATGAAGAGGTAGACACGCTCAACAGTGCTCACTCTGCCCCCTCTAGTCTGCTATAAACTAATACAGTCTACTGGCAGACCCCCCCCCCCCCCTTCCTCTCAGGCTTGAGCTCACCTTACACCATAGATATCATACCTCCTAGAACAGGTGAATGATATGAGTCAATGGAAGGCCAATTATCCATGTCTAACCTGGGCTCACCATCTTTTAACCTATAAGTTTATTATCCTCTAAGTTGCTATGCTCCTTTTCCACAACTGGATAGCCAATTTATAACAATATAACTGGGGTCTTGGGGGATCTAAATGAACCACTATGAATAGTCCAGTGTACTTGGGCTCACCAGTTTCCAAGCAATGTTATCGTGACCTGATGTTAGCTTTGGGCCCTAATGCTTTATTTTCTCTCCTTCCTTGATCTCAACTCACCATCCTACCACCAATGATATGATAACACAAGGCGTTTACCCCTTTCCTGCCCCACATCAGGTATGGATGACCCCCTTCTCTCTAGATGGGGCCGATATTGACATGAAACGTTCCAAGAATATGGAAAAAATTATTTCTGCTATGCGTTTTTTTTATTTTTAAATAAGCTGGGCTCACCACCCTACCACATGATGTCCCATGGCACTTATCATCCTCTTCTTCCAAAATGGAAGATCCACTCCAAATGTTTACTCTTCTACTTCCCTATCTGGGTTCTCCAACTCCCCAGCAATGAGATCATGGAGCAGGAAAGTACATGACCTTAATTTAGCTATGGGGCTATAGCTACATTATGCCATATTACACAGAACGATATTCGTTAGTTACGATCATTACTACGATCGTTATTGCGATCGTTACTATAATCGTTTTTACCTTCTGATCCCAGCAAAAAATGAACAACTTGCAATTACACTGAACGATTAGTGAACAAATGCGGAACTTGAGCGAACGAATGTGGAATTACAGCAAACAATTAGCGAACGATTAACAATAATTTTAGGTTCAGATCTAAATCATCGATCAACGACATATGAACGATTTTTCATTGCCTGAAATTACACAGAACCATTATTGTTTAAATTTGAACGATTTAACGTTTTTTTGCACGATAATCGTGTAATAGGGCCCTAAGGGTGATCTAGATGGAGATGGAGATCTACTACACAGCACTCATCTGGGCTGGCCAGGTGGAGGGCTTTGTGGTGGCTGCTGAGGGTTGTGTTGGAGATACTGTAACGTTTGGCTCTGAAGTTGTAGTTTAGCTCGTGTACTGTGTATTGAAGGAGATTTATTGCTTGTAGGCAATGTGTGCCGTTGTTTGATGAATGCATCCTTGGCTCCTCTCCATGATTTCCTAAGACGGTAGTATGATTGTGAGGTTTTGTCCCTGACCTGTCTATTCTTATCGTCCTACATCTATTGTCCTGTATGCTGGATGCATTTCCTCAACTTTTCGTTCTGCTTTATGTTGTGCAATGTAACATTTAATAGATGTCAGGAGAATATAATGACTGTATCTGGTGGTCATGTCTAGCTGGGAGGAGGGAATAAGTGAAATGTAAGGATGTGCATCATTTTATGCCAACTATCCAAAAATCTTTTCCGCTCCTAATTCCTTATTTGCATTTTCTATATTACATGATAATAGAATTAGGGCAAAGGGAGTTATCACTCAGCTTTTCTAAAGCCTCAAGCATCCAACCTGACTGGTTATTCTGTTAAACAATGCACTGTGTTACAAGTAGAGATGAGTGAATTTACAGTAATAACAAAGCCAATCACTTCATTATCTCGTCAATCTGCTTGACTCACTGCTGCTCTGTGTCGCTCCTCCCCGGATGCCTGGAAAAGCTGGATCCAGTCCTGAGAAACTTCTCCCAGTTTCCCAGGACTGGATCCAGGTTTTCCCAGCTCCCGTGTGGAGCAGCAGGAAGAAGCACTGAGATAAAAGGCAGCCAGCTGAAGAGCAGATTGCCAAAATAACAAAGCGATTCACTTTCTATCTACAGTAAATTCACTCATCTCTAGCTACAAATCTTAAAAATTTCTGAGCCAACTCTAGTGAGAGTAGTAGTTGTAGTGTTAAAGAACGGAAAGATCGGAACGTACTAAAGATCAGAAAGAACGGGCGAATGTTCATGGTCATTATTTCCAGCCATTGTTTACAACAGGGGTGGGGAACCTTCGGCCCTCCAGCTGTTGCAAAACTACAATTCCCATCATGCCTGGACAGCCAAAGTTTTGCAACAGCTGGAGGGCCAAAGTTTCCCCATCCCTGGTTTACAACAATGGCCGTTCTTAGTGACGTTTAGTACGTTGTGGGAACATAGCCTGAGGCCGTTATTCAGCTTTCTTTACACTTTTAAGTGATTATTTTACCACCACCATAATGTAGTCAATACAATGTCCCCTATACTGGGTATTGAAGGTGGAAATGTGATCTAATTTTGGTTCTTCTTTAGGCAGATATATCATTACCACATAAATGCAGTCATTTCCTGTCCTCCTGATGTTTTCCTATGAGTGCGGACAATGTGTAGGGTGAATCTGGGCAGCGGCATCAATGGTCTATTCTTACAAATGATGAAATGATATATTTTCAGTGGTATCGGCATATGTCACTGTAGGACGTTATTATGATACACATAGTTTAGCGGTCCCACACTAATTGCTGCGGAGCTGTCTGCAGAGGTTATATTACCACCTTGTGTGTGCCTTCTGCAGTCCGTCGCTGTCATTCAGCCAGTAATTTCAATGTCACTTACTGTTTTTCAATTATTTTCTGACACACACAATTCCCAGTCACAATGAGACAGCGCTCCGCCGCTTCCTCTCCCTGTTTGTGGTGTCTACGTCGCTGTATTGAGCCTGGTTTACATGTATCTGTCTGCTTCTGTTTCTCAAACACAGTCATATACATTTACTCTTATATGCACACACACATACAGTGTTTATATATAAATACACCCACCCACGCAGGAGGATTGCCGTATCTGTGCTGATGTGCTTTCCTTGGTATTGGACTGATGCGTGGAAAGCTATAGATCTCCGAGACGTGAGCACAAATCATTGCAGACGATACTACCATCCTCTCAGATACGTCAGCCATGCAATGCGGCGCAGGGTGAATAAGCAAAATAAACAGGGACCAGGAGGCATTCCTGTAAGATATTTGTCCTGGAGAACTCACTAACAACGTCCCTGGTACGCTCAACCATTTCTACACTGCATGAAGTCACAGATCACACGGAGAAAATCATAGCTAAATTTGATATAATGGTCAAGTTCAACCAGGATTGAACTAGTTTACTAAAATAACATACGCTGCTCTTGTTAGGCCAGGCTTAGACATTATGATAGGCCTTAAAGGAAGGGAGAAGACGAACTTGGAACAATCACTATCCTCCAGGGTCTTATGGTTGATTTATAGATAATGTATGACATCTTATTGATGATCTGTCCCATGTACAATAAGTGTCACTGAGTGCTACACTCACACATACTGGATTAGATACATCTGCAGCTTAACTATATGTGTAAACTTACCAACATCCTAATCCTAACTTTAAAACACCATTTTACCCAAATGTGGCTATAAAACGCACTTTTAGAGCAAATTAGGTATCATCCTTAAAGTGACTCTGCACCCACAATCTGTCCCACCCCCAAACCACTTGTACCTTCACATAGCTGCTTTTATTCCAAGATCTGTCCTGGGGTCCGTTCGGCAGGTGAAGCAGCTATTGTCCTAAAAAACAACTTTTAAACTGGTAGCCCCGTGCCCAACAGCCGGGGCTTAGATTGTGTATGCATTAGGCTGGCACAACCTCCTTCCCTCCTCCCCGCCCTCCTCATCATTAGGAATGCTCCAGGCAGATTGTCTCCTATTCATCAGCTGTGTGAATACTGAACATGGGCTGGATTGTTAAGGCACCTGTGCAATGTTCAGACAGGAGAAAATGTTCTGGTGGCATTCCTAATGATGAAGAGGGTGGGGAGGAGGGACAGAGGGGTGGTGCCAGCCTAATGCATAGACATTCTAAGCCCCAGACGTTGGGCATGGGGCTGTGAGTTTAAAAGTTGTTTTTTAGAACAATAACTGTATCACCTGCCGAACGGACCCCAGGACAGATCTTGGATTAAAAGCAGCAGGTACAAGTGGTTTGGGGGTACAGAGTTGCTTTAAAGATGGTAATAGATAAGAATACTTAACTTGTTCCAGAGGCCTAGTCAAAGTCAATTGGTTATGTCTAATTTAAAGGGAATCTGTCAGCATCTGGACCTGACAGTGTCAGTGCATTAAGTGGCAGTTCACTAGTTAACTCTGCCTAATGTGTCTATGGAGGCCATGCTGAACAGTATCATTTGGCTGCTGATGTCAGAGTCTGTGCACCCCCTGCATGCGCCATCATCACTGACATCAGCAGCACATGCTTGGACCGGAAAGAGGCGTGAGCGTGCAGGAGGCTGAGCAGCACCGAATATTTAAGGAAAAGAGGGAGGAGTGGTGAGGCATACCAGCGTGTGGCATGAGCAATACACCATGACTTCTCTTTGGCTCTTCATTACAGTAAGAGAAATGATATTGAGCAGCATCCCCTCCATGGACACATTAGGCAGAAGTAACCACCTTCTGCACACTGTCAGCACCTCGGGTCAGGTCTGGGTGCTGACAGATTCCCTTTAAGCATCTAGAAAATTGAGGGGTTTGTACTAGAAATGATTCTCGGACTATTTGTATAACATACTTAGATCAATTTTACCACAGTGCGCTTTTGACTGGTATCACTCCTGGCCTCTACCAACATCTGAATCCTAATAACTGGTACACTTAAAGGTATACTTTTTTTGCAATAGCCTGAGAATGGGTTGTTTGAAAATAATAAAGCACACTTCTCTCCCTGTCGTCTGCGCTATCCTGCTGTGAAGCCGATTCCAGGACCGTGATGTTGGAGGCCCATACAGTCAATCAGGCAGGACCCCGCTGCTCAGCATGAACCCCATCTTATTACGTGTTGGTTTACTTGACTGTCCTAAGAAAATCAAGATACTGGGCAAGTATGAGAACCAAGGCCAAGTCATGATACCAGTTTGCACATTGAGGGCCTCAGACTTAGGTTTATATTTAATTTCCTGTTAATGCTTGTTGGATTGGATATAGATAATGGCGTAATTTAGTGTGGATGACAAATTTCATCCTAAATATAGGATTAGGGCTCCTATAACCCTATTCACATGGAAGGAAAAGCTTTAGGTAATTTTAGACACAGAGTCCGCACATTCAATGAGGGGGGCTTCCACTTCAAATCAGTCCGCCTCGGACTTCTGCAGCAGATAGTCAAGTGAATATGTATTGGTCTAAATCCAAGCTGTGTGAACTTAGGCACAATGGCTTCTCTCAATGGCCTGCTAACAGAACATTCCCATGATCATCATAACTACACCTTCTTAAAGAAAATACTAATATTGTTTTCTTTTAATAATAAAACACACAAAAAAAGTCTATAAAAAGTTGTTGTACATTAGAATTCGGGGCCTGACACACAAGGCACGGGGGGCATTACTTCAGGGATATGATCGGGATAGGCTCTAGAATATTCAATAATGGAAGGGACAGCCAGGGAATATAAAGTAGTGGGATGAGCCTGCTCCGTGACTCCAAAATCTACAAGTACAAACGTCCGACCTGATGTGTGATGAGCGAGGCCTCATTGAGTATTCCACTCAGGGCTCCGCGCTCAGCATTCATGCAATACGCTCCACGTTTCAGGTGTGAGACAAGTTTATAGCCCTTTGTATCAATGGCAGAAGAGGAATAAATCTGCAACTGGAGTGAAGTCTTCTGATATCGCAAATGAAAAACAACGGGCTATGTAATAAAATAAAGAAAGTTATAGGATTTCTCTGAAAAGACTGGAAAAGGGATAGAGCCTTTTTGGATTGGGAACTGGCCAATGGGAGTTTGGAACAGTATAAACAATTTGAAGTAAAACATGAGCAAACATCCTGAGATTCATTTTGGGAAGTTTAGCGTGAATTGGGATATTGTATATAATTGTTAATATGAGGAGATGAGCAATGATCACCGCATCATCACAAAACCTCTTGGGCCAGTGACAGTAAGCAGCGATATATACAATATATGGCTCCTTGCACTCAGCTACATTTGTGGATAGCATTGAACCCAATTATAGTCTATGGCTAATTCACATGATTGTGCCATAGTATATGCATGTGCCTAGAGCTCCGAGCATAAACAATAGGATCTTCACTTGTACAGACTGTATTGCAGTCCGGGCTCCATAGACTTGTGCATGGTACGTGATTGTGAGTATTCCATGGATGACTCCATGAGCCATCGGTGCCCTGTGGAGTTACATGTGGATATGTATATACTGTAGAGGTGCAGGCGCTCCTGTTCCTCTAGGTGTAGTTTCCGATACTCACCTGCTGCGGATTGTAGCCAGGCCCAGATCGGCGGCTTTCAATGCAGCTTCTACAGAGGATTTAGTGATCACTAGAGGAGTGTAGAGGAAGCTGGTGACCAAGTCCTGACCACAGACTGAGAAAGAGAGCAGGGATTTATACAACCTCTCAAATCCTAAAGCAAACCACGAAAAGCCAGATTAGTTTGAGTTGTAGTATCATTGTGGTTGGAAAGCTACAGGTTTGACAGCTGATTTAGACCGCATTCACACGATCCATGCGCGCTCCATGAATCACGGAGGGCATGGACCTGGAATCCCTGTCCCGGAGTGTTTTCCTATACGACATGATGTATTAATATCATGGCGGAAGCGGTGAAACTGTTTGAATGTTCGCACTGCTGTAATAAAGGATTCCACGTCCACGCCCTCCGGGATTCATGGAGCGAGCATGGAACGTGTGAATGTGAATAGGCTACGATCACACAAAATTACAGCTGTTTTTAGCAAAAATGAAGCAATGTCTGAATAGCTGTTAAAAGTCTGAATGGGCCCTTACAGTAAATATTGTTATAACATGACACTGCTGGTTGTATCATAGATGCACATTGCAGAGAGGAAACATCACCCTCCTTACTCCATTCCTATATGAGCCTTTCTTTTTCTTACCACCCCTCCGTTCTGTCTGTGCAGCCTGGTCTCCTATACACCACTGCTGAGTCCCTAAATTCTATCATACAAGGTACAGTCTGTATTAGCCAGGCCTAAAAATATCAACAACTGCATTAGGATTCCAATAATTAATGGCAGGCATTATGCAAATGACAATGTTGCGCCCTGTAAAATAATGACATTTCTTCATTTTCGGCGTTGTTATGCAAAACAGTGAATTTAAGGAGATAAATCATTCTGGAGACTTTAAGAAGCTGCAGAGGCAGCAGAGTGGCTGGGGAGAAGCTCCACCGTCATGCAACTTTATCTTCTGTCTGCTTCATGAACACAATCTGTGGAGGAATGGTATCACTGAACGTGACCCCCCCCCCACCGCACGCCTGACCTGACACTGACGCTGCTGCATGCCTGGCCCGGTGCTGACGCACGCCTAACCCATCATCAACGCCGCACTCCTGACCCGCCACTGCTGGTAAATATTCTGGGGAGGTCCGGTAGCAATGTCTTATTTCTCTCCCCCTGGCTGTTACAAGGAGCGTCTCACACTGCGGAGGACCCCCCCTGTCCTGCATTACGCAGACAACTTAGTGATATGTATAGACAATGTGTAACGCTTTATTCTCCCTGTGGAGGTGCTGCAGGCAAGCTGAACTTATAGCCTGGATTCCCAATTGATTATGTCTTAGTGCTTGGATTAACTATTGTGTCTTATTGTTCAGGCTCCCAGCAATAGGGACACTTTGTGGTCATTTTTTTGCAGAGAACCCCTTTAACCTCACACAGTTTATGACGATTACAGGGTTACAACAAGCAAGTTCTGTACAAGGAGTGAATAGACTGAGCGAAGTGTTGTAGAAGTAATCACCATCATGCTGGAAGACTGTGCCCTCTAATAAAATGAATAATAGATGGTCGATATAATGAAGATTGCTGTTCGTCTGTGGCATTTCAGTCCCTGGCAGCAGACGCAGGTGGAAACAGCAGAGAGTGAGTATCATCCATATTCACATATCTGTCACACACCATCCTGACAACGCTACCCCCGGCTACACAAAGCAATAACCCAGCATCCCCGCTATCATAGTCTACCGAGAGAGAACAGTAACAAACACAAAAATAATAATATATATCTATATATGAAGCGGCTTCTTCATATCACAGAGTCTGCTGCTTCCGTCTATTAAAGTGAAACTCCAACTTACCAGACATGTAGGGAACTACATAACCAGTAGAGATGAGCGGGATTCCAGCATGTTGAAGTTGGATGTAACCCTAGGGAGTCCTAAAAACCTTGGATAAAACCATAGGCTGTATCCATTTTTTTCTGGCAGCCCTAGGGCGACATCCAACTTCTCCAGCCACAGGGAGTCAAATGCAGAGTCGTCCACATCTCTTAATCAATGATTCCCTTACACAATGGTAATGGACACATTATGGCTACAAATACTGACCAATACACTGCATATGATCCTAGGCTGCAGCCATGCTTTCCGCCACATTCCCATTTGCATTGAAAAGCCATAAGCAGTTTATAGGGAAATCTGTGAGACCGGTCATTACCAAGTCAGACCCGCCATTGCCAAGTCATGCAGATTTTTGGGAATTGGGACATGGGCGAATTTGTGTGCGCCCGCATCCCAATTACCCATAGCACACAATGTAAAGTGCGGTCGGAGCTGCACTCTACATTGTGTGAACTGTCAGTGTTGTTTGGCTGCTATTCAATGAATAGCAGCCGCACAAAACTGACATGTCAGTTTTCGCTGAAGTCGCTTTGAATCCCAGACAAAGTTTATACTATGTATATACTCTCTGGGCAGGATTCTATTGACTTTAGTGCAATGTAAATTTTTAATTAATCACACACGGCCGGTGATGCAATTTGCAACAATGTCCATGATTAATTAAAATTTTAGGTGTGTGACCATAGCCTTAGGGTATAAACCCAAACACCGTATATGCAGCGTATTTACTGCTGCGATACGCAGCAAACTCGCAGCAGATTAGATCTAAATAACTGAACACAGCATGAAATCTGTACCAACAAATCTGCTGCGTATTTGTTGCGTATCTGCTGCATATACGGTGTGTGGGTTTATACCCTTAAAATGTGTAGTTTCAAGGTTTAACTGCATATTACCTGCGGATTTTCACTTCTTCACCAAAGTTAATGGGAAAAAAAATCTGCAACAAATCAGTAACTAGCAGGCAACAAAAATCAATATGCTGCGGAGTTACAAAAATTGCAGGTAAATTTCTGTTTTGTAACATTTTGCTGAAAAAATCTTATCCACTTGTCTGTGACTCAAAATTTACAGCATTCCGTCTTGTATGAATTGATCTTAATGGGGTTATCCAGGATAAAAAAACAAACAAACAATATTTCAGCTCAGTTTTATTGAAATGAATGGACCCGAGCTGTAATACCACACACAACCTGAAAACAGGTGTGGTGCTGTTTATGGAAGAAAGCAGCTACATTTTGTTAATTTTGGATAACCCCTTTAAGACCAGGTGTTCAGATCAGTGTAATATGGCATTGTTTTGGCATGGCTATGGCTACACATCCTGGGATTACCCAGATTAATGGTCAGATGAAGAGCATTACTCTGTGATGCTTTTAGTTTGGGTCATTAGACCAACATTAGGGCCAAAGCTTGCAACGTAATATGGATACAAAAGCTGGGCCCTATTCTTCTCATCTGAATCTGGCCTTGCACCGTCATGAAAATATACTTTGATGGATCACAGAAATATAGCAAAACAGAGTTTAGGAGGACGATTTGGGAGTAACTCAGTGTTTAGCGTGTTTTCTCCTGGCTGTGTCACATGACCTGTATGTGTAGTAGGCGGTGGTCGGCACTCCGACAGGTGGTGGTGCCTGGGCCAAAAGCACAAAGTATCAAAGGAAATTCCCGGCACTCGACAATCTTCTGCAATAGTGATTTATTTACATAGGTGCAAATACAGACAGATGGATAAAGGATGCGTTTCGGCATATAGCCTTTCTCAACAAGTCAACGTAACCTGTATGTACACATAATGTGATTCCCATAGACAGAGAGGAGGCACTTCCCTCCCCAGTTGTTCTACTGAGCACTAAAAAGGTACAATGTAAGCTAAATTCAAATGAAACAGAACTGTAGGCTCCATACTACAAATCCAAACATCACCAACCTGTAATACGGCAATATGCCATCAATGCTCTTCATCCTCTGGCTGTTGAAGGAAAGATTCCATTCACTGACAGCAAGAAAACGCCTTAAAAACGTGGAAGAATGAAACCATATAGTATATTAGAAAGTTACAGAATGATGATCGACACTGGTTGTGCCCTTTGAGGTTATGGTTTTTTGAAGCGCTCCCTCAGCGTATATCTTGAAGCGATGAACTGCACGTTCAAGCATTTCATGACAGGGCAGTAAACCAGTCACTGCCATACTTGCCCCGTGTACTGTTGCTTCCTTCGTGGGTTAAACAGGCCATTTAATGAGATTGGACAATTGGCCTTTCAGCTTACACACCTCTGTACAAATTCTCCTCGCAGGCGGCGTCGGAGTAGGGGGGGGGGGGGTCCTGATCGGGCGGGACAGAACGGCGCAGATAATCACAGCTATCACCGAGCAGTCTGATGCACATTAGCCAAATAGTTATGCAAATATCACAATTTACAGTGGAGAAATGAGAACCTTTAAAAGGGAGTCAGTTCTCAATTGATTTTATCGCTTTTATTCCCAGCCATGTCCCACGGTCATTTTTTTTAATTTTTTTATTTTTTTTTAATCGCCGGTTCGAAGACTTGAGCGATAATGAAGAAGGATTGTGTCTGGTGCAGCAGTCACTATGGGTCTGACCTCCTTAACATTTCATGTACAAATGGGGCTAAGAAAGGCTGCTGCCAAATTAGCCATTACCTCCCACCGAGTCAGCGCTCCTGTCCCATTATTCACAGGGACCCTACTGGGAGCAGCTGAGGCCGGGACTGTATGTGAGAGACAACCACTAAAGCATGTACTTGTTAACTGCTTCAGACCCATACAAGGCGCCCTCCGGCATGGCTGGGAATAGGAGAAATCCCACATTCCCATTATCTGGGTGAAAGAAAGCGGGCTGGCGGAGGGAAGGGGGTGTTGTCAGACGACAGAGGCCCAATTACATTCATACCTGTAATTTCTATATAACAGATGACTGGACGTAAAGTTTTTACAGCTGTCCCAACTGAGCTGTGTAATGACATCTCTATGGCAGGAGATAATACGTGTGGCGCATTACCATCACCGGCAGCACCATGAGAATGACTGCACAGAGCAATAATATATACAGTAGACTGTAGGACAATGCATCCACCACAAAGCGTCGGCCCCTTCTGTTGCTACCCGCTCTATAGAGCCAGACACATTACAGCCAAAACCGCTCATTTTCTAACTAATGGGTCTAAAATTTTTCAGACATAAAAAGGGAATGAATGAAGGCTTGAGGGGGTGTATGCTGAGGGGGACAAAGAAAATAAAATCAGGACCTCCTCCACTACCTAAAGACTAGGTGTAGATCTGGAGGGCTTGGTGCGTGTTGTTTACCCCCCGTCCCAGAGTTACTTTCCCATCCCTTGAAGGCCAGGTGATCCTTCATTGTCCTCTATGGAACAAGAGACTGGCAAATGTTCACAGTCCTATAGAGGATGAAGAGGTCGTAATGGCTAGAGGTCCTCTCATCCACTCATTGGGGCAAAATTTCTACTCACGGCTACTTGGCATGAGTTTTATGTCTTTTTTTTGCACCTTAGAAGGCAACACATAAGCCCAATGACTATTATAGACGGCAGCTGTTGCTAAACAACAGGGTTAAACCTCTTGAAATGTTGCACGACGATTACACATTACTTCCCTATGGATCCTAAGACTGGAGCGAGAATGCCTATGACATACCGGGAGCCTCAGGTCTTTATCAACAGTAGTGACCAACTTATTGCAACCCATACCACTTGAAATCTTCAGTATAAGAGTGAGATGAAGTTTTAGTAAGGGTGGGTTCATACTGAGGAATTTTCGCGGATAATGTCCGTGGAATTCCGCTGTCTGTCCGCGCGCCTTTCCGCCGGCTCCATAGACACCATTCTATGGGCCAGCGTATTCCGCTATCCGCCGAAAGAAGGGACATGTCACTTCTTTCGGCGGATAGCGGAATACGCTGGCCCATAGAATGGTGTCTATGAAGCCGGCGGAAAGGCGCGCGGACAGACAGCGGAATTCCACGGACATTATCCGCGAGAATCACTCAGTATGAACCCACCCTAACAGTAGAATTGTCATAGAAACATAGAAGATTGTCTGCAGAAAAAGACCACTGGGTCCATCTAGTCTGCCCTTTTAGTATTTCCTTTCTTATTATTTTAGGATAGATGTATGTCTATCCCAGGCGTGTTTAAATTCTGTTATTGTAGATTTACCAACCACATCTGCTGGAAGTTTGTTCCAAATATCTACTACACTTTCAGTAAAATAATATTTTCTCACATTGCTTCTGATCTTTCCCCCAGATAACCTCTCACTGTGTCCTCTTGTTCTTTCTTTTTACTGAAAACACTTCCCTCCTGAACCTGATTTAGTCCTGTATTAAAGGTTTCAATCATGTCCCCCCTTTCCCTTCTTTCCTCCAGACTATACAGATTCAAGTCCTTAAGTCACGGTGGACACAATCCACCGTTTTTGTGGCCTGTCTTTGGACCCGTTCTATTTTATTAATGTCCGATACTGGGTGAGGCACAGAGAACAGTAAGCAAGGCATACATAAAGAATCCCTGGCACACTTTTTTTTTTTTAAGTGAAGTGGGGTACACCTGTCTCTTGTTCTATTTATTGTAAGGAGTTTCTGTAAGAGTAGAGGGCAACAAAAACTACAATGTAAGTAGCAAACTGCGCAGAGCAGATGTACAGTAACTGTGCCAAAAATCTGTATGAAATCCTGGTAATGAGCTATTTGCCCACACACAGTATGGAAATTGTATTAAAAAACCTCTAGATAGTAGGAGTAGTAGTCAGAATTATTGCGTACCTTGTAAGGCTCGGCCCCGGAACAGCTACTATTCCTGCAACTAGAAGCAAAGCTTGGACATATTTCATAGTGATATCCAATACTAACCATATACTCTGTGCTAAATATTGTAAGTGTATGTGATACAGTCCAGGATAACAGAGAGGTAAATAACCCCTGAGGTCTATAGGAAAACCACAAGACATGGATCCTTTATATCAGTGCCATAGGCTTCATCCCCAGTAGAAACATGTGAAGGAAATAAGAAGCATTGGGAGCAGATTAACATGAAGTCTTGTTCCTGCGGCTGGCAGCTCATCAGACGTTCCTTCTATCTGCACATCTTGGGTTCACACTAAATGAGCAACAAATGTTAAACGTTGCTTTACACTTTACATGAGCATATTCCTGGCCACATAATCCCCATTTATTATAGCACTTAGTGTAGAGTTACCATTGAGAAGGGGTGGACATGCCCCAAGATATTATCCCACATCCATCTATTCTAGGTTGTGTTTAAGAGCCCTATTACACTGAGCGATAGGCCGAAAATTGCCATGTACACTAGACTCAGCAATCATCCGGTAATCCGCTCATTTTCAGGGTTTTGACATATATAAAAATCCTTAACCATCGTCCGCACATGTTCCTATGAAATAGGGGACATGCTACTG
Source organism: Dendropsophus ebraccatus (assembly GCF_027789765.1). Classification (NCBI taxonomy): domain Eukaryota; kingdom Metazoa; phylum Chordata; class Amphibia; order Anura; family Hylidae; genus Dendropsophus; species Dendropsophus ebraccatus. The sequence continues at coordinate 90,711,202 of NC_091464.1, forward strand.
ATGAATGATAAGTGATTGTTCCTCCAGCCCTGTCTGAAGGATTACCGATTTATGTAATAGGATCTTTAATGAGCACCAATCTAGTTGATCAGCGCTTGCCTCAGGCTGCCACCTAATAGCACCCTGACAATACAGTAAAAATGGCTTTTTCTTCCATAAATCTGCCCAACTAACCAACTCCGACCTCAGAAGACCCCTCAACGGACTCTGACGGATATGTCTACAGACCAGCTCTACATGAACATGATAGAATCCAGTGTAACGCCGTCACGGCTCATCATATTAAAGAGGCAGCGGAGCGCCCCCGTGTCAAGTGCTTTCAATAACCCGCTGCATGAAGGAAAAAAAAAAAACACAGCAAAACACAACACAAATCTTCCTAAAATACGTCGTCTGGGAAGATGCATCCCCTTGTTTTCTGCTCCTCGGCTGCCGACTGTTAATAGTGTTTTGCTGCTCTCCTTAAATAAAATCCAGCTCATGCTGGATCAATAAAAATGATGCCCATTTCCCTAATGGCAGCCGATTGCCATTTGCTATTCAAATCAGACTAGATAAATTACAGAACATGCCAGGGAACAGGCCAGTGAATTAAGATAAGCCTCCAGAGGACCGGCAGTATTATTAATCTTTTAAGACACTATCATATTTCTTCTTGACAGTGTGCGTAGACTCTCAGTCATCCTGCACCCAGATTGAAATATCAGCTGCTGCAAAAATCAATAGCGCCAGAAACACAATCATATTCAGTCTCCGAAGGCCCCGGCTAAGCAGCACTTGTGTCCTCTATCCCCCCTGGCCCGAAATGATAGCACACCGCAAATCCCGAACAAAGGATGGGCAGATTGTCACCGCCGCGTCCATCTAACAAACAGATGCTAACATCCTTAGCTAAAAGCCCAGACAACCTCGCAATCCACGCTCATTGTCTTAGAGGCTTCCGAAATGTTTGGAATAATCCCTCCAAATTCTGCACCGTCACCATGGCAACATCAGGTGTTCCCTTCTTTTTTCCCCCTAATATATTCATCTTAAATCCTTTCAAGTGATTCTTCAGTTCACCTCGCCCAGACAAAACAATGCCGGCTCTTGTGTTTGATCAAGGGGAAGGTTAACGGCGAGGACGGATTCATGACCGCAGGCCGCCTTTAAGGAGCGGGTGCCGCATTGTATCGAATAAGTAAATTCATATGTATCTTACTATCGCATTTGTAGCTTTCTGATAGTACAAGGGCTGTTAATCCCGATCCTTCTGGTTCATGAATAAAATGACAATATAGTGGTAGAAATGAAGGTGACCATAGGCATCGGATAAGTGTCTAATGCTCACAGCCCATCAGGATTTCCCCATTGTATGTTCATTATAAGGGGAAAGCGGATGGCAGGTACCTATGGCGCAACTTACTTCCTAATGAAAAAAAAAAATCAATCCTTCCTTTTTGCTTGTACAACCAAAAACCACTGTGTGACACTGCCATGACTGCATGGCACCGGACTTGTGATTGTGGATCTGTGGCTACTGGTGGTTCCCAATGTGATCCCATTTACTTGCATAGGTCACATTGCCCTGCTATCACAAGAGCATGGCACAATGGGATTGGTCATGTGACCAGAAACCACTATGTAGCCCTAGGCTGTGAGCCACAATGCTGGTGCAGGGCTGAGCTTGGTTGTAAACATGGCCATACACATAAAACTCATCCCACCAACAGTCACCCATACATATATGAACTCAGCTGACCATGTATGTGCTATTAATGGTTAAAGCAAAAAAAAAAAAAAAAAAAGGATCAGACAGCTCTGCTGGCAGCTTGTCCTTCAAAAAAACAAAGAGGATTGGACATGTTCATGTCCAACTGTTCGCGGAGTGTTGCAAGGTTATCTTACAAATGTAACTGGTGAGCTGATCCTGCCAAAATCTATTGTGTATGACCAGCTTTAGGTTTACCTGGGCCGATCTGGGGTCCCGTTATCTTGTGGGCCCCATAGTGGCTGTTCATGGTATGGTTATCCCTCTCCCCCTTCACAGCATCAACCTGACACATACACTGAACCTATTATTCATGTGTTCTAGGGTATATTTTTACCTTTGTGTTTCAATTCTGGAAGGATTTATCTTTCACTTGACAACCTATTTCCTTCTACTTCTGAAAGGTTTTGGTCTTGTTTTCAACCCCATGCATAGATAATAGACTAGAATTGGTGGAAGTCAAACTAGCAACAGCCATTACTCCCAATGGGGAGAGAGGAATAGGCTGGTGGCATCTAATCTTCTGTGGGAACCAAAGAGGGGGACATTGACATCTAACATGTCACACAGTGCCACCACCCATTTGGGAAGAGTCATACCATCCCCATACATCCAGTGTGTTTGACCAACTTTCTACTAATGTGTATAGGCAACCTATAGGATATACATTTGACCTACAGTTCACTGCCCAAACTTACTTAAGGCTAAAGCCCCTATTAGACGAGGCAATCTCCTGGAGCAAGTGACCTGTCAGATCAGCGCTTGCTTGCTCCTCATTCCCCGCTTGCTGCTGGCGCCTACAGTGAGAGGTAAGTGCGGGGGAGGCCACAGGGAGCTGCAGGGGGGCCCATAGGAGATAGCGGTGGTATGCTGCCACTGCTCCTATTGTATGGGGTGATGGCAGCAGATCGTTGCTATCTTAGTCATTTTTCTTTCAACATGCTGAAAGTGAACGACAATGATCATCCGACATCGTTCATGTCGGCTGATCGTTGCCATGTATTACACAAATAGATTACGGGCCGTGTTTGGCTGATTATCGGCCATTATTCCCCTTATGTAGTAGGGCCTTTAGTCTAGAAGTAGAAAGGGGGAACTTAGGAGAAAAAACAGGCATGAGATGAATACACATATATGACGTGTAGAAGGGACTTTGTTGGTTAGCCTTGGACAGCCTATGGAGGCCTTACCTGGTCCACAACCCACTATATGAGCAGTAATAAACTTGTCATGGTGTTCTGCAGTCATGATTCCACCCATTCATTACATGACGTATAGGGAACACAATGTCTCCGAATCTCTGCTCATTGTATGCAGGGTACAGACAATACATTTGAATATGCGAAAGCTGAATGAATACACAGGCTTAGAAAATAATTCACATCTTATTTTAAAATATCCTGCTTCACTTCCATAGAACTTGGAGCCACATCACTTGCGTGAATGGAAAATATTATGCATCTAGTTGCTATTGGCGTAAAAACAGAAGGAACATCTGCTGAAGTTCACAGGACTCGATTCTGGAATGGAGCTGCTAAGATCCCCACCAGTTATGTAGCTAAACTTAAACAATAGAACAGAGGGCTAAATCACAAGGAGAAGGCTGCAGGTCTGCTAAGATGTTCTTCTTAAAGTCACAGGGCTGCTTAGGAGGACAGTCTAGCTTATCATTGCTTTTCAACATAAGGCAGACAGGTAAATGGTGCAGGAGGACTAGGGGCTACTACTTCAGGTTCAACCCGTTGATGTCAGTCGTGGCCCATACTGTATGTATAGGTGTACAGTATATCTTGGGTTAACCTTGATAACTACTGATTTTCTGTACTGGTAATGTGACGATCTGATGTGTATCCTAAGTTGCTAAAATACATACTTGGGCTTTATAACTATCGTCATAAAGAAATGACCATACTGTTTGGCAGAGCTAAACTCCTAGGAAGAGGATCCGGGCAATTGGCATCTGCCTCATAAGGGGTTTTGTCTTTAGCATAGTAGGGTTTCTGTAGGTTGAACTTGATGGACTCCAATGATACTTGATGGTTTGGTGGGAATCATGGGCCCCATTCTGCTTCACACAGATAAGGAGTTGCAGAAGTTACAAGTGTCCATACAACCACTTACAGATACCTGTAGTGTACTGGTTCATTAAGTGCCTTGCGTTAAAAAAAAATGTAAAACCGTCAACTATTATTCTTCCTCCTCATTAGTATAGTGGTATCTCCCCTTGTCTTAAAGACAAAGAACTGACTCCCTAATGGGAGTCACTGAGGTTTAATGACACCAAAGAGGATTATTAAAGTGACTCTGTACCCACAATCTGACCCCCCCAAACCACTTGCACCTTCGGATAGCTGCTTTTATTCCAAGATCTGTCCTGGGGTCTGTTCGGCAGGTGATGCAGTTATTGTCCTAAAAAACAACTTTTAAACTGGCAGCCCCGTGCCCAACGGCCGTGGCCTAGATTATGTATGCATTAGGCTGGCATACCCTCTCTGTCCCTCCTCCCCGCCCTCCTCATCATTAGGAATGCTCCAGGCAGATTGTCTCCTATTCATCAGCTGTGTGAATACTACTGAACATGGGCTGGATTGTTAAGGCACCTGTGCAATGTTCAGACAGGAGAAAATGTTCCGGTGGCATTCCTAATGATGAAGAGGGTGGGAAGGAGGGACAGAGGGGTGGTGCCAGCCTAATGCATAGACATTCTAAGCCCCGGACGTTGGGCACAGGGCTGCAAGTTTAAATGTAGTTTTTTTAGGACAATAACTGCATCACCTGCCGAACGGACCGCAGGACAGATCTTGGATTAAAAGCAGCTATCCAAGTGGTTTGGGGGGGGGTCAGATTGTGGGTACAGAGTCGCTTTAAGCCTTTAGAAAATTGGGGGATTGGTCCCCTGATGGGCAGTTATTGAACTTTTCTTTCCTTTCATGTTAGTGGAGTGATACACATAAGGGTCCAATTACACAGAAAGATTATCTAACAGATTATCTGCCAAAGATTTGAAGCCAAAGCCAGGAACAGACTATAAACAGAGAACAGGTCATAAAGGAAATCCTGAGATTTCTCATTTTTTCAAATCCATTCCTGGCTTTGGCTCCAAATATTTGGCAGATAATCTGTCAGATAATCTTTCTGTGTAAATGGACCCTTACAACCTCTCATATAGGTGACCAGGGATTCATCCCTAGTGTTGAGTCATTTAGCTTTTTTTTTTTTATTATTGGGGGCTCAATGTCCCTCTTTGGTAGTATAATAAGTATACCTGCCTCTTATCAGACCCGAGTTCTTAACTGAGCTGTAAAGTCCATCCTTGTTAGTATAATAGAATATACAAGGCATGATCTACAATTGAAAGTAACTGAGCTTTAAGAGCTTATGGTTTAGTTTCTTATACTGGTGACACTGAGTTTTAGGGTATGTTCACAAACAGCATTTAATTAGCATTAATTAGCGCTATTTTGCGTGAATTGCGCAATTCATGCAAAATATAGCTATTTTTGACAGAATTGATGGAATTGCAGCAAACATAGCGTTATTTTACTGCAATTACACAATTCTTTGCAAAAAGGTGCTAATGAAATGCTATGTGTGAACATAGCCTTGAGGTTCCTTTTTAGTATAGTGGTGAGTATCCCTACCTGTCATACAAACCTGTGTTTGATGCCCCAGGGGGAAGTTATTGAGCTTTTAGGAGACCTTCATTTTGGGTCACTGAGCTTTTAGGTTTCTCATTAGTATAGTGGTGAGTATCTCTACCTGTCATACAGGAGATAGGGGACTGGTTCCTAAGGTTTACAACCACAGACTGATCTGATAGGAAGTCATTGACTTTTTAAAAAATGAGACTGATCCCTAATGGGCAGTTATTGAGCGTTCTTCCTAGTTTTGTGGTACATATTGCAATCTCCCAAACACAAGACTAGACTCAGTCTCAGGTACTATAGGTTCAAGTCCAAAGTCTGCTTCTGGGGACACTATTTGGAGGATCCTCAGGGATAGCTGCGGTCTAAAATTAAGCATTGTAAAGAGTGCCTCACCCTCTGCACAACAAGTGAGAGTTTCACATTAGTACAGCCTCAGCGCTGTCCTTCTTTTCTCATTTAAACATAAGACTAGGCACTGATCCCCAGCAGGAGAGCAGGGTTCAATCCTATAGGGGACACTAAGATATAAGGTTTCTCCTCCTTAGTGTAGTGACAAGTATCCCTACGTCATACAGACCTGTGTTTCATCCTCCCCAGAGGAACGCATGTCAGTTTTTAAAAGTTTTTTTTTAAGTTTTTTGGGGATCACTTCTTTCATCAAAAGTTACTGAGCTGCTCCTTCTTGTTACTATAACAGTGAATATCCCTGATTGTCATACAGACTTGTGTCTAATGTCCTAATGAAAAACTGTTCACTTCTTTCCTTTGGAGTGATTACATTTTCTTGCTCCTCCTCATTAGTATAGTGATCAGTATCCCCTCCCTGTGTCTGATCCCCTAGTGGAAAGCTGTTCACTTTATTGGAAACCATAAAACAATTCTTTCATTGGGAGTCACTGAGCTTTCATGCTCCTCCTTGGTAATATAGTGGTGATTATTCCCACCTGTCATATAGACCCGTGTCTGATCTCCCAGTGGAAAGCAATTCACCTTATAGATCAGAAATCACTTCTCCGCCTGTCATACAGACCTGTCGGATCCCCCAATGAGAAACTGTTCAACTTTTAAAAGACTGGAGAATAACTTCTTTCATTGGAAGTCACAGAGCTTTTTACGCTCCTTCTGGTTAGAATATTGGTCAGTATCCCCGTCTGTCATACAGACCTGTGTCTCATCCCCAAATGGGAAGCCATCTACCTTATGAGACTCTTTCATTGGGAGTCACAGAGCTTTCTTGCTTCTTGTGGTTAGTACAGTGACGAGCAATACCGCCTGTCGTACAGACCTGTGTCTCTTCGCCCAGTGAGAAACTGTTCAGCTGTTAAAAGACTGGAGAATCACTTCTTTCCCTGAGAGCCACTGAGCTTTCACGCTCCTCCTGGTTAGTATAGGGGTCAGTATCCCCGCCTGTCGTACAGACTTGTGACTGATCTCTCAGTAGGAAGCCGTCTACCTTATGGGAGATGAAAGATCCCTTTCATTGGGAGTCACTGAGCGTTCTTGCTCCTCATTAGTATAGTGGTCAGTAAACCCCAGTGGGAAGCTGTTCGGCTTTTAGGAGACTTGGGGATCGATTTCCTGACATGAATTCAGTAAGCTTTTTGGTTTTGACTTGTTGATACAGGGATTCGTGACATTTGCAGTTGTTTCATGCAGTTCTACAATATTGGACAGTGACTTGTTTAGCAACACATTCTTTCTTGGCTAGATCACTATTAGTAATAGCAAAAAAACTATAAATATATGAGATCAGTTTGTAAGGCTTCTTGGATCTTGGAATCTTTCAGAGAGCAGCTTTTCTTGTCCTCTCACATTACATTACCTAAAAATAAATACATATAGGTTGGGCACACAGGTTCTGTAAGCAAGGCTTAGTGGGAGCACTGGGATTCAGGTCTGAGCTGCTCAGTCTCACTGTCCATTCACTTACTATTGTTTTTATAGTGTCTCTTCCATTCACTTACTATTGTTTTTATAGTATCTCTTTCATTGCCCACTCGGCAATCACAATAATAAAGAGGGAGGGACCGACAAGTTAATTCTACCAAACTGTGACTCGGCCGCTGCGTCGGACAGGATTCGGCCATGATTAAAATGTGTAGGCCGTCAGATCAGCAAAAGTGGATTTGTTTTCAGTAATTAAACTGCTGCTTCTTCTCTCTTTAAAGTCCGACGCTAGATTAATGACTTGGTACAGAGCTGTTTTACATCACTGAGATTAGCACTGAGATTCAAGAGAGAATTTGCTGTTCCCTGGTCGCGGGATTCGACTAGGGAACGGGAACAGGAGGAGCACATCTGTCCAGCATTACACCAAATGCTGCAGTCAGCCAGTTTTTACGACTACCTCAAAGCACCTTCAGCAGCTGCAAGAGTCCAAAGGACCATACCTTTCCATTTCAATGCACACATCTTCCCAAAAATGAAGACTCCTGGCTCCATATGTGCAGTTACTGGGTGCAGTCTAATTCCTTGTCCAGCCGTCTGCACTCCCCACTTCTCACTGCAGTTTCTGGGACAGGAAGTAGCTGCCTGATATCTACTATTACCAGCCAATAATATCTACCATTATCAGCCAATAATATCTACCATTATCAGCCAATAATATCCACCATTATCAGCCAATAATATCCACCATTATCAGCCAATAATAGCTACCAATATCAGCCAATAATATCCACCATTATCAGCCAATAATAGCTACCAATATCAGCCAATAATACCCACAATTATCAGCCAATAATATCTACCATTATCAGCCAATAATACCTACCAATATCAGCCAATAATACCCACCATTATCAGCAAATAATATCTACCATTATCAGCCAATAATACCTACTATTAACAGCTATTAATATCTACCATTATCAGCCAATAATATCTACCATTATCAGCCAATAATAGCTACCATTATCAGCCAATAATAGCTACCAATATCAGCCAATAATAGCTACCAATATCAGCCAATAATAGCTACCATTATCAGCCAATAATATCTACCATTATCAGCCAATAATATCCACCATTATCAGACAATAATACCTACCATTATCAGACAATAATACCTACCATTATCAGCCAATAATACCTACCATTATCAGCCAATAATAGCTACCAATATCAGCCAATAATACCTACCATTATCAGCAAATAGTAGCTACCAATATCAGCCAATAATACCTACCAATATCAGCCAATAATAACCAATATCAGCCAATAATACCTACCATTATCAGTCAATAATAGCTACCATTATCAGCCAATAATAGCTACCATTATCAGCCAATAATAGCTACCATTATCAGCCAATAATAGCTACCAATATCAGCCAATAATACCTACCATTATCAGCCAATAATAGCTACCAATATCAGCCAATAATACCTACCATTATCAGCAAATAGTAGCTACCAATATCAGCCAATAATACCTACCAATATCAGCCAATAAAACCTACCATTATCAGCCAATAATAGCTACCATTATCAGCCAATAATATCCACCATTATCAGCCAATAATAGCTACCATTATCAGCCAATAATACCTACCATTATCAGCCAATAATAGCTACCATTATCAGCCAATAATAGCTACCATTATCAGCCAATAATATCTACCATTATCAGCCAATAATATCTACCATTATCAGCCAATAATACCTACCATTATCAGCTAATAATATCTACCAGTATCAGCCAATAATAGCTACCATTATCAGCCAAAAATATCTACCATTATCAGCCAATAATATCTACCAGTATCAGCCAATAATAGCTACCATTATCAGCCAATAATAGCTACCATTATCAGCCAAAAATATCTACCATTATCAGCCAAAAATATCTACCATTATCAGCCAATAATAGCTACCATTATCAGCCAATAATAACCAATATCAGCCAATAATACCTACCATTGTCAGCCAATAATATCTACCATTATCAGCCAATCATACCTACCATTATCAGCCAATAATATCTACCATTATCAGCTAATAATATCTACCAGTACCAGCCAATTAGACCAATTGATCTGCGAATCAATAAGAGACAAAAACTTTGCATTATGATGCGGTAATGAGTCTCTTCAAGAACACCACCAAAGTGGTAAATGGAGTTTTATAAACCATACAATGCCCTATAGAAAACAAATATAGTGTAGCTCTCCACCAGAAGTAAAAAAGGTTGCCTCCATCCTAATGTGGGAAGACAGAGCTGATGAAACCTCTGCCTGTGGACGATGAAACATGATCTGGTTCACTGACCAAAATGTTAACGGGGTTCTACCATCAGGACAGCCCGCTATGACCCTATTAGAGAAATGGTCCCCAACTCCAGTCCTCACATTCCCCCAACAGGTGATGTCTTGAGGATTTCACAGGTGATAAAAGTATATTCAGTGCATCAGGTATTACCACAGGTCATCTATGTATGGGATACCAGATCACAACTCGTTGGAGTACATGAACATTGTCATAAAGTATATGGGCACTACAGAGAGGAGAGCAGCGGCACTCGCTCTCGGGGCTCTCAGCCAGTCATGTCTGTTATGTAATATTACATAGCAAGCTAATCCTTCCCACAAGGCTGCCTCCTGACACACAGAAGGTACACTATGCAACAACTAGAATCACACCTTGTTGCCAATTTTCGTTTGTTTCCCCCCAGCCCTCTCTGCCTTTACTAAAATATTCTTGGTACCTGATATAACCTGTTTACAGAGGCTGCACCTAAATCTAAGAGAGAGAGAGAGATACATTTAAAGCTAAATAGGAAACTTATTCATATTCGTATTCATACAATGCAGTGGTGGGCTGCACACGGACACTGGGATGGGCCTACTCGATGTCAAACTGACCCACCTGAGGATTCCCCCTTCCTGGATCCCAGGGTGAGCATGGTTTTCATAGTTTTAGGAAACACACACAGATGAGAGAAAAGAGGCGGCAAGGGATTTCTGATGCAGGCAGCATCTCTTCTGTACTACGATGCATGAAAGGGAGGGGAGATGTCTGCCAGTGACAGATGATATTCTATTATACATGGGGCTATTTGGGGGCCACAGATGGGTCTCAAACTGAATGGGGGGGGGGGGGGTAACAACACATGGCAGCACAGAGGAGGCCTTACTACTATGCGGGGGCATGGAAAAGGTCTAAAATTACATGGGAGTGCACAGAAACCTAACAACTGTCTGGGGTCATAGAATAGATCTATATGGGGCAACAAAGTGAGCAGTATTACTGTGTGGGTCAATACAGGTGATGAGTTGGTACAGAGGTGAGGGGGTGCTGGAGTTAGAAGCCTAAAGCCTTTTTATTCACTTTTAGGAATAAAAAGAAAAGTGAACAACTCCACTAAGAGAAGATGCCCCCTCTGGGTCACTGGATATAACTGCACTATAGTACAGACATATTATTGTAATCAATATTACAGTTGCACGTCCTGACATGACTATGGTTCTAATCACAGAAATTTAACGCAATCGGTTCAGAACTTCAGGCCTACAGTTAGGCTGGGAAATGCATATATAATATAGATGCAAACATGTGTCTGTATTAGGCTAATGTGAACAGAGCATTCAAAAGGGTCAGATTCTGCTCTGGTCATGAAGGTCCAAAACCCTCCTGCCCATGAGAGTATTAATAACAGTTGCCATGAAAGTGAGCCTAAACTAATGAGAAGGCACGTGTCTCTGAAGATTGATGATTGTCTCACTATAGGTTGCTACAAGGATATAACAATGCCCTTTCTCAATTCTAGTGGAGCAATGTTCTCTGACAGGTGGCTCTTTAGCTGTGGCAAAACTACAGCTCCCAGCATACCACGATGGCTGAGAGTTGTATATATAATTGATAGAGAGCCACTGGTCAGGGAACATGATATTAGGGAATGTACGGTAATATTAGGGGAGCAGCATACAGGCGCTCATAAAGCAGAGTCTGTGTAGCTGCCTATTCAGAGTAAAACACCTTATGATTGCGAGATCTGAGCAGCATTTCAGCAGAACATCAATGATGATCTTGTGAGGGAGATTTTGATGTGCTCAGGACACTGGAGATTCGTGCCTTCCAGGTAGAACATTTTCAAAGTGTTTTTTTAAGTGCCATTAATGTCTGACAATCCTACACAGTAAAGGCTCGGTCGGTATGGATGATCTGAGGTCTACAGCGTTTGAATCACTTCCAAAGAGACGTGGGGCGTACAGGAGGCTTGATGATCTATTTCTTGAGAAAAAATTTTGACTTTTTGATTGGAAAGTCACGCGACGGGAACTACAACCATAACTCTATACTACAAAACAGAGAAACTGTGCAACGTAGCGCAGCCGTGCACAATGAGACACTAGACCCTTTATCAGGGGGGATATAGCATATCTGTAGCAGTCTGCTGGTACTACTAACAGATACATAGACTGGCAGGTGATGACTGCTAAAGGGGTTTTCCAGGCGATAATGATTACAGATGGCTATGCTATAACATTACATTGTGAACTCTGACACCTGCCACACCCAAGAACTAATATGCAAAGACCCCAATGATTTCCTACTGACACAGTAGCGCCCCATGCACCTGCCATGTTGGAATGACTAAAGTTGTACAGTGGCCAGACAGAAACACTGCTGCCCAGGGCAAAACTGTGGTGAAGCTGCTAATTCTAAAGAATTGTGGGCAGTCAGTGTCCAAAACTCAGGCAGTGATCATATATTATAAAGGTGCCGACATGGGAAACCCAACCATCACTCTACAGCATGGCGACCTGTAACTAGGAAATAGCCTTTGGGTGAAATTTCACATTTCTTGCACAAGTACAAAACTGCAAAATTTCTGCACAAAAACGGATTGCATAAAAACCAATTCTGCCAGTCAGCCGTGCAGGGAATGAGAAATCCCCTCTTTGTTTTCTGATTTATCACTAGTTAAAATTGTTGCTTGTTGTCTTCCTGAAACCCTTCCTGACCCAGTCCTGCTTACAATATATCAGTATATAAGTAAGAGCTGTCAGACAGAACATGCGGACAGGTGAGAGACGGCTCACATACAGTAGCTGATGGGTTTGTATAATGTATCCAGCCATACCATCTACACAGAAAAACATTGGATCACAGGTTAGAGGAGAGTCAGGAACATTAGATGCTCAGCAAGACTCCTCTAATGTGTATGGGGCCTTAAAGAGTCACTGTCGTTTAATTTTTTTGCAGAAATCAATAGTCCAGGCGATTTTAAGAAACGTAGTAATTGGGTTTATTAGGCAAATATGCTATTATCTGCATTCACAAAGACTTTCCCCAGCCCCCCCCCCTCCTCCTCTGTCTCATTCACTGCTCATTATCAGGAAATCTCGACTCTTTTACATCAGTCGGGCCCTGTGTAATCTATGGAGAGGGGAGGGGGAGGAGGGAGATTAGTCGCCAGCAGAGAGTAAAGGATTACACAGTGGGAGCTGTGTAAAAGCCGGTATTCAGAGGTCAGTGCTGACTTCAGAGGAGATAGCCCAGTGATGTAGCTGTAAATTAACTCTTTGTTGTCCTGTTTTGGTGCCTCATCTCCCTCCACCCCTCCCCTCTCCACAGAGAAACATGAAGACAGGGGGAAGAGCTTCAAACTGCTTTTTCATGATAAAAATGCATTTTTTGGCTAATAAACCCAATTACAAAGTTTCTTAAAATCTCCTGTACTATTGATTTCTGCAAAAAAAATAAAATGAAACGACAGTGACACTTTAAAATCAGCCAGCATAATGCCAAGTGTCTGCTGGGGTAATGTAAAGCACATTGTCACTGGTTCTTGGGATTGTTGAATCACCTCCATTACCGACCATAATGTACAGTGTCTGCTATAAAATGTGGTGGAGGATGGGTAGAGATGAGCGAACCGGGTTCGGGTTCGAGTCCATCCGAACCCGAGCGTTCGGTATTTGATTAGCTGGGGCTGCTGAACTTGGATAAAGCTCTAAGGTTGTCTGGAAAACATGGATACAGCCAATGGCTATATCCATGTTGTCCACATAGCCTTAGGGCCCTATTCCACCGGATGATTATCGTTTGCATAATCGTTAATGATTAACGATCTCAAACGACCGCTATTGCGAAAGACCTTAAAACATTCACACATTTCCATGGAACGATAATCGTTACTTATGATCATAATTGTGATAGTTTTTTCTCCGCTATTTATTCGCTATTGCGTTCGTATCTATTGCGAACGACCAAACGATGTCTTATTCAATGCGAACGTTTTGCGAACGAGCAACGATAAAAATAGGTCCAGGTCTTATAAAGCGATCAACGATTTCTCGTTCGGTCGTTAATCGTTAACTGCATTTCAACCGAACGATTATCGTTTAGATTCGAACGATTTATCGATAATCTGAACGATAATCGTCCGGTGGAATAGGGCCCTTAGGGCTTTAACCAAGTTCAGCAGCCACCGCTAATCAAATGCGGAAAGTTCGGGTTCGGATGGACTGGAGCATGCTCCAGGTTCGCTCATCTCTAAGGATAAGTAATGGTATTGTGTTGTTTTTCAGGGTTTGGCACTTTATTCCCAGTAGAGTTTAGTTTTATTGCTGAAATGTAGGAAGACATGTTAAGAGTTCAAAGTAAGAACGTAAGTGGTTGCACAGATCCCCGACCTCAGCCCCATACTTCACCTTTGGGATGAACTGGAGTAACAACCGTGATCAAGACCTTAATGTCAATTCAGTGCTGGCAAGCAGAGTTCTTGCTCTGTAACTAAGGATACATAGCTGGATGGAAGAGGTCTATGCTGCCATACAGCTGCCGCTCTGTACTGACTAATCCTTGCATAAGATGAAAATACCGTTATAGGGATATTTGGGGTAAATACACTGCAAATTAGCTATTCTATTCAGGTTCCAGGGCTGTTTCTTTAAGGGTGCTCTCAGTCCTTATAACTATCACTGTCCAGTCTACCAGGGCACCATAAGGTGGCACAGACCCGCCTAGTGCTGGATGATGAATCCCGTGGCTTTCTGTCATTTTGCTCTTTCTGCTGAGACAGCAATATGTAAGCCTTGCCAAAGCCAGCTGGCATTTGACATCTTTCTCACAGCGTCTGCGCTGCCAAGATACACAAATGGTGAACTCTGGCCCCAATTTGCTTGTTTCCATCTGAAATCAATGTATGAAGAGGACTACAATGGCGATAGCTACAATTGTTAATGGGACATTATCAGCAGATTTAGACACTTTCTTCCATCTTGCAGATGATTTTTTAAAGATGTTATAAAAGTCATCACTAATCACCAGGGGTGTCTATACAGAGACTGTATAAGGATGTCAGGTGAACGTCCTGTCCTGACTCCATCCGGCCACACTAAAAACTGACATGTCAGTTTTCTGCGGCCACTATTCATTGAATAGCAGCTGCACAGTCATGTCAGCTCACACAATGGAGCGCGTGGCTCCGGACGCATGCTCCATTGTGTGCAAAGGTAAATTGGAATGCAGGCGCATCCGAATTCACCAGAAATTAGGATCATCCAGCTGGTAGTGCAGTACCGGATCACAAAATGGCCGGTGTTATACCATGTGTGAACATGGCCAAACAGTATATTGACAATTATAAGGATATTACTAGTCATCAACAAGTCCAGTGATCACATAAAGACAGCAAGGTCAGAGGAAGGCATCACCTGCCTGATGCCTCAATGCTGAATTTCTGATGGCTGCCCAAGTCCCTGCTGCTTGCCACTACCTTGTGACGTTGTGACATGTAGGTAGGGGTCATTGATTGGATAAGTGGGCATGTACTGTGTTTCAGAACAGGATGAGAAATTGGCGAGCAGTTGAGACCCGAGCACTGTCAGAACAGCAGCAGTAGGGGATTAGACAGATAAGTATCCTTTTATTTTATTTTTTTTACCCCTTTTGGAAAAATCTCCTTTCGTCCTTACTAATACTGACAGGTAGATTACACTTTCAGTTCTCATAAGATAATATTAAGGAGGGCCGATGATATGGGGTCACTATGAAGTCTAAGAAAGTAGTGGCAATGGCTCCAACACCTATTAAGCATTGGTTGGAGACAGCCCTGTTGGCGCCTAGATCCCATTCTTCTTCAGGTCACCTGATATTCTTTCTTCTTCCAGTTGCTCAGGAGCAGGACCTGCCATCTCAGCCAATCACTGGCTGAGATGGTACCCCACTGTGGCCAGCCATTGGCTGATCCAGCAGGTCCTGCTCCCAGCGGCTCATCTCAGGCAGGAACAAGAAAGATCGAGGGACTGAGAGTAGGACAGAAGCTACAAAATAAAGAAGTATACATGTTTTTTCTATAACCGGCTCCCCCACACCCAACCACAGCAGTATATTCATTTTCTTACACTAAGGCCGGGATATCCCTCTAAAAGACATATTAAAATACAGCTAAAAGTGGATTTAAGTGTCTAGAAAAGACGATTATACAGACGCTATAACAAAAAAATCCTGCTTCACCATCCATGGAGATCACCACCACAGCGGCACCCAGTATCATCAGGAGATCTGACCTAAATTCAACATGTGAGATGGAACAAGACTCAATAAGGTTACTGGGCGAATGCATGGAGAGAAAAGAAAATCTCACGATAACCAGGGCATTGTACGAGAGCTCTGACCAGTCCCGGCCCATTGAGATGAGCCCCTTGGTTCGATGACATCAGTGAGGCCGTGTGAGGATACTGGAGAACTGTAGATGAAAAAACTCTGGTTTAAACTGAACTGGTCTCACTGATTGTAAATTGGCATAAAGAGAGCATGGCATAGAAAGAGCCCGATTCTCTTACTAAACAGGCATATTTTTCAGATGTCATCAGAATGGCCTATGGAAACCCAAGGCACTTCACCCTGACAATACGTCCTATTCTTCCACTGCCGTCTTATGTCAGGAACCCCGTCCTGCCTCCTGCGGGCCTTCCGAATCAATTTCCACACTGTGCTCTGGTCTGAATCTAATCACACATCGAGAGCAGAGGAACACAGAATCCTCTGCTGTGATCAGCGTGTTAACCGCGCACGTTACCGAAAATACCCATACTGTGTGCAGGTACTGAGGGAGCAAATGATGTCAATACACAACATGATACTGGAAGGCTGTAATGCCTACACCGAGGAGAATTCCTTCACACACAACTTCTATGTCTTCATCATCATGCACAACTACATGCAGACGAAAGCAACCACACATGTGAATTATACAGTGATAGAGGAGCCTGCACCAAAGTGGATGGCACAAAGATTTACACAACCAGTAAGGAGCTGATTCATTTGTTGTATACCTTCTTAGGTCTTACAGCTCCCTCCTTCTCATACAGAGCTCCCAATCCCCTTACAGTTACACAGTACATTTTTTGTCTGCCTTCAGTCACCACTAGGGGGAGACGCTTTAAGTTGTACTGAATCAAACACAGTATGAGGTAAGCTCCCCCTACAGGTGATTAAAGGCAAACACAACTTTGCATAATAGTAAAAGCAAATGCAACAAAGGTCTCCCCGGGTCTCGCGCACTGCAGCTGCAGGGCAGCCTGTCCTAACTTACAGGCCGCTCAGCCAATCGGTCCCGGCCAGTGATCGGCTGAGCAGCGTGTCAGCTAAGACAGGCCACTCTGAAGCTCCAGTGCGGGGGACCTGGGGAGAAGCAGAGTGCAGGAGGAGCCCTAGACCATGGATAGGTAATGCATGCACTTTGCATATCGTCAGCCGCTGGCCGGGCACCGCTATTACACGTGTCAGTGCGTGGTCGGTGGCTGACAATTATAGGTCCAAACCTATATTAATGATCAGCCGATGACAGCGATCATTGGCTGATTGTTGTGTTTATTATCGTTCCGTGTAATAGTACCCTTAAGCAATCATCTTGACCCATGCACTTGGATAAAAGTTTTTTCTGGAAAAATTTTTGTCAACCCCCAAATGCAATCTGCTATTTCGGCTGGTACCACCTTGTGGCTGATCCTCTTCTTCTTCTTCCTGTCCTGAATGTTGCCATGATAAGGTAAGTGTGTTACATGGCCACTGAGCTCCCGCCATATCCATAGTTCATTCTTGTCTCATATTTATTGAGCACTTGTCTAGAGGATGTCAGTGCTGCCGGGGTTAACTGCGCCCGTGTCACGTCACGATGTGTTAAGTACACGCCGCATTATTATTATCAAGTTGTTTCTTTTGACCCGACTTCAGAAAGGCACAAGTCTCAGATCTCGATAGCTACAATTATCTACTATTTAAAGCTGCTGGGATAGTTACAGGTTTTCAGCCGGGTAATGTACAAGTTACAGTGTCTACATATAATAAAATTCAAGGGTCTGTATAGTTGTGACTTCAAGTCTAATCTAGTTCCCAGGTAAAATGCTCTGCAGGGGATCAGCCGAAGACGCGCTCTGCGCTGGGGTAATGGGGCTGTAATAGTGGTGGCTGTGTATAACCACAGCAAGGGTGGAATATCAATAAGGGGGGAGCTTTGGTATTTACAATCCTTTTCCATAGGATGATGTCCGGACATTTATCCAGGATTATACTTGCCTATGTCCCCCCTGACTAATATAAAATATGATAATATGATGATATCCCTTGGAAAAACAGAGGTTACGGAGCCATGATCCTGAGCCTAACCCAAATACTATACAACCTGGGCTCCAGTATTCTAGAGAAGGAACTCTCCGTCTTCCTTTTCTGGACCAATGATGTAACTATAGAGGCTGCAATATAAAGGGGGCCCCCAGACCCCACCACACCAGCCATTACATCCAGCTGCCTGTCTGCCCCATGGGCCATGAGGGAAGGGCATAGTTGAATGTGGGGTGTAGTCTCTAGGGTGGGAATGTGTCTGTGTCTTTCTGGGGGTGTAATAAATCATATAAGGGTAGTTCACAAAACAAAATTCCAATCAACTGGTGCCAGAAAGTGATAGATATTTGTAAATTATTTTAATTAAAAAAAATCTCAAGTCTTGCAGTACTTATCAGCTGCTGTTTGTCCTGCAGGAAGTAGTGTATTTTTTCAGTCTGGGGAGCAGGAGAGGTTTTCTATGGGGATTTGTTACTGCTCTGGACAGTTCCTGACATGGACAGAGGTGGCAGCTGAGAGCACTGTGTCAGACTGGAGAGAATACAGCACTTCCTGCAGGACAAACAGCAGCTGATAAGTACTGAAAGACTGGAAATTTTTTTAATAGAAGTAAATTACAAATCTCTGGCACTTGCTGGGACCAGTTGATCTGAAAGAAATTCGTTTTTGGTGAACTACCCCTTTAAGGGAATAGATGTATAGCTTAGTACAAGGCCCTTCCGTTTCTAGTTATGCCCCTGACTTATGAGGCAGAACATGTGTCGGGCCTCATCTGTGGTTGTTACTCATGCAAAATGGTTAATCCCATTGGAGCCACAGGAGGTATACAAAGAGGGTTACTGATGTATCCCCCTGCCTGTATAGGGATAGCACCACTATGTAGATATATTCCCATAATAATGTTTGTTTGATGTCTCTGTATGTAATAGCATAGTCAGCCTGCACTTTCAGTTTCACAATTTGGGGTCCCTGGGCTCATAGATTTATAGTATAAAGTGATGGCATGCCGCTAGGATATGTCATCTCTTTATGATCATTGGCCGTCCATCCTCTCGGACCCCCATTGAGCCTAAGGGTACTATTACACAAAGCAATTTTTCGACAACCAACGATTAACGATAAACGAACTCAAATGACCGCTAGAATAGATGGCCTGAAATCGTTCACCCAATGACATGGAACGATGATCGTTACTTATGATCGTTATTGCGTTCGTTGCTACTGCCAATGGGCGAATGACGTCTTATTACATGCGAACGATTAACGATAAAAATAGATCCAAATTCTCGTTGGTCATTTAATCGTTGTCTACTATTACACTAAACATTTATCGTTCAAAGCTGAACTATTTAACGATTTTTCGAACAATAATCGTTGCGTGTAATAGGGCCCAAAGAATGAAGGGGACTTTGAGCTGATTAAGAGAAGGAGGCTGTGCTGAAATCTTATGCCCAGCTAAGTGGCCTACCCTGGCTACACAGCACAGCACTCTCACACCAAGCTGCCGGCAGAACTATGAATGCAGCTCTGGATGTGAGTCGAGAGACACAAGTTAGATGCAAAGTTCCTCAATACTTCTGAATCCATCAGCAGAGTTTTCCTTTAGTTTATGCAGATCTGGTAGGACTCTGTGATACCGTGTATATAGGCCATGAATTGGCATTTACCACATTTATTATACTCCCGCTGGAGGGGGGTGAACTACTATGACGCAGGTTGCCAGATTTACAGCTTTAGACATGACTTTTTTTTTCTAATCTTCTTGATACTCTTGGTTTTATTATGCACATTCCGATGCAGGCCGTGTATATAGCATGCATCCCAACCACATGTGACCTCTGGGCCGCGTTCCCAGGAAGGGAGTGGACACGGTGGTGACCTTCGCTCTTATTCATTTGCTGCTGTGATATATACTGCATGATACCCCCTTCAGCCTCAGAACTTGTAGGTTCCGTTCACTGTAATTATTTACAGCAAATTAGTCATCATCTCACATGATTGGCGTCTCATGTCTCACATCTAATGCGCCAAATGTAGATTGTTGTGTTCACTCATCTCTATGATAGGACTGAGAAGTCCCGTACACATAGATAAGATTAAATGGTTTGCACAGGGTATACAGGGTGATACTATGCATTGTGGGTATATTGGGTATTTATTGGTCCATAATAACGATGGCGGGTCACCAGATGACAAAACTGGGCTTCCCCTATAGCAGTCGCCTTTCCCAGGTCCTAGTATTAACATACTCCCAGGACTTCCATTTGGTAACAACCAAACAGCTGCAAAAACAAACATATCAAAGCAACTATCAATGCAGAGAGGTAAGAGGAATAGTCACTAGACAATGATGGTGATGGATGATGGAACAATCATTAAGATGAAAGTCAGGAAGTAAAGCAGACAAATGATGAACAAAAACTACAAAAAATGACCATAACTGGCTATCCCTGAATATTTCCCTAGATCTATCCCTGAACACTGACCCTAACTAGCTATCCCTGAATCTTTTACTAGCTCTATCATTGAACACTAATTAGCTATCCCTGAATCTTCCCCTAGATCTACCCCTGAACACTGACCCTAAATAACTTTCCCTGAATCTTCCCCTAGATATAACCCTGAACACTGACACTAACTAGCTATTCCTGAATCCTTTCCTAGATCTGTCACGGAACACTGACCCTAACACCTGACACCATTGTCCCTACAAATGATGGTACATTCAGGCTCTCAAGACAAGGAGAACATCTTTCTATAATAGAAGGGATACAGAAAGTGACAACCGCTAAGAGCACATTGTAGTCTTGTAGTTGTCACCTGTGTATACAATCCACAGATGCACCCTCATCCCCCTCCTCCCCCGCAGTGATGAGCTGGGATTTTGCCGCTATTGTTCCTACATCTAAAATGAATATTAAAGGCTGCCTCAGCAGTGACTGCCTCCATTATTCATCTCTCTCATTCTTCACTAATGCTTGTATTTTGTACATATTCTTTTTTTTGTCGGCCCATTTAATATCCCATATGCAATACACTTATGTTTTAGCTCTAAACAGATTAAAATGGTCCCCTGCACTCCAGAGTGAATAGGATTACAACATAAGCTCCAAAAGGAATAAAATGGAAAATATATTTAAAGGTAATAGAAAATAAATTCTTCTTAAAATGCAGTTCCGTTTTCATCCCTTAATTGATATCCTAGCTAAGCGGCAGCTCCGGCGGCATGTGCTCAGTCAGCGAGCCACGCTTATTGCTCCACGTCTGCTGCTGCGGGATGGATGCGCTGCTTCTTCCTTCTACAATTTTAGGAATCTGTAAAGAGGAGACTAGATGGTGGAATATCAGCACCCACCGGAGTCATAACTACTCCCAACAGTATCTAGATATGTCATCTATCTATGCCTGTCATTTATCTATCTATCCATCCATCCATTTCTTCACCTAATCCTGTGTGCTGCGGGATATTTATTATTGAACTAGCTATCTGAATCCCTGGTGTGGATTACCCGCTGGCACCACAAGCTGACTACTTGTGCGCTGCTTTATATTGCTTTTGGATATCTATCTATCTATCTATCATCTATCAATTATTTATTATCTATCTCTTTCTCTCTATCTATTATTTATCATCTATCTATCAGTTATATATATACATTATGATATTGGTTGTATAAGATTCCCTATCAGTAAGTTACCAGAAATCTTCCTTCTCTGCAGTCCCTGGATCTCTCCATCTCCATCATCTCCACCTGCGGATGATATCTACAGTGGATGATCATAGGGTTTCTTCAGCTTTGAAGATTTCCTAATTTGTTCGAAATTTGTAAATTAAGGGTGCCGTCACACACACCGTACCAGCAGATCCGCAGCGGTTTTGGTATAAATAACTGATCACAGGATTAAATCTGCACCATCAAATCTGCTGCGGATCTGCTGCAGATCAGGTGTGTGTGAAGACACCCTTAAAGGGGTTGTCCGGTAAAGATTCACACTTAGCCATGCTGCCCGGGCTGTCAGTGTTTTCATAACATCCAATGACATCCTGTTTCCATAGGAAATGATAGGAAACTCTATGGTGAGAGGTCATTTTCGATGGGAAAGGCATGTCATCAGATGTTTTTAAAGCGCTGACAGCAGAGCAAAGCGGCCTGCCCGGGAACCAGCAGCAGTGGTGGATTGAGACAGGTAAGTATTCATTACTGATATGTCTCCCATTGCCCCGGCAGCATAGCTAAGAATGAATTTTTTCCAGACAACTTCTTTAATTTAAAAAAAAATCTAAAGCTGCGTCTCTCAAGCATGGAACACTCCTAGCGTGTTCCTATGTCTAAATCTAGAAAATGTATTTTCAAGTATCTAATAAGTGGAATGTGGGGTAAAGCTAAAGAGAAGGGAGCAGCTACAAAGAGGATCTCTGCAGGACACCACACTCCATGGGTTACACTGAATAAGATCAGTGTAATACCCAATTTCACCAGTGGTGTCACTGTGGGAAAATAAGCTCCTGTATAGATCTGATCACTGAGGATTAAGGTAAAAAAAATCATTGGAGATGAAAGCAAACAACCTGCAGTTAGGGCCAGTTCACAAAGTAAAGTAAAACTGGCGGAAATTCTGCGATGGAACTCTCCACCTCCATCCTGCAAAACTCAGTGAATACTGGCGAGCCCTCCCATAGACAGCCAGTATTCACGGACTTTGGCAGCATTCCGTGGCAGAAAGTTCCGTTGCGGAATTTCCGCCAGTTTTACTCTGTGTGCACTGGCCCTAATGCAGGATCTTCCAGGACAAGGCTATGTTCACATAGTGTATAAACAACAGCCATTATTTGGCATGCAAAACAATGGTTGTTGTTTTGAGTATCAAACAACTACCGTTTTTTTCAATACAAATTGCATTGAAGTCTATGGATAATGGCCGGAAATATTTAACATGATCTTTATTTTGACAGCCGTAGCAAGCAACGGCCATTGTTCAATTCATTATGTGAACAACGGCCATTTTTTGCATTGACTTCAATGCAAAAACTATTTCATTATGAAAAGAATGTCCGCTGTGTAAATTGAAAAATTTTTTGTAAAAAGTACATTATGTGAACATAACCCATGACTGTGCAGCAGGAGCAATATATCAGAACGATCAGCGGCAATGGTGGTTCTTGTAAACCATACTCCCCCTAAAACGGCGGTATCCTGCTTCTATCACTGCTGTTGCAGAGGGCCCCCTCTACCCTCTAAGCTGATGGAAAAAGAGCTCGCGCTGTCCTCTCCAGGCATTGACCTGGTATTGCAGTGCCTCCAGGTTCAGTGCACCAAAAAAAACCCCAAAAAACAATACAGCCCCTTTAAAATGATCAGAAACAGCGATGGGATCAATGGCCGCTCCTTAAAGTGCATCGAACTACAAAACTAAAAGGAGTGTATGACGCCACTGTACACAGATCTTTCCTGATGATTCCTGTCCAGGAATCTGTTTTAAAGTTTTCCAAACTTAATCTGTGTATTCACTTATAATAGTGAATAGTTAAGTGGAACAGCGATGGGAACGACCACCACCCCTAAACACGCATCCAGGACTTTAAGTGAACCAGCCCTGGATTATTTTTACCTCCCACGCAGTCTTTTTATTCCATGAATTCCCAACAGCGTGATAAGACCGCTCCATGTATGTATATAACGTGCTTATAAGCCTTATAACAGAGCCCTGACGGATTTGCCAGTGAGACTGCGAGGCCTCCTGCCCTTTATATTTACATGTAGTATTTTCCTGCCTTGTAGTTTCCTGGCTCCTATATGAGAACGAGATGTACTAAGAACCCTGTAAAATGTTGAATTAAACGGATGTCCTGAAAGCACATCTGCCTGGCTTAACCCATGAGGCGCTCTCCCAGCACAGAGCTCTGCCGAGGCTACGGCGTTACAATCTTTCATCATAGGTGGAAATATTAAGACATATTTTATTACTTAGAAAAAAGGAAACTTAAATACAAAAAATGAAAATCTGCCGTGAAACTATCGATCTGGGAGCGCGTGCTGCCGTGCCGATAAGTGGTAGTATATTTTGAGCAATAAGCCATCCTGTGACAAGAATCATTTCAAACATATTGATTTCGGAGCGGCTGCGGCTGGACACTGGCTGCACGGAGAATACTAAATCTATAGTGCTTTGAAGTCACTTTGCCG
Source organism: Dendropsophus ebraccatus (assembly GCF_027789765.1). Classification (NCBI taxonomy): domain Eukaryota; kingdom Metazoa; phylum Chordata; class Amphibia; order Anura; family Hylidae; genus Dendropsophus; species Dendropsophus ebraccatus. The sequence goes on from NC_091464.1 coordinate 90,735,356, forward strand.
TCCTCCTAATGATATGGCTTAAACATTTTTGGCTGACCTAAATTCAGCGGATGCGTCTGAGCCACAGTCAAACAGAAAGAGGAAGGGAAGAAAGGATTGGTGCGTCTATGTAAATTACTGTAACTTCTGTAGCGGAGAGCGGGCGCGCGGCAATCTGCACATCAACCGTGTCTGCTGGAGCAAAGCAGCTGGATGATGTAGCAGAGCAGAGACTGTAGTTTGGCACAGCTCATCCTGTCATCTAGAGTGTGCAAGTAAGGCCCTGAAGCATGATGGCAATGCTGGACCCTATGAACCAATGGATAACAGGCGCACCCATCAAACCCTATTGAATTATAATGGGGTTTTGTCGAAGTTTCCATCATTTCAATTGGAAAAATGGCTTTGTGTATGAATGGAGCCTGTGGTCAAGGCTGACATCCTACTCTGTTCCTGTGGCATGCTACACTATTGTGTTTGTACACAGGACTGCTTGCATGGGAGTATAAAGAGTAATATTTATCAGCTGCTGTATGTCCTGCAGGAAGTGGTGTATTCTTTCCAGTCTGACACAGTGCTCTCTGCTGCCACCTCTGTCCATGTCAGGAACTGTCCAGAGCAGCAGCAAATCCCCATAGAAAACCTCTCCTGCTCTGGACAGTTCCTGACATGGACAGAGGTGGCAGCGAAGAGCACTGTGTCAGACTGGAGAGAAAACGCCACTTCCTGCAGGACATACAGCAGCTGACAAGTACTGGAAGACTGGAGATTTTTAAATAGAGGTAATTTACAAATCTATATAACTTTTTGCACCAGTTGATTTGAAATATTTTTCTTTAGCTGGAGTTACCCTTTAAACCTTTGGCAAACAGCTGGTGTAACTGGAAAAGTTGTCACAACCTGATCACATAGTGTAGTATTACACGGCAGCCATACAGATAAATGACTAAGTCCCCCAACTGGCCACAACTCCCATCATGGCCAGTGCACAATGGGAGTACTGGTTTTGCTAAAGAGTCACAGATAGGAAAACACTGTGTTACATTAGTACATCTGGCTGTGTGGGCATGATGGGAGTTGTGGTTTTCCGGTAGCTGGAGAGCCACAGTTTGGATGACACTAATCTATGTAACACATGGATTCTGGCAGTGCTGGAGGTCCCCTTTATGCACATTATTTTTCTATCATTTACAGTAATTCTACAGTCATCATATGGAAAATTCTACTGATCCCTCTGAGCGTGATCCCTATCCCTGTCTAGACAGCGTCCCCTGCAATCCCGATACATGTGAGATGTGTTTGTGATGGCTGATACCACATGCTCTCTGCCATATACGCTTTTAGGTGGCTTTTTAGCACGATTTGTGCAACATAAACCACAACCTCTGGATGTGCAAGAAGGAAAAAAGCATAAATCTAGTGTCCCAAGGAGCGCCAGGAGTTCAGGCTCTCACTATACGTATACTATGGGAACTGGATGGGCTCCAGTATGGCTGACTGTGTCAACTGTGTCAACATATTGCAACACAACTTCATGAGAAAGTAACAATAATGGCGCCGCTGGTTCATATACATTGTTTCTTTGATCCATTTATTTGCATATCATGTTATCTGAGGAGTAAGAAGATGTTGCAAGACTTTACCAATCATGTTCCCATTAGGTTATACACTCACCAGCAAATCAATGTCAAAATCCACATGCTACATACATGGAGTACCATAGACCTCACCTAACTACATACATACAACAGATAGCATGTGTAGGGCATGAAAATCCCCAGCATAGTGTACTGGCAGCCCCATTCTCCTATACAGGTCACATCTATCCAGCCAGCACTCCACTGATACACTGCAACAAACCCCCAGCTGTGAGAACTATAAGGTCTAGATGGGTTTTTAGCTCTTGGATGTAAACAGGAAAGTGCTGCGGAATCTGTTGGCGCTATATAAATAAAAATTATTATTATTAGCAGACCGATACAATGTATAGTGCAGGTAAATGTAGCAGCCCGCCTGCTCTCAGTGACTTCTTATTTACAAGCTGAGGGTTTGTTACAGTTGAATCCAGTCTAGGTAGTGCTCTATAAGGTAAATACATCAGTGCTCTCCTGTCCCAAGTTTGTTACAATGTGTCAGTGCGGCTAAATGCTAACATGGTTGAAGGGCAGGAGAGACACATGAAACACAGCAATCATTGAGCTCAGGGAGTAGTAGTAGTAGTGGTGGTATTCAAAAATCAAGAAGCACTCACTCAAGAGCCTCCACTGATACACTGTACCATATAAATTTAAATATGCAAAAAAATGAGGCTCCAAAGACTCTTTTTTGTTTTTGCAGGAGAGACTGTAACAAACCCTCAGGTGTGAAATATCAGACCAGGATAGGTATCCTGTCCCTGGATGTAAACTAGAAGGCCCCCTTCACTGTCAGCAAGCAGAGATCTTTAAAATAGTAAAAAAAAAAAAAGAAGAAGAAGCAGATTATATCATTGCATGCACAATCCCCTTCTGGATGGGGGCGCTGCAGGGCTCCATGGTCCACCCCAATGTATTCCCCAGTCCACCTCTGCTGCCATTTACATACAGCTGCAAGCCCCTTTAAATTAAGGACTGAGCAGAGAACCTTGTCTATCCGTAGGAGCAGCGTATAGTGGGGGCCAATCCTGAGCCCCCCCCCCCAGACAATGATTTTGGGTAAATTGAAAAGAACAGAATAGTCATAATTACATGTAAATTGCCATCAATAGTGAGATGTAAGAGACTGCGGCTGCATGTAAATATGATTATGCCAAGATACGCAGACGGCGTAGGTGTGACACCCATCATCCGCTCTGATGAGAGTTAATGGTCAGGAATAAAAGTGTCGGCGAGGACTCTGCATAATCTTACATGACGTCCCGTCCGGTCAAGGCCTGGGAATAATACCGCCATGTCGGGGCTTTGTGTGGGATAAATATGGTGGGCCGTAGGAGGACGGGATTAGAGGAGCTCACAATTACAGCCGCAATTAATGGAGCTCTATGAGGGTATTTAGTGGGCAGATATTGTTATGCGCATACTAGATTCATTCTAATCGCTTTGCATCCGTTTTCTGACGTTTCTAATCATTGGTTCTGAAAAGATTAATGCTCAGAAAATAGGAGGTGCGCGGCCGGGGCCCGGCCTGTCCTGGAGTGAACTTGTACAGGAATTTTCCCACTGCCTCCGGGCCCTGGAAATAACTGCGAGGATCTGATGCATGGGATAGGATATGGAGGCCGGAGATGACAATGCCTTGTAAATGTTACTATGCTTCCTGTTTCGTATTCTTTACATTTCAGGATGCTGTTTCCTATCAAGCTACTGACAAAAGAGACGATTTATAGAGAGTGCTGAAGGTGGGGAGGCCGAGGCCTGAACACTGAGCCATCACCAGCACCTTATGTGATACAGAATGCAATGTAATACCATGTAGTATAAGAAGGGGGACCATAGGGTATGACCCCCTGCACACCATATCAGTAAGGGGATGGCGGAGCTCCTAGCACATTGCTGCAGGTTATTCCATTATGGACCCTCAGAGTCACAGTCTAGAGCGAGTTATCCACCATCTTTAACCCTACAGACCAGGTGTATATACCAGGACTGGGGTTCAGCCCCTTATCATCATGTATTATTGCTCTGCCATAGGAGCCTAGCTTTATACCTGTATGTGACATCAAAAATAATATTGCTATGCTGTGATGTCATAGTATACACAGTTACTATTCTCATGTATAATTTCTGTACTGTATTATTAGTGTGCACATTAACCCCAGATTATGTCATCATTGTGCACATTATGCCTGTACTGTGACATCACTGTGTATTATCCCTGTACTGTGACATCACTGTGTGTATTATCCCTGCACTGTGCCATCACTGTGTATTATCCCTGTACTGTGACATCACTGTGTATTATCCCTGTACTGTGACATCACTGTGTATTATCCCTGCACTGTGCCATCACTGTGTATTATCCCTGTACTGTGACATCACTGTGTATTATCCCTGTACTGTGCCATCACTGTGTATTACCCCTGTACTGTGACATCACTCTGTGTATTATCCCCCCGTACTGTGACATCACTGTGTGTATTATCCCTGTACTGTGACATCACTGTGTGTAGTATCCCTGTACTGTGACATCACTGTGTGTATTATCCCTGTACTGTGACATCATTGTGTGTATTACCCCTATACTGTGACATCACTGTGTATATTATCCCTGTACTGTGACATCACTGTGTGTATTATCCCTGTACTGTGACATCACTGTGTGTATTATCCCTGTACTGTGACATCATTGTGTGTATTACCCCTATACTGTGACATCACTGTGTATATTATCCCTGTACTGTGACATCACTGTGTGTAGTATCCCTGTACTGTGACATCACTGTGTGTATTATCCCTGAACTGTGACATCACTGTGTATATTATCCCTGTACTGTGACATCACTGTGTGTATTATCCCTGTACTGTGACATCACTGTGTATTATCCCTGTACTGTGACATCACTGTGTATTATCCCTGTACTGTGACATCACTGTGTGCAATATCCCTGTACTGTGACATCACTGTGTGTATTATCCCTGTACTGTGACATCACTGTGTGTATTATCCCTGTACTGTGACATCACTGTGTATTATCCATGTACTGTGACATCACTGTGTATTATCCCTGTACTGTGACATCACTGTGTGTATTATGCCTGTACTGTGACATCACTGTGTATTATCCCTGTACTGTGACATCACTGTGTGTATTATCCCTGCACTGTGACATCACTGTGTATTATCCCTGTACTGTGACATCACTGTGTATTATCCATGTACTGTGACATCACTGTGTGTATTATCCTTGTACTGTGACATCCCTGTGTGTATTATCACTGTACTGTAACATCACTGTGTGTATTATCCCTGTACTGTGACATCACTGTGTGTATTACCCCTGTACTGTGACATCACTGTGTGTATTATCCCTGTACTGTGACATCACTGTGTATTATCCCTGTACTGTGACATCACTGTGTGTATTATTTCTGTACTGTGACATCACTGTGTGTATTATCCCTGTACTGTGACATCACTGTGTATTATCCCTGTACTGTGACATCACTGTGTGTGTTATCCCTGTACTGTGACATCACTGTGTATTATCCCTGTACTGTGACATCACTGTGTATTATCCCTGTACTGTGACATCACTGTGTGTAGTATCCCTGTACTTTGACATCACTGTGTGTATTATGCCTGTACTGTGACATCACTGTGTGTATTATGCCTGTACTGTGACATCACTGTGTGTATTATTCCTGTACTGTGACATCACTGTGTATTATCCCTGTACTGTGACATCACTGTGTGTATTATTCCTGTACTGTGACATCACTGTGTATTATCCCTGTACTGTGACATCACTGTGTGTAGTATCCCTGTACTTTGACATCATTGTGTGTATTATGCCTGTACTGTGACATCACTGTGCACATTATTCCATAGTGACATCAATATATGTATTATCCCCATGCTATGACATCACTGTGCACAATATTTCTGTAAAGTGACATTATTGTGTGCATTATCCCTATTATTTAACACAATTGTATAAATTATCTCTGTACCGTGACGTCTGTTTGCATTATCCCATTGTGATGTGCATTATGCTACCATATATACTGTTATATCACTATGTGCGCTATTCCACCACTGTGACATCACTGTGTGCAGTATACTACTACTGTTATATCACTATGTGCGCTACTCTTCTACTGTTATATCACTATGTGCATTGATCTACTACTGTTATATCACTATGTGCACTATTCTACTACTGTTATATCACTATGTGCATTGATCTTCTACTGTTATATCACTATGTGCACTATTCTACTACTGTTATATCACTATGTGCACTACTCTTCTACTGTTATATCACTTTGTGCAGTATACTACTACTGTTATATCACTATGTGCACTACTCTTCTACTGTTATATCACTATGTGCATTGATCTACTACTGTTATATCACTATGTGCACTATTCTACTACTGTTATATCACTTTGTGCACTACCCTACTACGGTTATATCACTGTGTGCACTATTCTACTACTGTTATATCACTATGTGCATTGATCTACTACTGTTATATCACTATGTGCACTATTCTACTACTGTTATATCACTATGTGCATTGATCTACTACGGTTATATCACTGTGTGCACTATTCTATTACCACTACATTACTATGTGCAGTATTCTACTTTGACATCACTGTGTGCACTATCCTACCACTGAGACATCACTGTGTGCAGTATTCTACTACTGTTACATCACTGTATACACTATTCTACAATTGTGACTTCACTATGTGTACTGATCAACTACTGTGACATCACTGTGTGCACTATCCTACCACTGAGACATCACTGTGTGCACTATACTACCACTGTGACATCACTGTGTGCACTATCCTACCACTGTGACATCACTGTGTGCACTATTCAACTACTGTTACATCACTATGTGCACTATTCTACTACCACTACATTACTGTGTGCACTATTCTACAACTGTGATGTCACTATGTGTACTATCTATGTGCTGTGACATCACTATGTGCACTATGTCACTATTCCACACTCTGTTTTGGGGTCTCATCTTACTGTGACGCCTCTACTCTAGGTATTATTGTAGCTGCAGTATTGGGGTAGCTTCACACACACCGTATCGCAGTGGATTTTCTGCTGTGGATCCGCAGCAGATGTGATCTAAATAAGTGAACACAGCATCAAATCTGCTGCGGATCCTGTACGTGTAAATGAACCCTTAAAAGAGATTACTCAGCAAATGCATTAATCATTTACCTGTATACAGGAAAAGATATAAAGGACTGTTGAGAGTCGCCAATAGAGAGCGGCACTAATCCAGCATGAAAAGGGTGACTGAGGAAGCTGCTGAGCATGCCCACTACTACTCTATCAAAGTCTGTGAGAATGTAATCTGTGCAAAGCTCTCTGCCTGCGCTGGGACTTGTGGTTCCCCAACAGGCTGCTATTTCTTGTCCGGATCCTGCTCCAGTGTCCGATCCCCTCTGGAAAGCCTCACCATACTAGTCGATAGCGCAGAGCACTGTAAACAATTGCAACATCTGCTAGCTTATCATGTATATACTATGGAACTTTTTCCGAGGGAGCTGTAAAACAGCGTAAGAACATTCTGTTTTATTTCAGCTTTTATATGCCATTAAGTGAAGATTAACAAGTTATAAAACTAAAAAAAGCATGAGGCACCACTGAGGCTATAAGACACGAGGCGCGCCGCGCTCCCCCCTGGGTCGCTCATTGGCAGGGTTTATACAAGCCATATACTGGAGCGTTTTATCCCAGGATATTCCTCCACTATGGGCGGCGGGTAACAGGTGGAAATATAGGATCACAAGCGGGGGGGCAACCATAAACCACAACAGTGCAATACCATAGGAGATGGGGGACTATTGTGGGGACACCTCTTGCCCCATCACTGGCCACTACCTTATTATTAAGGTCCAGGTGGCCTATGAGGCTCATATATCATATAAGGAGTTTACAGTCTATTACTTAAGGTGCATTTCACTAGAACAGGCTATAAGGGATTAAGCAACAAGTGCAAAGTCCCTCTCAGCCTGTGGCCAGCAGCTTAGCACACAGCATAGACAATACACTGTGTGCTGACATGCAGCAGCTGAGGGTCCGGCTCAGCACATAGGACACGCCGAGGTCACCGCCAGCATTACATACATCTGGGACAATACCAAGTGTTCTGCCAGAATCTCTGTTTGCTCGCAGTCACGTGGAGCCTGTGCCAGGAGCCGGGCACTTCCCATAGTGCACACGGATGTAAATGTCGCTCTGTCCTCACTTGCCCTGCTCTTGGATCTCAGTAATGATCTATATCATATAGGCTATAAAATGCTGCGTGCAGATAAGGCGGCGGGGGGGGGGGGGGGGGGGGGAGCCAGTTCCCTCTGGTTTCTGCCTGTGAGAGAGATAACAGGAGCAGATAGGAAGGAGACCTGATAAATCTATAGCAGCTCCATTAACCGTTTCCCTGTGTAGTACAGATGACATGGCTCCGCATGATGCTGGACAGATGACTTCTCCAACCTGCTGAGGATACATTACAACTCTAAGCAGGAACCCGGAGACTGGGAGTGGTAGTTACAGCCGGAGGGTCACAGGCTGGGGAGCTCTGCTGTCTTATACAAGGATTCCCTATCCCAATCATCATCATCATGAGAGGCCCGGAATCTATCCCCAATGTGTTATATGGACACTTAATGTATAAGGTGATAGATAGAGAGTTATCCTAGTTCTCCCCACCCTCTTCCACATGTTGGTGATCTCTCGGCCCCCTCAGCTGTATACACTAGGCGTATAGCCTTACGAGTCCCTCCTTGGCGGTGACACGATCTGCGTCCCCATCTGGCTCTCGGCTACAGAGAACAAAGCCGTCCCTTTAAGCAATCATGTCAAGAATGTTGTTTTGGCACTTGAGAACATAAGTCTGCACACAAGTACCTGATCCGGGGTGAGCAGGCGGCGCAGGCTATCTGCAGAGTTAAGTATGTAGTAAGCGCGGAGTATGACATCATCACCCAGCAGGCTGGCATCAGCAGGGCACAGGGTGATGGCTTTGCTGTCTGCTTCCTGATCCTTGATGCTTTATGTGTAGCCGGGGCCACAATGGCGATCAGGAAACCATGACACCTCGCCTTCCTGTGCTCCTCTATCATGCATCTATAAAGCACCATGCAGGACCCCCACACCCCTTACAGCTACACGGCTGCCCTATACTATATTACTGTGTAAGACATAATATGAGGTCATCAGACACTGACATTTAGCGGCCTGGTTCTAGACCTCGGCTCTTGTAATAGCAGTGAGGCATCTGCAGACAGATCTATTATGCGTATTGGATTGTTCTGAGCCCCAGTCTGCCTGACAGCCACCACATATGCGCTGGACGGAACATGTTCTTATAGCCAGAAACAAATGCATCAACAGCACAAAGAAAACGCCGCGGCCCATTGTCACCACAAGGACCTGTGTGCTATGTAACATAGACCAGATATCCATGGATGACATTCTGGATATGAAGCTTAAACCGACTCATTGACAGCTAGCAATGACCATACAGTGCACACTAACGGTTCCATCACCGACCCAGTAGAGAAATAACAGACCTATCACTGATCCGGTAGAGAAACAACAGACCTATTACTGATCCATTATATTACTTGTTGAAGTCTCACCTTCACATGACCTGGACAGGTGGGAACAGCTCCACCTTAGTGCAGGGATTTGGCTCCGCTGGGCAAGGGGGACGCCCTATCCTAGTGGCTCCTTAGCTTTTGAGGCAGGGCGAAATAGGCAGACCTACCCGGACTATACCTATTTTTTTCCCTCCTATATGTATTTTCCGGTTTCCCATTTGGGAAATTTTCACTGTACATAGTTTAAAGCACCTCAATAAATACCTTTTTGCTAGTATTCCTAGCTTTTGTCCACCACCTTGTTTTCATTATTTTTTACATGTCTGTACTCAAACAGTGGGGACTAGAATATATCTCTAACTATCTTGGAAGACTGCACGGCTAATTTGTTTGTAGGTTCGGTAAGTGGGCAGGAATCAGCAATGTAGACGGAACTTTATCTCTCACATAAAAGCAAAGGGGAGTGTATTCAGATCACAGAAGCATGGCGGACCTTGGGCACAGCACACCCTTGAGGCCCCACCTCTTTGACACCTGTAAGGCTGTAATAAGTGCCTTTTGTATGGTAATACAGACACATATAGTGCTGCTGATTCAGTGTCCTTTTCGCTTCTGAATATGTTGCCGAGGGTTAACGTCCCACTTACCTTCCATAATCCATTCCTGTAACGGGGGGGTAACAAACACTGTGGCAGCCATAGCAGCTGCTACGGGGCCCACCACATGAGGGGGCCCATCCCTGCAATACATTGGGCCTTCTGAGCTGTCATCATACTATCCATGAGAGTACAACAAACAAGAATAAGAAGCAGAGCTCCTCATAGGGTGACACAATCTCAGTGGTAGGGGAGACCCACACATACCTCACTGTTCACCTGGGGTGGTTGTGCCAAGTCACAACCAACTTACAAGGAATAAATCATGTTGGATGGTCACAGCTGGAGATCAGAACTCCACAGCCCCTAGGATACAGACCAACACCAGAATATCCAGAACAAAAAAAGTGATCCTCCCTGTATATGCCTATGGAAGTTTGATTCAAAATCCATTTATAGGTAAGGCATTTCAAGACTACTAAGGGTGGTATTACACGGGCCGAGCAGGGCCCGATAATACCTGTAAACGAGCAGCGATCTGCTAGATCGTTGCTCGTTTACTGGACCTATTACACGGCCCGATAATCGTTTGACAAGAGCTGCAAGGACATCGTTACCGATGTCCTTGCAGCCCTTGCTAAACTGGCATACATTACCCATCCACGTTCCAGGGCTGCTCCTGCGTCCGCTTCTCCCGGGGGTCCCGCGCGCTCTCTAGCGTCACAGCGGCCTGTCAGCTGGTAGGCTGCTCAGCCAATCACAGGCCGGGACCGCCGCGGCCTGTGATTGGCTCAGCGGCCTATCAGCTGACAGGCCTCTGTGACGCTAGAGCGCGCGCGGGACGCAGGGAGGAGCGGATGGCAGGAGCAGCCCTGGAACGTGGATGGGTAATGTATATCGTTAGTCGCCGGCCACGCACCGCTATTAGGGTGGTATTACACGGAACGATAATCGGCCGAATTGGCCCGATTCGGCCGATTATCGCTTCGTGTAATAAATGCAACGATCAGCCGATGACAACGATCATCGGCTTATCGTTGATATAGGTTAGAACCTATTTTCGTCGGGCGCCGACCGCGCACCGCTGCGTGTAATAGCGGTGCGTGGCCGGCGACTAACGATATACATTACCCATCCACGTTCCAGGGCTGCTCCTGCCGTCCGCTTCTCCCTGCGTCCTGCGCGCGCTCTAGCGTCACAGAGGCCTGTCAGCTGATAGGCCGCTGAGCCAATCACAGGCCGCGGCGGTCCCAGCCTGTGATTGGCTGAGCGGCCTACCAGCTGACAGGCTGCTGTGACGCTAGAGAGCGCGCGGGACCCCCGGGAGAAGCGGACGCAGGAGCAGCCCTGGAACGTGGATGGGTAATGTATGCCAGTTTAGCAAGGGCTGCAAGGACATCGGTAACGATGTCCTTGCAGCTCTTGTCAAACGATTATCGGGCCGTGTAATAGGTCCAGTAAACGAGCAACGATCTAGCAGATCGCTGCTCGTTTACAGGTATTATCGGGCCCTGCTCGGCCCGTGTAATACCACCCTTACACGCAGCGGTGCGCGGTCGGCGCCCGACGAAAATAGGTTCTAACCTATATCAACGATAAGCCGATGATCGTTGTCATCGGCTGATCGTTGCATTTATTACACGGAGCGATAATCGGCCGAATCGGGCCAATTCGGCCGATTATCGTTCCGTGTAATACCACCCTAAGAGTCTCTTCCTCAAACCTGAAGAATCTTGAACCCAGGGGGATGCCAACCATGGGGGACACTAGGCAAGATGTGTTAGGACCCTGTGGACGCTCCTGCACGGCGACCATTAGAAAAGTTTTGGTTTCTGTCACTTTTCCTTCTTGTACATATTTAGCTTTATTGTTCCTTTAAGAATAAATATGGAGGGCAGAGATATTCAGCTAGGATCCGGCCTCGCTAACATATTCCCGATTTCCTTTAATAAGAGATGAGCTTGGACAAGGGCTGACTATAAATCTACAGCGTTCCGGCACCAGGCACATTCCCCATGTATACGCCGGCCCTGCAGGTACATCTTAACTATCTGCTAAAATTTATTTTGTATACATTTGTTTTAACACGGAAGATAGAAGAAAGAGCGGATTATAATAAGACAGGAGCGCGCAATAACCACAAGTAGCCCCGTGAAGCCGACCGAGGCAAAGACTGCGTGAATGTAATAGGATGTAAGTGTCTGGCGGTAATAACTCCCATCGTCCACATCACACGCTCGTAGGAGAAGGAGGTGCACTTCTCCCCATGACTGACGCTGATATATTACAGATACATTTACCTACATACAGATGAGATGTGGGCGGATGGTCATGAGGTCACAATATCCTCTATTACGGCCCGGAGATTATGAATATTACAGCTTTATATTATACTACACATAACGTACAGTAACATAGTAATATAATACAGTAACTATGGGACAATAACATGCATATATTACAGAGACAAGTATATATGACTAGAATCAAGAAAATACAATAAAGAAGCAGTCGTACTATGACTGTGCTGCCAATGGGGGCGCTGTGTCTGCTGGTTATACACTGGTTTAAAGGGGCACTTCAGCAATTTTTTTTTTCTTTTAAATCAACTGGTTTCAGAAAGTTATATAGATTACATCTCCTTATATAAATTACTTCTATTTAAAAATCTCCAGCCTTCCAGTGCTTATTAGCTGCTGTTTGTCCTGCATTCTTTCCAGTCTGACACAGAGCTCTCTGCTGCCACCTCTGTCCATGTCAGGAACTGTCCAGAGCAGGAGAGGTTTTCTGGTTCAATGTTTTATTAGGTTTTTTTAAGAACAAATTACAAAAGAGAAAATCTATAAGCACTGACTTTAGTGCCAACAGTATAGTTAACATGTTTGTACAACAAGCTAACAATGGGGATATCCTGCTGCTCTGGACAGTTCCTGACATGGACAGAGGTGGCAGCAGAGAGCACTGTGCCAGACTGGAAAGAATACACCACTTCCTTCAGGACATACAGCAGCTGATTAGTATGGGAAGTCTGGAGATTTTTAAATAGAAGTAAATTACAAAACTGTAACTTTCTGAAATCAGTAGAAGAATTTTTTGTTATGCCGGAGTACCCCTTTTAACGGATGTACAGTCATATCCATTTAATGCATGCACTAGGATAGGTGCCGGCATGGCTTCATAGACCCAGTGATTGGCACTGTTAGTAGGGACACAGACTATAGTACTATTATTGGGGATGGTTTAACTAGCACTACTATTGGGGGCACTGTGATTCTTTTTACTGTTAGTATGGACACAGACTATAGTACTAGTATTGGGGATTATGTAACTAGCACTACTATTAGGGGCACTGTGACTGGCACGGTTAGTAGGGACACTGACTCTAGTACTACTATCACAGATTATGTAACTAGCACTACCATTGGGGGCACTGTGACTGGCACTGTTAGTAGGGACACTGACTATAGTACTAGTATTGGGGATATTGTGACCAGCACTACTATTATGGACACTGTGACTGGCACGGTTAGTAGGGACACGGACTATAGTACTAGTATTGGGGATTATGTAACTAGCACTACTATTATGGACACTGTGACTGGCACGGTTAGTAGGGACACTGACTTTATTACTACTATCACAGATTATGTAACTAGCACTACTATTAGGGACACTGTGACTGGCACTGTTAGTAGGGACACTGACTCTAGTACTACTATCACAGAATATGTAACTAGCACTACCATTGGGGGCACTGTGACTGGCACTGTTAGTAGGGACACTGACTATAGTACTAGTATTGGGGATATTGTGACCAGCACTACTATTGGGAGCACTGTGACTGGCACTGTTAGTAGGGACACTGACTATAGTACTAGTATTGGGGATATTGTGACCAGCACTACTATTGGGAGCACTGTGACTGGCACTGTTAGTAGGGACACGGACTATAGTACTATTATGACAGATTATGTAACTAGCACTACTATTGGGAGCACTGTGAGTGGCACTGTTAGTAGGGACACTGACTATAGTACTAGTATTGGGGATATTGTGACCAGCACTACTATTGGGAGCACTGTGAGTGGCGGTGCTAGTGAGAGCCTTGAATGTAGCATGTACCTGTCCCATGTCCTAGAGGAGGAAGAAGGGTTGTACTACCCATCTATTATTCCATAACACTAAAGGCTGCCCCTGAGGACTGCAGATACTATTACCTATAGCACAATGAAGACTGTAATCTTCTCTCTAGGACAATCAGGAAGAAGATGGGGACTGGTGTAAAAAGAATAGGTGCAGAGTGAGGCGTGCTCAGGGGAGGATGGAGGCGATGCATATGTTACACTTTCAGTCTTCATTATTACAGGCTGACACTTCACCAACTCTGCTCCATAATGTGCTGTTTCTTCCTGCCAGTCTGTACGCTCCCTGCCAACTCAAGCTGGCATGTAACGTGTTTGTACAGAAAGACACATTACAATCGTTTATTGTCCGTTTGCTAGGCGACACCGACTTGATGTGGAATGGGGAAGTCTTGTTTGTGCTGTAAACTATACAAACAGAAAAGGTGGAGAGAAGAAGGCGTTGTTCTATACATATGTACCACAAACTGCCGCCACCCGTCGTGCCAAGATGAACAATGCCAGGACAATGCCACAGAACTGGGGGGCTTACAAAAGGTAATAACATTCATCAGCGGAGAAGGTTCGGACCACCCTGGACATGTATGTACAATATTTAATTGGAAATCAATAGTAATGTCCTTGCCATATTGCATCTCCGCTATCTGCAGGTATAGGAGGATGTGATCTACTACTCGGCTATAGGAGGACGTGATCTACTACTCAGCTATAAGAGGATGTGATCTACTACTCCGCTTAAGGAGGATGTGATCTACTACTCAGCTATAAGAGGATGTGATCTACTACTCCGCTATAGGAGGATGTAATCTACTACTCAGCTATAAGAGGATGTGATCTGCTACTCCGCTACAGGAGGATGTGATCTACTACTCAGCTGTAAGAGGATGTGATCTACTACTCAGGTATAGGAGGACGTGATCTACTACTTAGCTATAAGAGGATGTGATCTACTACTCAGCTATGAGAGGATGTGATCTACTACTCAGCTATAAGAGGATGTGATCTACTACTCAGCTAAAGGAGGATGTGATCTACTAGTCAGCTCTAAGAGGGTGTGATCTACTACTCAGCTAAAGGAGAATGTGATCTACTACTCAGCTCTAAGAGGGTGTGATCTACTACTCAGCTAAAGGATGTGATCTACTACTCAGCTAAAGGATGTGATCTACTACTCAGCTAAAGAAGGAAGTGATCTACTACTCAGCTATAGGAAGGTGTGATCTACTATTTAGCTATAGGAGAATGAGATCTACCACTCAGCTATAGGAGAATGTAATCTACTACTCAGGTATAGGAGGATGTGATCTACTACTCAGCTAAAGGAGGATGTGATCTACTACACAGCTCTAGGAGGGTGTGATCTACTACTCAGCTAAAGAAGGAAGTGATCTACTACTCAGCTATAGGAAGGTGTGATCTACTATTTAGTTATAGGAGAATGAGATCTACCACTTAGCTATAGGAGAATGTGATCTACTACTCAGCTATAGGAAAAAGTGATCTACTACTCAGCTATAGGAGAATGTGATCTACTACTCAGCTACAGGAGGATGTGATCTACTGCTCAGATATATGAGGAAGTGATATACTATTCAGCTATTGGAGAAAGTGATCTACTACGCAGCTATAGGATGATGTGATCAACTACTTAGTTATAGGAGGAAGTAATCCACTACTTTGCAATAGGAGGATGTGATCTACTACTCAGCTATAGGAGGATGTGATCTACTACTCAGCTATAGGAGCATGTGATCTACTACTCAGCTATAGGAGGATGTGATCTACTACTCAGCTATAGGAGCATGTGATCTACTACTCAGCTATAGCACTACGTGATGTTGCTAAGTGGCGCCACCTACTCTAAAGGACTTGTGTACTTTTCTATACATTTGCTTTACACTAAATAACTTGCTGTGGCCTTTCAACCATAGAAGGTAAGGTCCCTCTAAGGAAACATCTGAGTCATCCAGTCGTCCTACATGACATAATTCTGCTCATATGGTGGAAACATGAGAGCTATTACATTCCCTGGCTTTATAATATCTATTTTTATAAACCTAAAAAGCATCAAGTGAGAAAACAAAAATGCTGGAAATGAGGGCGGCCTTCTTTAGGAAATGATCTACAGATGTCGCATGTGTCAGCTTTTAGAGCTTGCTGTCATTTTGTGCGGTTCATATATATTCTCATTTTCCCTCTTGTCATATTTTACATGACAACTATTATTGGGTGCAATACCCCTCCTGACCACACAGAGTGCTGTTAAGGGAATGGAGAACATATCAGATCTACCTCACACCTCAACCTTATTTATCAATTTATATATCTGAGATGTGTGAAAAAACTTTTTGGGCAGCCTCCATATGGAATAGAAACCAGACAGAACTTCCACTTATCACCCATCATAAAGCTTATTACAAAAGAGACAAAAAAGGAAGTGATCATTCTGTGGCGGTGACTTCCCTATAACCCAGATGATAACTTTTAACCACCACCACAAAGCCACCGTCTGCAATGCCTGACCAGACAATAGACACAACCGGGCTCATCATCGGGTCGGGCCGCTTGGCATATCATACACAAACATCTGAATCCTCTTTCTTGGCACCTGATCTCCTTGATGACTACAATATCCAGAAACACGATCAAAGCAGAGTCTACTGTGCATGGCTGAAGGCCAACCTAATAACTATATATCGGGGTCAGTCTCTACTGTAAGATGACCATTGGACCATACATACAGCAGGACTCACAAAATAACTCCAAGGACCTCAAGGGTGTCCATCTTGAGCGTTTATTCACACTAGGCTTAAAAATGAGCGACGCGTTTCTGTGTCGGACTGACACCTTTATCAAGCTTCTCCTCACTGCTAAACACCAAGTCCTTGGAGTTATTTTGTGAGTCCTGCGCCGTGGCTGTATGTATGGTCCAATGGTCAATTCCAAACTGCATTTTTGTGCTTTGGCATCAGGATGGGTGCCGGGAGCAGAGAACCAGAGGCCAGGCAGCGGACTGATCTAACAATAACGCCTACTAGTGTTGTGCCTATGATTTGCACAACACCACCAGGTTTAGTTTGGTCATCTTTCAAGTAATTTTCCCACTGTTATTGTTTATGTTACACTATATTAGCGCACCTCTTTGTCCATATATGTTGTTCGTCTGCTTTTCTCTACTGGAGAGACTGGAGAGACACTATGGAGTCTATACTGTAAGAGCGGTCACACTATGGAGTCTATACTATAAGAGCGGTCACACTATGGAGTCTGTACTGTAAGAGCGGTCACACTATGGAGTCTGTACTGTAAGAGCGGTCACACTATGGAGTCTGTACTGTAAGAGCGGTCACACTATGGAGTCTATACTGTAGGAGCGGTCACACTATGGTGTATATACTGTAAGAGCGGTCACACTATGGTGTATATACTGTAAGAGCGGTCACACTATGGAGTCTGTACTGTAACAGCGGTCACACTATGGAGATCTCTACTGTAAGAGTGGTCACACTATGGAGTCTATACTGTAAGAGCGGTCACACTATGGAGTCTGTACTGTAAGAGCGGTCACACTATGGAGTTCTCTACTGTAAGAGCGGTCACACTATGGAGTCTCTACTGTAAGAGCGGTGTCACTATGGAGTCTCTACTGTAACAGCGGTCACACTATGGTGTATATGCTGTAAGAGCGGTCACACTATGGAGTCTCTACTGTAAGAGCGGTCACACCATGGAGTCTCTACTGTAAGAGCGGTCACACTATGGAGTCTCTGCTGTAAGAGCGGTCACACTATGGAGTCTCTACTGTAAGAGCGGTCACACTATGGAGTCTCTACTGTAAGAGCGGTCATACTATGGAGATCTCTACTGTAAGGGTACTATTACACGGAACGATAATCAGCCTGATTCGGCCGATTATCGCTCCATGTAATAAATACAACGATCAGCCGATGATAACCATCATCGGCTGATCGTTGATATAGGTTCTGACCTATTTTCGCCGGGCGCCGACCGCGCACCGCTACATGTAATAGCGGTGCACGGCTGGGGACTGACGATCTACATTACCTATCCACGTTCCAGGGCTGCTCCTGCGGTCTTCTCCCCGGGTCCCGCTCGCTCTGGCTTCAGAGCAGCCTGTCAGCTGACAGGCCGCCCGGCCAATCACAGGCCGCGGCGGCCCCGGCTTGTGATTTGCTGAGCGGCCAGTCAGCTGACAGGCCACTCTGAAGCTGGAGCGAGTGGGACTCGGGGAGAAGCGGAACGCAGAAGAAGGCCTGGAGCGTGGATAGGTAATGTATGTAGTTTAAGCAAGGGCTACAAGGACATCGGTAACTATGTCCTTGCAGCCCTTGTTGAACGATTATCGGGCCGTGTAATAGGCCCAGTAAATAAGTGACGATTTAGCAGATCGCTGCTTGTTTACAGGTATTATCGGGCCCCCATCGACCCGTGTAATACCACCTAAGAGTAGTCCCACTATGGAGTCAATACAGTAAGAGCGTTCACACTATGGAGTCTGTACTGTAAGAGCATTCACACTATGGAGTCTATACTGTAAGAGCGGTCACACTATGGTGTATATACTGTAAGAGCGGTCACACTATGGTGTATATACTGTAAGAGCGGTCACACTATGGAGTCTGTACTGCAAGAGCGGTCACACTATGGAGTCTATACTGTAAGAGTGGTCACACTATGGTGTATATACTGTAAGAGCGGTCACACTATGGAGTCTGTACTGTAAGAGCGGTCGCACTATGGAGTCTGTACTGTAAGAGCGGTCACACTATGGAGTCTGTACTGTAAGAGTGTTCACACTATGGAGTCAATACTGTAAGAGCGTTCACACTATGTAGTCAATACTGTAAGAGCGGTCACACTATGGAGTCTATACTGTAAGAGCGTTTACACTATGGAGTCTATACTGTAAGAGCGGTCACACTATGGAGTCTATACTGTAAGAGCGGTCACACTATGGAGTCTGTACTGTATGAGCGTTCACACTATGGAGTCAATACTGTAAGAGCGGTCACACTATGGAGTCTGTACTGTAAGAGCGGTCACACTATGGAGTCTGTACTGTAAGAGCGTTCACACTATGGAGTCAATACTGTAAGAGCGGTCACACTATGGTGTATATACTGTAAGAGCGGTCACACTATGGTGTATATACTGTAAGAGCGGTCACACTATGGAGTCTATACTGTAAGAGCGGTCACACTATGGAGTCTATACTGTAAGAGCGGTCACACTATGGAGTCTGTACTGTATGAGCGTTCACACTATGGAGTCAATACTGTAAGAGCGGTCACACTATGGAGTCTGTACTGTAAGAGCGGTCACACTATGGAGTCTGTACTGTAAGAGCGTTCACACTATGGAGTCAATACTGTAAGAGCGGTCACACTATGGTGTATATACTGTAAGAGCGGTCACACTATGGTGTATATACTGTAAGAGCGGTCACACTATGGAGTCTATACTGTAAGAGCGGTCACACTATGGTGTATATACTGTAAGAGCGGTCACACTATGGTGTATATACTGTAAGAGCGGTCACACTATGGAGTCTGTACTGCAAGAGCGGTCACACTATGGAGTCTATACTGTAAGAGTGGTCATACTATGGAGTCTGTACTGTAAGAGCGGTCACACTATGGAGTCTATACTGTAAGAGCAGTCACACTATGGTGTATATACTGTAAGAGAGGTCACACTATGGAGTCTGTACTGTAAGAGCGGTCACACTATGGAGTCTGTACTGTAAGAGTGTTCACACTATGGAGTCTATACTGTAAGAGCGGTCACACTATGGAGTCTGTACTGTATGAGCGTTCACACTATGGAGTCAATACTGTAAGAGCGGTCACACTATGGAGTCTGTACTGTAAGAGCGGTCACACTATGGAGTCTGTACTGTAAGAGCGTTCACACTATGGAGTCAATACTGTAAGAGCGGTCACACTATGGTGTATATACTGTAAGAGCGGTCACACTATGGTGTATATACTGTAAGAGCGGTCACACTATGGAGTCTATACTGTAAGAGCGGTCACACTATGGTGTATATACTGTAAGAGCGGTCACACTATGGTGTATATACTGTAAGAGCGGTCACACTATGGAGTCTGTACTGCAACAGCGGTCACACTATGGAGTCTATACTGTAAGAGTGGTCATACTATGGAGTCTGTACTGTAAGAGCGGTCACACTATGGAGTCTATACTGTAAGAGCAGTCACACTATGGTGTATATACTGTAAGAGAGGTCACACTATGGAGTCTGTACTGTAAGAGCGGTCACACTATGGAGTCTGTACTGTAAGAGTGTTCACACTATGGAGTCAATACTGCAAGAGCGTTCACACTATGTAGTCAATACTGTAAGAGCGGTCACACTATGGAGTCTATACTGTAAGAGCGTTTACACTATGGAGTCTATACTGTAAGAGCGGTCACACTATGGAGTCTATACTGTAAGAGCGGTCACACTATGGAGTCTGTACTGTATGAGCGTTCACACTATGGAGTCAATACTGTAAGAGCGGTCACACTATGGAGTCTGTACTGTAAGAGTGGTCACACTATGGAGTCTGTACTGTAAGAGCGTTCACACTATGGAGTCAATACTGTAAGAGCGTTCACACTATGGAGTCAATACTGTAAGAGCGGTCACACTATGGTGTATATACTGTAAGAGCGGTCACACTATGTAGTCAATACTGTAAGAGCGGTCACACTATGGAGTCTGTACTGTAAGAGCGGTCACACTATGGAGTCTGTACTGTAAGAGCGGTCACACTATGGAGTCAATACTGTAAGAGCGTTCACACTATGGAGTCAATACTGTAAGAGCGGTCACACTATGGTGTCTATACTGTAAGAGCGGTCACACTATGGGGTCTGTACTGTAAGAGCGGTCACACTATGGTGTATATACTGTAAGAGCGGTCACACTATGGTGTATATACTGTAGGAGCGGTCACACTATGGAGTCTATACTGTAAGAGCGGTCACACTATGGTGTATATACTGTAAGAGCGGTCACACTATGGAGTATATACTGTAAGAGCGGTCACACTATGGAGTATATACTGTAAGAGCGGTCACACTATGGAGTCTGTACTGTAAGAGTGTTCACAATATGGAGTCTATACTGTAAGAGCGGTCACACTATGGAGTATGTACTGTAAGAGCGGTCACACTATGGAGTCTGTACTGTAAGAGTGTTCACAATATGGAGTCTATACTGTAAGAGCGGTCACACTATGGAGTATGTACTGTAAGAGCAGACACAGTATGGAGTCTGTACTGTAAGAGCGGTCACACTATGGAGTCTGTACTGTAAGAGCGGTCACACTATGGAGTCAATACTGTAAGAGCGTTCACACTATGGAGTCAATACTGTAAGAGCGGTCACACTATGGTGTCTATACTGTAAGAGCGGTCACACTATGCGGTCTGTACTGTAAGAGCGGTCACACTATGGTGTATATACTGTAAGAGCGGTCACACTATGGTGTATATACTGTAGGAGCGGTCACACTATGGAGTCTATACTGTAAGAGCGGTCACACTATGGTGTATATACTGTAAGAGCGGTCACACTATGGAGTATATACTGTAAGAGCGGTCACACTATGGAGTATATACTGTAAGAGCGGTCACACTATGGAGTCTGTACTGTAAGAGTGTTCACAATATGGAGTCTATACTGTAAGAGCGGTCACACTATGGAGTATGTACTGTAAGAGCGGTCACACTATGGAGTCTGTACTGTAAGAGTGTTCACAATATGGAGTCTATACTGTAAGAGCGGTCACACTATGGAGTATGTACTGTAAGAGCAGACACAGTATGGAGTCTGTACTGTAAGAGCGGTCACACTATGGAGATCTTTACTTTAGGAGCAGTCACACTATTAAGATATCTACTGTAATTGCAAACACACTAAAGAGATATACATTTATACAGTATAATGCACTCAGAGTATTATGCAGATGCCTATTGATTTCAAATGACAATGGATGCATATTTTCAGCAAAGCCACCCTCACAATAATGATAGTGCATTGCAGGCCCCCAGCCTCAGGACTCCTCTAGCAATATGCCAATGACCAGGGGACTTGCCTGATCAATAGCCTGGAAAGTAGTCTCATCACATGCTCGGTGTATGAACCCATCAATCATGATGAGTGCTGATCTTTATTTTTAGACTTGCTGCAGGGGACAAGCTTCTGCTTTGTGGAACACGATTACACGTGTAAATCTGGAATAATAATAAATTGTTGTGCATTTTACAAAGGGACAGGGCAAACGTAGGCAATGCAAAAAAGAGAATAACGGCAACCTGACCGGCTATCAGAGCTAAATCCCAGGAGCACTGTCCCAGACTGTCCTCTACAGAATGATTTGTGTTCTCCTATAATCAGGACGGATGCAGAAGTTGACCAGAGTTCCAGGTGGGGCCCTGGCTATGACACTGTTAGAGGCTCAGAAAGTCCAGCAGAGGACAACCCATTCGGAGCAGACTTTGAGGCAATCTCTTACCACTATGAATAAAGTATTAGATATTGCTGATACGTAAAGTGTAGGATGGAGGGAGGTCATCAGATTCCTCTTTGGTGGATCTCATGGACACTGATCTGGACAAAGGAGAGAAGACCTGCATGAGCCTCTACTGCTCGGAGGGTATTTAGCAATGTTTCTGATCTGTATCCAGGAGACCCTCAAAGACCTTCTGATCAGAAACGACTCGGTCCAAATATTGAGGGTCTCTTGGAGAATGAAAGGTCAGCTCCTCCAAGCAGAAGAAGCCCATGCAGGTCTCCTTACTCTGCTACTAGTTTCAAGGGTCCCCTGGTGATAGAGAGATCAGCATTTTTCTGGTCCAACATAGAGGATTCTGAGGTGAGCTTTCCACCTATACAGAATAGAGGCAGACATAAGATCTAATTCATAGATTATCCCATAAGAAATAGACCCTTGTTTTAAGTCATTGCTCAAGGAGTAGATGAGCCACCTTCAGATCTGACTCTAGTCCAAGTCTACTGAAGATAAAAAGATCAGCGCCAATGCTGAAAACCCTCTGAGCAGTAAAGGCTCCTTCCGGTATCCTGAAGACAGAGAGATCAGTGTTTCTTGGACCCACCATAGAGGATTCTGACGTCAGCTCTCCATCTATACAGAATAGATAGACACATGAGATCTAATGCATAGATCATCCAAAGAGAAATAGACCCTGGTGGTAAGTCATTGCTGGAGGATCTTTAGATGGCTCTTCTGATCCTTTAAGGTGTCAGTGACACCACAGAAAACTTTTGACATGTCATAGAGACAAGTCAAAGTTTTGATTGGTACAAAACGCTGATTATGTCCTAACATAACCAGTCGGGTTCCACAGACTTACATTCTGAGTCGGGAGAGGACCACTCTTAGAGAGGTCTTCTTCTGGCTTGGGTATACTGTAGGTGTGAACATTCAGACCCAGTTCAATCAAACCTTTTGACATGTCTCTATGACATGTCAAAAGTTTTTTATGGTGACAATGACACTTTAAGGCCTGTTTTTTTATGGGATGATCTAAGGTAACCTATCAGAGCTTATATGTGTATTTATTCTGTATAGATGGAGAGACGAATCATCTCTGGTGGACCCATGGACCTCTAACCCAACACCGTGGGGCCAGTCATACAGTCAGAACCTGTTCCTAGTGCAAGTATATGTGATGCAATTCTGCAAACTTTGACAGCTAGTAGTGACCGTTACAATACGGCGCTCCACACCGCCCTATGCCCATGCCATGACCCCCTCTGCCCTATAGGATTACATTATCACATTACAGCTTGCCTGTTCTCCGCTGTGGTATTTGCTATCTATGACATATATTACAAACTGCTTTTAATCTTACTATTTTTTTTTTTTTTTGCATAAAGATATCATATTGCAGGGGAAAAAAACCCCGTTATAAACGCCTCTGCATATGTGTGAATGTACAGTATACACTTACAATAAATTCCAGATACCACTTGCTGTGCAAGAAAAACATGTTTTTGAGAGCTTATATAGTAAATGAACTGTAAATGGTTGTGGCGTTTATTTTGTTCCCCGGCACTTACATTACAGCACGAAAAAAAAAAAAAAAAAAGAGCGGTGCTAGTACGGGGGGACCATCTGTGAACAACAAGAACAGTCAGTGTAATGAGAGGAACGGGGGATAGAACTGACAGATGAGGAAAAAAAAAACACCCAGCACATTCAATATTTACTGAACTGTCTGAATGCTTTTCCGTGCTGCGTTATTCAGATTTATTCCCATCTAAACCTGATATTGAACCAGTTAACAGAAAAAGTACAAACGTCACCTCTGCTGCCAAGGAGCAGCTGTGCACACTGGGACCATTGAGGATCCGCGCATTCCACCATCTAAGCTCTTGGCTCCTGTGCAGCGGGATGGTTCTTCCTGTACCTTCTTCTGCTGGAAATCGATACCAGGAGACCCTTAATACTAGGACTGGAGTGAGGAGACCCACAGATGTCTGTACTGCTTGAAAGGGTATTGATGCTGATCTCAGTCTCCAGGAGACCCTCAATACCAAGACTGAACTGACACCTACTGTGGTCGTTTCTGACTGGAGGGTTCTTGGCATTGACACTGATCTCTCAATTTCCAGAAGACCATGAATACTAGGACTGGAGTGAGGAGACCTGCAGGAGTCTCTAATGCTTGGAGGGTTTCCAGTATTAATGATAATCTCTCTTTCTTCAAGAGACCCTGGGACTTGAGCGATCTTCAGTATTAGAAAAGATTTCTCCAACTTTACAAGATCCTCAATACTAGGACTAGATTTAGGAGACCTGCAGAAGTCTATGCTGCTTGGAGGGTCTTTAGCATTGACAACAATTGCTCCATCTTCATAAGACACTAAATATTAGCACTGTAGTGAGGAGACCTTCTGGAATCTCTACTGCTTGGATGGAAGTGAGCCCCGCAGAAGTCATTCCTCATTGAAGAACCTTCAGCATTGATAAAGATCTCTCCATCTTTACAAGGTCCTCAATATTCGGATTAGATTCAGGAGATCTCCAGAAGTATCTACTGCTTAGAGGGTCTTGGATACTGACACTGATTGCTCCATCTTCACAAGACCCCTAATACTAGAAGAAAAATGAGACCTGCAGAAGTCTGTACCACTTGGAACGCATAGACAATAATCTCTCAATACTATAAATTGAATGAGAACTGGATGGTGTCTCACTGCTCAGAGGGCCTAAACTCTTCCACATTGACCCCGATCATTATACTCCAGGACACCAACTATACTAGGATGACTCAGAGGGTTCTCAACATTGACACTGGTCACTCCATTGCCACGAGGCCCTCAATACTCGAACTGGAATGAGACCTGCATTGGGTCTCTACTGCTCAGAGGTAGTGATGAGTAAACTTGCTGAACGTTCAGGTTTGTCCGAACCCGAACACTCGACATTTGACTACCAGTGGCTGGAGTAGTTGGATGCAGCCCTAGGGCTTCCAGAATAACATGGATACAGCCTATGGCCTATGGTTGTATCCATGTTCTCCACAACTGCCTAGGGCTGCAACTTCTCCAACTTTTCCAGCCACTGTGAGTCAAATGTTGAGTGTTCGGATTAGCTCTGCAAGTTTGTTCAACAGCACTCAAGGGGGTCTTCACTCTTCAGCATTGAAAAGACAATGATCTATCCTTCTTAAAGAGACCTTTATACTAGGACTGCTCAGAGGATCTTCACTATTGACACTGATCTTACTGCAAAATTAATCCCTATAAAATCAGTGACAAAATAGCTGCGGTGTGCCGGACTTCTGTTTGCTTTATTAAGTGGGCACCACGCTGAAGGTGAAATACTTCCTTACTTACATATTGCCCAGGCTGGCAGGGCATGCAGGGGCTTGTAGCTCAGGCACAGCTGGCGTGGCACTGGCTGCCTACCCTCCTTCCTTCCTCCCTCCGAGTTTGCTTTGCATAACGCACTTCTAATAACTGTTTACGTACAGTTCAAAGTTCTGTCATTAGTCATGGAGAACGCTTCAACTCTATGATGAGATTAAATATTTGGATGGAACTACCAGCCGCATTGTGCAAATGTTTGTGATCCGTTTGAAGGATTTCTTATAAAGTTTCATAGACTTGTAGTGGCAGAGCCATCATGTAAGAGACATGATAGAGCGTGGTGTAGGACAGTGCTTCTCAATTCCAGTCCTCAGGCCTCACCAACAGGTCATGTTTTAAGGATTTCCCATACAAAGCACACCTGTGATAATACCTGATGCACTGAGTATATTTATATCACTTGTGCAATACTAAGGAAATCCTCAAAATATGACCTGTTGGTGAGGCCGAGGACTGGAATTGAGAAGCACTGGTATAGGAGAAGGGTATGGCCGCTGATCTACAAGCTGATACTCAGCTCAAGTCTGTCCCTTCCCCTACTTAAGTGCACCCTTACTGGGCCACCAACACCCTCTTACCCAGATCAGGGGCTGAAAAAAGGCAGCAAGCAACAACTCATTTTTTATATGTATATATATTTTTTACATGTTTTCATTCTTGGTGAATATGTTTAAGAAAGTATATATTATTTAAGCTTATTTATTTAACACTCCATATACTGACTTGTTGCTAAACCTTGAATACATTTGTGTTTACACGCAGCAGCCAATCAAATAAGGCAGAACTTCCAAGAAGAGAAGAGAGCAATAGGCTAAATTAATGAATTAGTAGGGGGTGTGTCTTAGACTGCCCCAGACTCCCTGCTGTACTGTAACTAAGCTGTAGTCACAGATCACGGCTCTGATCCGAGAAAAACACATAAGATCATCTCCTCTTGGAAACAACTTACAAATCATTTTTAGATCCTTACTTGAAAATCATTTAAACACCTCAGAAGCGGTTATCACAAGATTAAACCTTATCACCTATGCATAGGGCCAGTGGGAAGTATCTGATACTGTAGCAAAGACAAAATCACAAGATCTCTATGGGACTGATAGAGTTGGCCAAGCACAGCACACATCTTCATCAGGCCTATAGAACTGAATTACTTATTTAACCAGGGAAATGGGACCATCATCCTTGTGGTCAATGGGGGTCCAAATGTTTGGATGACCAGATGTACGCTGTTTAAGTCTATGATCCAAACCAGAAAGTGGAAGAATATGTAGTTCTATGGTGATATTAATGGAAAAAAAAGGCCCCAGCAGGGTACTACCAGTTATCTCCTACTAGAATGTATCAGATCAGAGTCCACAGCCTGGAACAAGAGCAGTCGGGTGAGTCTCTAAGAACGTCTACATTGTGGCTTCCATGTACATCTCTGGAATGATGGATAACAGTATTGCCCCATGGAGCACAAAAAAAGTGTGCATGGCCTAAGATGCAACATTTGTCATTCTGGTATAAGATTCTGGTGCAGTTTAAGTCAGTTATTAACTGGTCTAAACTTAGGGCCCTATTCCACAGGACGATTATCGTTCGCATAATCGTTAACGATAAACGATCTCAAACGACCGCTATTGCGAACGACCTGAAATCGTTCACCCACTTACACGGAATGATGATCGTTACTTCTGATCGTTCATGCGGTCCTCTTGTTGTCGCTATTGCGTTTGTCGCTACTGTGAACGACCGAACAACGTCTTATTCCAATGCAAACGATTTGAGAATGAACAACGATAAAAATAGGTTCAGGTCTTATTACGCGATCAACGATTTCTTGTTCATCGTTTAACCGTTAACTGCTATTCAACTGAGCGATTATCGATTTGTTCTGAACTATTTAACAATTATCCAAACGATAGTCGTCCCATGGAATAGGGCTCTTAGACTAGACAGTCTAGAAATGCAACAGATTTACCAAACAGCCTGAGCCACTGTAATAAAGTTGGTGTACTCTTGTCTAGTTTATTCCTAGGGACGCTCATTCCCATTAACTGGCCAATGATCAGCCGATGAATGGATCCCTCTTTTGTTCAGCCAATACTATCCTCTTTATCACTAGCACATCTACTAGACAATGTGCAATTGACAATGAGGAAATTAAGGGGATGAGCGATCCAGCGATCCAACTTGTTAAGTTTCAGCAAACGATTATTGCTCTTCAAGATCGGCGCTCATTATGGTGTTCTCGTCAGTCCATCCAAAAGGGTTTTAAGGATTCTAAGGTTTGAGTACATTCGGGCCACTGTGCTATAGTTGAGTACACCAATGTACAGACTTGGCCACCAATTTGTTTAGTCTCTCTGTGTGTTCTGTGGACTTCTGTGGACTGTCTTATTACAGATTTCCATAGGGAACTATATTTATTGGAAAGACTTAACAAATTAACGGCCGATCCAGTAGATCCCAAATCAGTGATTCTTATTGTAAATTTGCTTATTTTTAATTGGGACCCATTGCATTTTGCTGAGAAAAACAGCGGCATATGCAGTATTATTTTCCAGGTCAAGTATGAGGGTATCTGCGGATATGAACGGCGCCTTTTGTGACATTTCCTGTAATACAACTTCTCAGGATTTTTTTTTTCTAATCAGAATTACCTAATAATTGGACTTGATCCATGATGCGTCCCGGGGGCGAAGGATTATAGGGTTGTAAAGGTGTCATATTCTTCGAGTCTGTACAATATTGCTGTGATATACGCTAATTCAGTCGTTCTCTGAACCTCTGGCTAAACACGCGTGACGGTTTCATCTGCTTTTCATCCGTCTCTGTAGCAAATTAATACATGACCCCCATAGGGTTTCACCTTCAGTTGAACTTCTTTGTTGTTACAATGTACAGAATATGTGGATTCCTCTTTTTTGATCATTGAGTGATGGAGCTAATAATTTAATATATTGCTGCCCTAGAGACGGACATTCGCCGAAGATGTGAGGAAAAAATGAAAGTGCCGGCATAATTAGATCCTCATTTACCAAAACCTTGGAAAATACAAACATCATTTGTGAGAAGCCTTAAAGAAGGCGGCTAATGATAGCATGACGTGCGCAAGGTGCCTGTCCTCCCGCTAAATAGCCAAGGAAAAATACGTACCGCTTTAATCCACTTCAATTAAAATGAGTTAAAGCCCCCGAGAGCCAACGGACTCAGAGGCGCTCCGACAAGTGAAGAGACTCCGGACGAACTTTCCTTGCATAGATCTGGGTTGTTGCCTCGGTTGCGATATCTGACTGGAGAAGAAAGCTTTGTACATTGAATATACTCAAACTGCTTCACTTACACCATTCTGTGCATAGAAAGGCCACTACTCCTAGACATTAGGTTGTCAAGACTCCACCCCTTCCATCAAACTGTAACATGTTCCGTCGTAAAGAGCAATAACTGATCAGGGTGGATGAGAAAGCATCTATGTTTGTCTTATTTTACTTGTCTTGTCACCTTGATTGATGGAACGCGTGGGTCTGAGGACTGTAATTTCGATACAACATAATCAGTAAAAAGCTAAGGGCACTCACCAAGTTGTAGCGATACTTATTTATTCCAACATATGTTAAAACCTTAGGTGACATGTCACTATTCAGTAGATGCCAAACCACTTCACATGTACAACACAGACATGAGGGCCATTTCGCGCGCATGCGCGCTTCATCTGATGAAGCGTGCATGCACTTTATATATACCTGCACTTTAATTATACCTGTTGAGCACTTTCTTTTGAGGGGCGTTTATCTATGCTATTATTACCACGTACTGTGTGAACATCTGATTTGGAGTCCTGGGGAGCTCCTTTTTATTGTGAGTTCTCCCCATGTGATTGTTTTGTGCTTTTAATTGTTTTTAATGTATATGTGTCCATGTTTTTCTTTCATTTTATGTTTTTTTTTAGTACAATAAATTGATTCATTTTTTTTCATGTGTATTTGAGTGCTAATTCCACCCTAATGGATGACATCATTATACTATCTTATAAAGAAAACCCCACTAAATGTATAAATGTAGATCTCCATTCTAGTCTAATGCATCTTAGAAGCCGGCCATGCAAATGTCGGTCAAATTTGTGCCACTAATTTTGGCACTGATCGCCCAGACATCTAGGGGGACATTTATGAAGACCGGCGTGTTTGTACTTGTGCAAATCATACCTCGCCGCAACCCCCTGATACGGCTGGTGTATGGCAGGGAGAAGGGGCGAATCTCCCCCTTAATGTGTATGACAGCCTCATGATTCTCACCTGATGTTAGATGTCAGGCAGATATCGATAAGGCTTTTGTATTTCAACTGCCCAATTCTTTTTGTTCCTAGGAAGAGAAGCCCCAATCCCAATGACAAACCTAGGTGAGAAAACTGCCAGTTAAATGGGCACTTGGGCGACAGGTACGGTGAAACCTCAGGGACAAATAAGACTTTAGTTTCTCATATCAGATCACGTTTTAACCTTTCCAGGCAGAATTAATAAAACATGTCTGTCAAATGGGTAGGAAGGATGGTAGGATGGATGGAAGGATGGACAGAAGGATGAATGGATTAACACACAGATGCACAGAAGGACAAACAAGTGAATTAAATGGAAGATAGATTGATAGATAGATGATAGACTGCACAGGAGAAAAAGACTGCTGATAGTGACTGCACAGGAGGAAGAGACTGCTGATAGTGACTGCACAGGAGGAAGAGACTGCTCATAGTGACTGCACAGGAGGAAGTGACTTTGTAGAGTGGTGCACTTCAAGACGAGACGGCACTGGACAAAGAGACTGCACACAGTGTTTGCACTGGAGGAAGAGACTGCCCAGAGTGTCTGCACTTCAGGAAGAGACTGCATAGTGTGACGCACTGGAGAAAGAGACTTTGCAGAGTTTCTGCACTGGACGAAATGACTGCAAAGACTGATGCACTGAAGGAAGAGACTGCACAGAGAAATGAACTACACACCGCCATTGAAGTCAGTGGAGTATAAAGAGAAATGATGCATGACAGCGATATAACATAAAGCAGTGCTGATCAGTCAGGTGTGTTGCTCTGTGCAGAGGTCTGTTCTCATGGACTCAGCCAATGATATCGTTTGACATAACCCACATCATTCCTAGAGGTCATTAAAGGTGGAGCTCCCTTTTAAGAATGCCTACCTGCTTTGTACCTGGTATATGGATAGTGATGCTGAACAGCTGAGATAAATGAAAGGGAAATGTGGGAGATGAAGGCTTTAGAAATTGTTTGGGGGGAAATAAAAAGAAAAGTGAGATCTGACAAATGCACAAAAATACAAACATATTGTGCCGGCTCCATTCATCGCAATATTAAAGGCATTCTGAAAGCTGTGAAGGTCAGGCTTCTGATGAGGACAAATCACATTCCCCTTTCAAAAATTCAATGGCACCGGGCGGAGTGGGCTCCTGTAAAATTTTAACATTGAATTACCAAATATTACCCGACCACCGAACAATGGAACCGGGGAAGGGAGGAGAGGATCTATTCACTGGCAGAGATTTTGGAAACCGGCGGCACATCCCATTGTAATCCCAAATAGCGGCACTGTATGTCCTGAGCTATTGTCCTGCTTTATCCTTGGAGTATAAAACGAAAGGTGATAGGATGGTATGTATCACATGTACCCAACGCTTTCTCTCTATGTGGAGGCGTAATGGTGGTTCGGTACCAAACATGCCTGCTATGGGGTGCGCAGCGAGCCCTCCCCACCCCCAACATCTCCAACATTAGCTGCTAAATTTCAATCTACACCTGAAAGCCATGTTACCTAGCTACAATAGAGAGGAGGGGGATTGCATTTACAGCACATTTAGGGAATGTGTCATCAGAAAATGACTTTTTGGTAGAATTAATGTTTTTATGTTAAACTTTTTTTTTTTTTTGGTGACATTTTTTCTAATTTTCCATTTTTCTATTTATAATACAAAATAATCCTGATATCTTGTAGTTTTTTATTCTCACCACTGGGGCTAAAACTAAGCTGAGAATTCCTGTGTTGATAAGAGGAGGCTGCTGTAAAGTGATCTGTACAGCATTGCAGCGTCATGTGACACCAGTAGATAGAGGAGACAATAGCAGCTCCCTGTGGAATCACCTCTTTACAGGTCACAGAGCACGCTTAGTAATGTCTCACATTCATCTCAAGGGGACAGAGTTTGTTTATTGTCGCCTATGTCCATGAGTCTTGCTGTAAAACATGTCACTAAATGCTGTTAAAAACAGCTCGGGTAAGATGGCCGCCCCCATAACAATGTACAAAAAGTGAAATTTAAAAAAATTACAGTTAGAAAAAAGAAACAGAGGAGAGTAAAAGAACACGTTTTAGTATCTGACTCTAATTATTAAAAGAAAATGTAGGCAACAAGTTTCCTTTAAGGGTATGTTCACACTACGGTATAGGCGTTTGAAGTTTTGTCTTTCCCATTTATTCAATGTGATTTCTCAAGCGCATGACATGATCAGCCCAAATAATTGATGTGTCAATTCTTTGTGCGGATGGCGGAGTGCGTGTGAGACATCCTATTGAATCAACAGGACAGGTGGAACTTCAAGTGGTGTCTATGGCACTTACCCATGCATGGCTGCCATAACTCTAGGGTTCACTTGCTTGTCAAGCCTTCTGTGAGAAGAATCTGTGCAATGGTCCACACCACCAAGGTCGTGAGGGTCTACACAGCGACCCTTGTGGAGATTACCTCATACCTTTATTTACAGACAGACATGATTTAACTAATAGGGGGCATAAAATAGTCAATGGAAAGATGAGGGGGGGGGCATACAAAATGGCCTTCCATGCATCACAACAGCTTTGTTCATGGACAGAATACAGTCTGAATGGTGAATGGTGCTTGTATTATACTGACCGCTCTGGGGAAAGCTGGAGCGGACACACTTGGGTCCTGGCAACATAATACACTTTTGGGCATGGGCAGGGAAATAGAAAAATATATATATAATCTTAGCCCCCATACTCAACTACTCCTCTTGGTCTGGTCCCCTGATCTTTCCTTTTCTTCCGGCTTCCAAAACAAGAGCTCAGAATCAGGACCATCAGTGGTCCAGGCACCTTGGCCAGCGATTCTTCTGGTCCAGTCTGCTCGTACTCGGCTCATCTCTAGTGCAGACACATCTCAACCACACACTGTGCCAGCTCCACTGCTGTGATACAAGTATCAGCAATGTTTGCACTCATTAATAATTCTCTTTCCCCCTTTAGAATCTATTAATATCGCCAATATTTCAAGATGACGCTGCTCGCAACCATCACTCATCGCCAGTGGAGGGAAACTCACAAGGCACAAAAGGTTGGAGACATCTCATCTAATGAGTATGTAGGTGTCCAAGCTTCCCCCTGGAGGTGGTGGTTGGTAGAAAGACAGATTTAGTTACATTTATACAAAAGAGAAGCCAAACCAATGTGCATGTTATCTGGGGATATGTAAGGTGGGTAACAGAGTATATAATTCTAGTTAGAGATATATCTGACATTACATACAGTACTTTGTCAATCGGAAAAAATTAGATAAAGTCAAGCATTTCATAAGAACACCCCATGGTCCTGCCAGCACCTGTATTGTGTTTCTTGGTTGCCCCTGGACGCCTTTCAATATATGGGCACAGACGTATAGATGCTAACTATGGACGTGTCAGTGGCCGTCCATGCCCTCTCATGGGTCAATATATATAACAAGGCACTAGATGGAGATTGTGTGCACAATGCAGGTGGATGAATTGTGGGCAATGCTATCCTCAGTGATGGTTATGTGACCGCTACCTCTATACAGGACATACATAGATTTGCCTGGAGTAGTAGCAGAGGCAGTGGCGTAACTACCACGGTCGCAGAGGTCGCTGCTGCGACCCGGCCCGCCAGAAGGGGGGGGCCCGCGGGGCCCCCTGGCTACGCCACCGCCCCCCATCCCGTCATATCACCCAATCTTGTGACAGCAAGCAGTGTTTTGCTTGCGGTCACAATATGCAGTTTCCGACTGCCCCCAGGCTGGTGAGCGGCTCCCTGGGGGTGTCCCGGGGATTCCTGGTCGGTGCACATACCAGGGAGCTCTGCGTGTGCCGGGGGGGGGGGGGGGAGCACTTTCAGGTCAGGAGACGCTCCCTGTGCCAGAAGTACTATCCCCAGCGCACACAGAGCTCCCTGGTGTGTGCACTGCCCGGGAATCCCGGGCACACCCCCAGGGAGCTGCTCACCAGCCGTGGAAGAAGAGGAGAAGACAGCCGACGGGGGAGCGTGTTGTTAGGTGAGTAGGTTTTTGGTTTTTTTTCTAATCTGCTTTGCACTGGGGGCATCTGTGAGGGGAGACTACACAGGGGGGCTTCTATAAGGGGGATTACACAGGGGGGCTTCTATAAGGGGGATTACACAGGGGGCTTCTATAAGGGGGAATACACAGGGGGCTTCTATAAGGGGGAATACACAGGGGGCTTCTATAAGGGGGAATACACAGGGGGCTTCTATAAGGGGGAATACACAAGGGGCTTCTATAAGGGGTGACTACACAGTGGACATCTAGAAGGGGTGACTACACAGGGCTTCTATAAGGGAAGACGACACAGGGGGCTTCTATAAGGGGAGACTACACAGGGGGCATCTATAAGGGGAGACTACACAGGGGGCATCTATAAGGGGAGACTACACATGGGGCTTCTATAAGGGGAGATTGGTTTACACAGGGAGCATCTATAAGGGGGGACTACAAAGGGGCATTTATAAGGGGGATTACACGGGGGGCATATACAATAGGGCATGCACAGAGGGATGCATGTACTATAGCGGTCTACTCAGAGGGGGGCATATACTATAAGGGGGTCACATAGAGTCAGCCTACCCACTAAACGAGGGTGTAAAGGGGCCAATACAGATGTGCAGTTTGGCCCGGGGCATATGGAGAAGATGAAAAAGGAAGAACTCTGATGAGTGAAGACGTCCCCTGTGAGTCACTAAATATAACTGTGCTATAATGTATATGAACCTGTGTAGAGCTGCGTCCACCTCTATATGACTGGATAAGGTGATAGTGATCTGCGTACAGTGGGTTATTCAGTAGTAGCGGTGGTGTTAGTATACTGGCTTTGGTCTGTAACAGTATGGCGGTATTATGTATGGTGATAATATTTCCTTCCTATGTACTGGTATTATTGGTAATATCAGTCTTGGTAAATACATATACACAGCAATAGCATCGCTTGGTCGAGGAATGGGGGGCCCCAAGTTGACTTCTCGCACCAGAAAACATAAAACATGAGGGGATGAAATTTTAAGTCCCTGGTCAAGCAGTGACTTTCACGGGCGCCACCTCTAATAGGTGGTAAAAGACAGCAAGCTCTTTCCTTCTGGTGGGAGCCATTATGCAGATTTTCTGTCCCAGCGGAGAAATGCATGGTCTATAAGACTAAACAGACACATTTACTCTCCGTCCTCGCTACTATCCAGACAATACCGTCCTGGGTACTGATGAGAGGCGTCAACCCTGTCCACAGATGGGTCACTCTTCCTGTTTTGGCTTGGCGAATAATCATTAGTTATGATTCAATGCACTTAAAGGGGGCAAATATGACTTAATAGACGGCACTAGACAGTTCTCTTACATCTGGAAAAAGGATACTCCGCATAGCGACCATACACAGTTCTGGGTATTATTATTATCCCCCCTCTGACTTGTAATATCTTGTGACTGCTGCACAATGGCCATAAGATATTGTAATTACTTTAATTGTTGACAGTTTGTTGTCTAGGTTACCGATCACTGCTCTGCTCTAAAAGCAGTGGGCTGGCTGATATATATACACACACACACACACACACACACATTGTATATAGTTATAATGTACATGTACACTATATATAAACAGCTATATACACACCATTGCATTTACAGCATAGTAGGCGGATAGCAGCAGCATATCAGTAAGAAGCAATTTTGGCCACAGGAGTACAAATATGTTAGTGGAAATAGGAATACCAGCGCCAAAAAAAACATGGCCACTTTCGTCCAGATACAGCACTTCTCTTGTCTCCAGGTCAGGTGCGGTTTGCAATAAAGCTCCATTCACTTCAATGGAGCTGAGTTACAAAACCAACAACCAAACTGGAGCCAAGAGCTGTGCTGTCTCTGGAGGAAAGCGGCCATCTTTTTGTAGCGCCAGATAACCCCTTTAACATAGGTTCCCATAAGGAACGGGAAGTGCAGAGGACTCTAGGGAAGGCCCGGTGAGGCTCTGTCGGATTTTGACCGCACGGACATCTCTGGATAGAGGAAGATAGAGCAAATCCCGACGAAAACAAAACGCGGGGAATTATGGCGCATACGGCTTCATGTTCTACATATAAATAAAAAGAAAGCTGCACAAACAGCAAAACAAAGCATGTGGCTCTCAACAGAGTCAAATAGTTTAGAAAAATTGCAGGAATTTCTGTTTGCTCATGTAACAACACAAGGTCATTTTTCCTTCACCTCCGTCCAATTACTAAATTCTTTGTTTCATGCACACTAATAACGCTGTTGAGAGGAACAAAGGTAAGGTCGCGGGTACTTACCAGGCTGCCGAGCCGCTTTATCTCTCTGTTTTGTTAAGGTGCTGTGATTTCACTATCCAAATGTAACTCCAGGCAGTCTGAAAAGAAACAGGTTAAAATATCTCTCCGTTATAATTGGTATTTCAGATTTAATTAAAAATTAAACTTTCATAATGTTTCACCATCCAAAGCAATGCACTATCACTCAAGCGTGACTTTTTTGGTGACAAAAAAAAAAAAACGAAGCTCTTTGTAGAATATATTTCATAATGAAAGAGGTGGGAGGCGGCGGAGAAGATACAAAAGGACGCAAAGAAAGACTGCAGTAAAAAAAAACACAGGAAAAAACAAAAAGAAAAAAAAGTTGTAGATATTAGATTTTTTTTTTTTGCCCTGAATAACACGTCGACATATTTTACAGGGGATAAATAGCAGGAAAATAGGAGAAGTGGAGCTGTGAATGTGAACGAGTGCCACCCTGCAACTTGTATGTCACATATATTGTGTGTGTGCAGCGAAGGATTACTTCTCTAGAAGCACGGTACTACTATAATGAAGGGGCGGTATTATAGTAGTTATATTCCTGCATATAGGGAGCAGTATTATAGTAGTTATATCCCTGTATATAGGAGCAGTATTATAGTAGTTATATTCCTGTATATAGGAGCAGTATTATAGTAGTTATATTCCTGTATATAGGAGCAGTATTATAGTAGTTATATTCTTGTATATAGGAGGCAGTATTATAGTAGTTATATTCCTGTATATAGTAGCAGTATTATAGTAGTTATATTCTTGTATATAGGAGGCAGTATTATAGTAGTTATATCCCTGTATATAGGAGCAGTATTATAGTAGTTATATTCCTGTATATAGGAGCAGTATTATAGTAGTAATATTCTTGTATATAGGAGCAGTATTATAGCAGTTATCTTCTTGTATATTGGGGGCAGTATTATTATACTTATATTTCTGTATATAGGAACAGTATTATAGTAGTTATATTCTTGTATAAAGGAGCATAGTATAGTAATATAGACCATTCTACAAAGTGAATACTAAGGAACAGGTGTAATGTCAGAACTGAGAAGTTGTCTGTCAGTTACTGAGCAGATAGTCTGGTTATTACACACATGACGCTGTTCTCAGGACAGACATCGCATACACTGACAGCAGCATTGTCATGGTGCTCCTGAGGATCCCTCCGCAGAACGTCTGTCAGGTTTAGCACAATGTCTCTGGTGAGCTCAGTAGAAAAGAAGTGGCATTCATATACTTTGCGGAGAGGATGAGGAGACGCTCTGTGTTCCCCTCAAGTGTACTGGAACAGTAAACAAACAAGCAGCGGGGTTTGGCTAGAAAACGCTTAAATGCTGATTGCTAAAGATTATCAACCCAAAAAACATGTGCAGTTTTGGTATTCTGCAATAAACATTCGCACATTGGCCGTATCATCCAAAAAGGAAGAGGCTGAGCAAGGACTCTATACAGCCTGAAGGAGTACGGTTTGATACGACATAATGGCAGTCTTTACAGCTGCTATGGGGCCGTTTCCCTTTCTATATAAAAAACTAAATGTTCTTGTGTCCGCCTCTACCCTTCACAGCAAGCAGTGGAGGAATGTGTACAATCTTAAAGAGTACTTGTCAAGAAAAATTACTTTTGACATGTCATCACACATGTCAAAAGTTATTGATCACAGCGGCTTTCAATGCTGACACCCACTTTGATCAGGGGATATAGCCAGGGAGAGATTGCAGCTGTGCCATCCACTACCTGGCCATATCTTTGTTACGGCTAAGTCCGCCAATGGAAGAGACTACCTAGACGGACAGAACAGACGGCCAGGGAGTGGACTGCACTTGTCCTTGGCTATATCTCCTGCTCACAGTGGGTCTTAGCAGTGATACCTGCTGCGATCAATAACTTTTGACATGTGTGATGACTTCTGAATAGATATCTTTCAAGGAGTCAAATAATCACTGGGCCCACTACTCCCCATATGTGCGCATGTTGTTCACAATCAAATGGAGAATCCCTTTTTATATGATACAGGGTCTTTATTCTCCTTTAGGTACCGATCCCCGACGTTTAGTAGTTTTTCCATGACATTTTCTATATGGACAGCAAGAGGGTGCATAGAAATGCTAGAGCCTATGACTTTTGTACTATACAAGACAGACATTGTGGTGGGACCTGAATTTCAGATATGGGGTCTTTAGTCTCCTTAAGGTACCAGTCTCTAACATGCATTCTGTATTATGACTTTCTACTATAGACTAATGGGCATCTACCCGCAAGAGCCGAAGTCCTATCTACTCTACAAGACTGCCATGGTGGTTGGATTTGCAGATTTGTATTTTTGATCCAGTCTGAAGATCTACACGGCTCTTCACACTAGGCATCACTTCACATCCTTTGCTGCTGGTTTTTGGCAGTGGATCAGGAGGTTTGGTTTTGCCGATTCCCTCCCCCAACATCTGTGAAGCCCTGTTCCCATTAGCTGGTTGACCAGTCTGGCGGAAGTCGCCATGTTAATTTAAGGTCGACTTTAGGACATGTGAAGATGATGAAGGGTGGAAGCGATGAGCAATGGAAGGGGAAAGGGGAAAGTTCAGAAGGTTGTAGGGGTACAGGTTACAAACCAAGCAGATGAATCTATTTCTAATTTGCTATAATGTACTCCTGCTACATCTTGGACCAATTTCCATTATACAACCTATACGTTCATGCCTGAATAACCCATTAAAGTGAAAAGTCAGAATTTTTGTGGAAGCGTGTAACCCTATGATGGGCAGATAGTATGTCGCCAGGTGTGCAATGCACTAAATACAACTGCACATGCTGGACGAAGACATCAGTGCCGTCATCCTATCCCTGCCGTCTCCATTGCACACCATACTGTACTTCCATTACAAAAAAAAAAAACAGGGATATAAATCCCGGCCTAATATCCCCCCCAGATTACTCAACGCATGACGAGAGTAACGGCGAGCCAGAAAGGATTCTTTGATATTTTTCCTGAATCGTGCAATGTGACCTGTAATTGCCATTGGGGGATATAAATCGATACGGCATATGTCGTCTGTGCCAGGCCCGCTCCCTGTCTCAGGGAAGATACTGATCAGGGGCTGTAATGCTGAAATGTTCATTTCGCCTCCCTGGCTCGCCCCGAGCCCGGTGTCATCTCTCACAGCTCAAATTCTATCCAGCAAACAACATTATGGAACCATTAAGAGCAGAATCTCGTTACATCGACACAGGCAGCGTTCTATCTCCGGCTCCGGCCCCAGCCAGCAGCGGCTTCTGCAAGTGCAATAAACAGAGAATTAGCCGCCGTGTAACACCTTCTGCGCCATTCTAGCAGTCGCTCTATAATTTAATATGTGTTTAATAGCGCTGTGTTTAAGGCGGCTATATTGCCATTGTAAGCAGTTACAGAGTCGGCAAGGGATTCATTGCTCAGTGCCAATAAAGAAAGACAAGAGGAGGTAAAAAGATGGGGAAAACTTTACAATCTCACCTCTGTGAGTTCTACACTCCATGAAGGTGGAATATATTTCATTTCTGCACAGCTTAAAGGCGCAGTCTGAAGGTATTTGGCGGCTAGTCCATCACTGGCTAGAGGAAAGTACTTGGATGAACGCAGTTCCGTCACCATTAAAGGTGAAAATAAAAGATTCCTGCAAATCGTCTTTACAATCTGCCTTAGTTTACTTATACACATAAGAGGCAGCTGTTCAAACACAGATGTAGCAGAGCTGAGAGGTTCTAGTCTGTGAATTGGGAGCTTACCTGTAGTCTTAAAAGACATCTTATGACTTTGTACCAAAAGACAAACTCGGCTATACTATATCAAATAAGCACTGCTAGGTCTGTATGAACATCAATTTGCAATTCCCATCTAGACATAATCCAGATATGATGATGACTTACTACTCTTGAGTCACATGCAGAGCTGCAATCACAATTCTGTAGCTGTCATTTGGAATCTGATAGCAATGAGCCGACATACAAGACTAAATGGCATATGATGGTTTGCTCTATGACGCATTGCATTATGTGAGCTGCATGGGTTTTGCAGTGGCTGGGGTATTGAAAAAGCAGAACAGAAACTGAACAGTAGGGGGCTGCTGAGAGATGTGAAGACAGAGCGAAAAAGATAGCCAGCATCCCCTTACTTTTTAGTTTAGAAGGCTTTAAACAGTACAGAGCTGCTGGGAAATATGAAGGTGGAGTGAAGAAGAAGCCAGCAACCCCTTACTGTTCAACGTCTGCTTGGAGATGTGAAGATGAAGTTAAAGGGGTATTCCACTCAAACACAACTTTTGATATGTTGCTGCCCATGGGGAGACTAACATAATCCTTGTTATTATTTATTCTGTCTTCTTCCCCCAGTTCTAAGCTGCTCCTTCCTTCTGTAAGCACAAAAATCTGTGCGTGAGCTTTTCTCTCTGTCTACCTCCCCTCCTCCCACCTCCCTTCTGAGACAGCTCATAAACTGTAAACAAGTCCCTAGCCGGCTGTATCTGCAACACTGTAGCTTCTTTGTAATGCTGAAAGGGTTATTCTGAAGTCAAGTTGTTAATGAACTGTGATTAATCCTCCCAGCATTACAAAGAAGCTACAATGTTGCAGATACAGCCGGCTGGGGACTTGTTTACATCAGCTGTCTCAGAAGGAAGGTGGGAGGAGGGGGAGACAGAAAGAAAAGCTCACAGACAGATTTTTGTGTCTTCAGCAGAAGGCAGCAGCTGAGAACTGGGGGAAGGAGACTGAATAGGTAATAACAAGGATGGAAGGAATTGTTAGTCTCACCATGGGGCGCAATATATCAGAAGTTATGTTTGAGTGGAATACCCCTTTAATAGTAATCCAGCAAGCCCTTACTGTATAGTGTCTGTCTGGAGAAAGCTCAAAACAGTAGAGGGCTGCAGGGAGATGAGAAAACAGAGCAAACTAGATAGTCAGCATTCCCTTTCTGATTAGTCTAAGTTCAGAGAAAGCTCTGACTAGTTGGGGGCTGCTGTGAGATGTGAGGATGGAGTGAGGAAGATAGCCTAGGATGAAGCCAGCAGCCCCCTACTGTTTAGAGTCTTCTCAGGGAAAGCTCTGAACAGTAGGGGGCTGCAGGGAGGTGTGAGGACAGAGCTAAGAATGAAAACTACAACTATGGCAGTATCTGTGGTGTAAGATATAATGTCACAAGAGGCGTCACATGATGCAGATGTTATGTGCAGAGGTCTTCATGTTCCCGTACACACCTGTCTCTTCACTAGATCTAAATCTTTCCTCATCCTTAAAAAAAAATTTACCACATTTTCTGCAGATATTACGCCCTGAGGATATTGCACCTACAACCTGCCCATGTGAACAGATGGCGGAGTAGCTATCTACCATAAGAACATAGGGATTTCTGATGAACCCAGCAGAAGCGACATAGAAGTATAACTCCCCTCCCTCCGAGATGGGTAACGGGGTATCGGTATAACGGGGCGAGGCTGGTGATGTATAGAGACCATCCAGTCCGTACGTAGTGTTACACCGAAGAGAGTGGAATATAGGAATATCTCCCACGATGCATCACTTCTTCTGGCAGATTACCAATTTTTTCCTCCGACTCAG
This sequence comes from Dendropsophus ebraccatus, assembly GCF_027789765.1. Lineage (NCBI taxonomy): Eukaryota > Metazoa > Chordata > Amphibia > Anura > Hylidae > Dendropsophus > Dendropsophus ebraccatus. The sequence goes on from NC_091464.1 coordinate 90,777,477, forward strand.
TTATGATGGAACTGTGTGTAACTTATATCCGCAAGCCAGAAGGATGAAAAGGGGCGGCCTGATTTCTATTTCCTAGAGGTCAGATACTGTAGGTATTAGCTGTAGGTTGCTACAATGTAAAAACTTTACTGTGGCAGAGATTGCAGGGAGCACAAAGGGGGCGGGTATCGTTTGTACAGTAACTTTTGTGTTTGCGCACTTTTTTATGCCACAGTGGACATGGTGACTATTCAATACTATAGTGAATCTACAAGGGTTCTGCTTGGAACAAAAAGATTCTCTTAAATGGTGCATAGTGCAAGTGGTCAGCGTGTTTGACGTTTACACAGCAATGAATGGTGCAGGTGCATCATGTGTCCAGTGTGTGAGTGATGTATGAATGGTGCAGGTGCATCATGTGTACAGTGTGTGAGTGATGTATGAATGGTGCAGGTGCATTATGTGTCCAGTGTGTGAGTGATGTATGAATGGTGCAGGTGCATCATGTGTCCAGTGTGTGAGTGATGTATGAATGGTGCAGGTGCATTATGTGTCCAGTGTGTGAGTGATGTATGAATGGTGCAGGTGCATTATGTGTCCAGTGTGTGAGTGATGTATGAATGGTGCAGGTGCATTATGTGTCCAGTGTGTGAGTGATGTATGAATGGTGCAGGTGCATTATGTGTCCAGTGTGTGAGTGATGTATGAATGATGCATTATGTGTCCCGTGTGTGAGTGATGTATGAATGGTGCAGGTGCATTATGTGTCCCGTGTGTGAGTGATGTATGAATGGTGCAGGTGCATTATGTGTCCAGTGTGTGAGTGATGTATGAATGGTGCAGGTGCATTATGTGTCCAGTGTGTGAGTGATGTATGAATGGTGCATTATGTGTCCAGTGTGTGAGTGATGTATGAATGGTGCATTATGTGTCCAGTGTGTGAGTGATGTATGAATGATGCATCATGTGTCCAGTGTGTTAGTGATGTATGAATGATGCATCATGTGTCCAGTGTGTTAGTGATGTATGAATAGTGATGGAGTATTATGTGTCCAGTGTGTGAGTGATGTATGAATGCTGCAGGTGCATTATGTGTCCAGTGTGTGAGTGATGTATGAATGGTGCTGGAGTATTATGTGTCCAGTGTGTGAGTGATGTATGAATGCTGCATCATGTGTCCAGTGTGTGAGTCAAGTATGAATGGTACATAATGTGCCCAGTGTGTGAGTGATGTATGAATGGTGGATCATGCGTCCAGTGTGTGTGTGATGTATGAATGGTGCAGGTGCATTATGTGTCCAGTGTGTGAGTGATGTATAAATGGTGGATTATGTGTCCAGTGTGTAAGTGATGTATGAATGGTGCAGGTGCATTATGTGTCCAGTGTGTGTCATGTATGAATGGTGCTGGAGTATTATGTGTCCAGTGTGTCAGTGATGTATTAATGCTGCAGGTGCATTATGTGTCCAGTGTGTGAGTCAAGTATGAATGGTGCATTATGTGTCCAGTGTGTGAGTGATGTATGAATGGTGCAGGTGCATTATGTGTCCAGTGTGTGAGTCAAGTATGAATGGTGCTTCATGTGTCCAGTGTGTGAGTGATGTATGAATGGTGCAGGTGCATTATGTGTCCAGTGTGTGAGTGATGTATGAATGGTGCTGGAGTATTCTGTGTCCAGTGTGTGAGTGATGTATGAATGTTGGATTATGTGTCTAGTGTGTAAGTGATGTATGAATGGTGGATTATGTGTCCAGTGTGTGAGTGATGTATGAATGGTGGATTATGTGTCAAGTGTGTAAGTGATGTATGAATGGTTCATCATGTGTCCAGTGTGTGAGTGATGTATGAATGGTGCAGGAGCATTATGTGTCTAGTGTGTGAGTGATGTATGAATGGTGCTGGAGTATTATGTGTCCAGTGTGTGTCATGTATGAATGGTGCTGGAGTATTCTGTGTCCAGTGTGTGAAAGATGTATGAATGGTGGATTATGTGTCCAGTGTGTGAGTGATGTATTAATGCTGCAGGTGCATTATGTGTCCAGTGTGTGAGTGATGAATGAATGTTGGATTATGTGTCCAGTGTGTAAGTGATATATGAATGGTGCATCATGTGTCCAGTGTGTGAGTGATGTATGAATGGTACATAATGTGTCCAGTGTGTGAGTGATGTATGAATGCTGCAGGTGCATTATGTGTACAGTGTGTGAGTGATGTATGAATGGTACATTATGTGTTCAGTGTGTGAGTCATGTATGAATGGTGCTGGAGTATTATGTGTCTAGTGTGTGAGTAATGTATGAATGGTGCATAATGTGTCCAGTGTGTGAGTGATGTATGAATGCTGCAGGTGCATAATGTGTCCAGTGTGTGAGTGATGTATGAATGGTGCATTATGTGTCCAGTGTGTGAGTGATGTATGAATGGTGGATTATGTGTCCAGTGTGTGAGTGATGTATGAATGGTGCATCATGTGTCCAGTGTGGGAGTGATGTATGAATGGTGCATCATGTGTCCAGTGTGGGAGCGATGTATGAATGCTGCAGGTGCATTATGTGTCCAGAGTGTGAGTGATGTATGAATGGTACATTATGTGTCCAGTGTGAGTCATGTATGAATGGTATTGGAGCATTATGTGTCAAGTGTGTGTCATGTATGAATGGTGCTGGAGTATTCCGTGTCCAGTGTGTGAATGATGTATGAATGGTGGATTATATGTCCAGTGTGTAAGTGATGTATGAATGGTACATAATGTGTCCAGTGTGTGAGTGATGTATGAATGGTGCATTATGTGTCCAGTGTGTGAGTGATGTATGAATGGTGCTGGAGTATTATGTATCCAGTGTGTGAGTGATGTATGAATGGTGGATTGTGTGTCCAGTGTGTAAGTGATGTATGAATGGTGGATTATGTGTCCAGTGTGTGAGTGATGTATGAATGGTGCATCATGTGTCCAGTGTGTGAGTGATGTATGAATGGTGGATTATGTGTCCAGTGTGTAAGTGATGTATGACTGGTGCAGGTGCATTATGTGTCCAGTGTGTGAGTGATGTATGAATGGTATTGGAACATTATGTGTTAAGTGTGTGTCATGTATGAATGGTGCTGGAGTATTCTGTGTCCAGTGTGTGAGTGATGTATGAATGGTGGATTATGTGTCCAGTGTGTGAGTGATGTATGAATGGTGCTGGAGTATTATGTGTCCGGTGTGTGAGTGATGTATGAATGGTGCTAGAGTATTATGTGTCCAGTGTGTGAGTGATGTATGAATGGTGCAGGTGCATTATGTGTCCAGTGTGTGAGTGATGTATGAATGGTGGATCATGCGTCCAGTGTGTGAGTGATGTATGAATGGTGTCCAGTGTCCACTGTGTCCAGTGTGAAAAATATGGGTTCATGGGTGGCTGATATACAGCAGCATGCCTCCAGGGTGTAGGTGGTGCACGAGAAACACTGGTATAATATCAAGGTGTCCCATGTGCACCACAATGGTGTCCAGCATGTAAGTATTACATCTGCAGACCTTGGACAGGGTATCAGCAGCGCATGTTTGCTGTGTGTGCCGCATGTGTGTATGTATGGGGAATGGGTACCGCATATGGGTGGAACATGTGCATCCATTTTTTAATACTTATGACATTGTGGTTTTGTTGGCATGAAAAGGAGGGGGTTCTATAGACCCATGGGGCACAGAGCCTGCTCAAGATGGACGGCTGTTCAGCTCATGTAACACTATGGGGGCCGGACAGACCCCCAGAATTTTAAGGATGCTTTTTGGTGACTATCTGCATTCTGATGGGGATGTCCTAAGTTGAGTGAGTCCGAAAGCCTCCATGCACATCTGATCTTTAGAGGGGCTATTCACAATTTTTTTTTTCTTTTAAATCAACTGGTGCCAGAACGTGCCAGAGATTTGTAATTTACTTCTATTGAAAAATCTACCAGTACTTAAAGGGAACCTGTCACACTGAAAATGCAGTCCAGCCTGCAGGCATCATGTTATGGAGCAGGAGGAGCTGAGCAGAAAAGTTCAAGGATAACTTGTCATTTACCCATGTAAGGGCCCTATTCCACCGGACGATTATCGTTGGCATAATCGTTAACGATTAACGATCTCAAACGACCGCTATTGCGAAAGACCTGAAAACGTTCACTCATTTCCATGGAACGATAATCGTTACTTATGATCGTAATTGCGGTCGTTTTTCTTCGCTATTTCTTCGCTATTGCGTTCGTATCTATTGCGAACGACCGAACGATGTCTTATTCGATGCGAACTATTTGCGAACGTTTTGCGAACGAGTAACGATAAAAATAGTTCCAGGTCTTATAAAGCGATCAACGATTTCTCGTTCGGTCGTTAATCGTTAACTGCATTTCAACCGAACGATTATCGTTTGGATTCGAACGATTTAACGATAATCTGAACGATAATCGTCCGGTGGAATAGGGCCCTAAGTCTCTGCTCATTCTGGGTTAAGTAGTCACATGGGCGGTCCTATTCAGAGATTGACAGCTCTCTGTGTGTAAGTGTGTGAGTAGATGGAGCTGTCAATCACTAAGTAGACCACCCAATTGACTTCTTAACCTGCAATATGTAAAATACACAAGTCAGTGGCCCTAGTCAGTTATTGACTACCTGTCCACTTACATACAGATAGTTGTCAGTCTTTGAATAGGACCGCCCACATGACTACTTAGCCCAGAATAAGCAGTAATTTACATGGGTAAATAACCAGTTATCCTGAAACTTTTCTTACAAAACTATATATCAGTCTGCTCAGCTCCTTCTGTTCTATAACAAGATGCCTGCAGATTGGATAGTATTTTTAATGTGACAGGTTCCCTTTAAGTCTTCCAATACTTATCAGCCATTGTACGTCCTGCAGGAAGTGGTGTATTCACTCCAGTATGACAGTGCTCTCTGCTGCCACCTCTGTCCATGTCAGGAACTGTGCAGAGCAGGAGAGGTTTTCTTTGGGGATTTGCTACTGCTCTGGACAGTTCCTTATATTCTCAGACTGGAGAGAATATACCACTTATTGCAGGACATACAGCAGCTGATAAGTACTGGAAGACTTCAGATTTTTAAATAGAAGTAAATTATAAATCTCTTGCACTTGCTGGGACCAGTTGATTCGAAAGCGTTTTTTGGGGGGTGAACTACCCCTTTAACCCATAGTATATGGCCACTATTAGATGAGGAAACTCCTTTAACAGACAATTTTTTAAGTGTAAGGAGGCGGCTGTATGCACACGGCCCGGGGACGTCCCACGCATCTAACAGGCTGTGGTTTTTATATTTTGCTCTGCGTCCTGTGGACCCCGCTGGAGAGGTATTGTCACATCTCAATAATATTATAATGAGGGTTTCATAAAGCCCATTAACACTCTAAGCAAAGTGAAACGAAGGCGCTTTGTTTACTGTCCTCCCCTCCCACAGGTGGAGCCGCCTCCGGTGACACAAAGAATTCGGCACGGAAGGAGCCGATATCCTGCGCAAAACTTTAATTAATGTTTTACAGTTCAGAGGGGATTAGTGTCTCATCAGCGTCACCTCGCATGGGGCGCCGGGTGACACATAAAACTTGATGGTTTCTCTGTCAGCGGTGAAAGTGCAATGAGATAAAGTCTGGCTGCCGCATTTACATAGTGAATGTCACCGCAGCTTCATGAATATTGTACACCGAGCAATCGATAAGGAGAAGTTCAGAAACTTTCTGCTATATACTTTGGGGAATGTTAATCACGACTGGCGTACTCCTTAAATAAAGCCCCCCCCCTCCCCTAGAGACGCACGGGGAGAGGGGCTCTGAGGGACTCAAAAAAAAACATAAACCGTTTGTATCATTACACCTGCGACGTGATAAGGCTATGTTCACACTATGCCGTTTTACGTCGGTCTTTTCATGTTACGGATGACTGAAGCTACAGCTATAGAAGCCACCTGTCTAGACGGGTCCTCGTGTTCTAAGAATAGGCTGTTCCAATCTCCTCTGCCTGACAATGGCGTTGCGACCTGTCTGTGTGTGTAAATCAAGCCGCGTAGATGGCGAACACACAACACAAGCTGCGATATTAATTATGCATCTGGACTTCAGATATGACAGAGTTCCCATTGTTCATCACCGCGCTCCATGTCAACCTGTTTACGACCTTCATCCCTCCTCCTGTGTTGCTATTATTTCTTGCTTTGACTGTAGAGATCGTCTTAAGAGCGGATGAGGATGAAAAACCTTGCATGTGGTGGAGGCGCCATAGACACTTGTATATTGTATATAACCTTGTATGGCCTGTATATATCCATACTGGGGGGAGGGGGCATATACATTACACTCATACAGTAGACTGTATATATTAATACTGGGAGGGGGCCATTCAGTGTTGCAGACCCCATTTTTATTGGGCTGAAGGTCTAACTGAGTTTCTGTGATTCTACTGCATTAGTATGCCCCCTGCTTGTACAGTTGGTATGTCTGGGTCACCTCCCACTTCTGGTACTATCAGAGCCCTCCAAAAGTCTCCTCGTTCCCCTGAGCCAATGGGTACTCCACTAAATTCAGGCCTCTCTCCGCCAATAGGGAAGGAGCCCATAGAGTCTCTAAGTCAGGATGGAGAGAGCCATGGTGTGCAGTCTGTTCGGTCCGGTCTAGTAGAAGGGGAGCTTAGACTATGTGTCCAGTATTTCTGTGTTCCTAAGTTCCAGAACCATGCTGTGCTAAACACTAGAGGTGCGACTACCACTAAGGTTTTGCTAGTCCACGCTGCAAGGTCCATTGTCTCTTAAGTCTTGAGTCAGGAGCTGGAAAAGCTGCAAATTGCCGAAGTGCCCCCCTGCTCTTTGGTTTCCCATACTCGAAGACTGGCCAATGACTGTGCACACTGGCTTCCAAGACCGTGACTGCACTCCTGCATTTGCTGTAACGGACCTCATCAGCAGAATCTAAGGGGTTATTCAGTGTTACAAAAACATGGCCACTTTATAGCGTCAGCACCACTATGGTCTCTAGTGTGGGTGCAGGTTTTGAACCTTTGAAGAGAATGGAGCTTAATTGCAAACCGCACCTGAACTGGAGGCAAGAGCGGTGCTGTCTCTGGAAGAAAGTGGCCACGTTTTGTAGGGCTAGATAACCACTTTAAGTAGTTGCCCATACCTTGGTTCGTGTCTACCATGTAACTTATCTCAGAGACTGTCCCCTAGTCAAGTACTGCCTTCTCCTCCTAAATTCTTCAGTTTAACCTGCGAACAGCAGAAGTACTAATTCAAAGGTACATTGCAATGTACTGTATGTACAAGAACTGTTCAGTAAAGGTTACAGTTCAAGATGGAGCCTGATGGAGAGAACTGATGGTCGATGTGCTTGTGGTTCTGAAGGAAAGCTAGCATACCACTCTGGCCTGTGACACAAGCTGCAGTGCACTACACCACCATCTGCAGACCCCCATCTACAGAGGGTGTATATACACAATATACCCAATTCACCCACACATGCAACATAAAGGTTGTGGACAGCTGGTTGAAGCGCTCAATACAGTGAAATCCTAGGTGCGGTACTCCCTGCAAAACATGAATATGCAGAAAAGAGCCAGTGGAGCCATCATATTATATGGCCCTAAAAGTCAATGTAATTACTAGGGAAAAACCAAGACCAGGTAACCATCCACAGACAGCTGTTTCAGGGTGCTGACCCTCATCAGTTGGAGCAACTGAGGGGCAACACCCCGAAACAGCTGTCTGTGGATGGATACCTGGCCTTGGTTTTACCCTTGTCATTACATTGACTAATAGGGCAATTGAATATGATGGTTTTGGTGGTTTCCCTGCAGGAGCCACCCTCTGGCTGGGTCCTTCCCGGAGAGATATCGGCCTGTGTTTTGAGACTCTTAAATGAGGCTCCACTGGCTCTTTTTTGCATTTTTAAATAATGTCCATATGATAATATAAAGACCGGGATTTCCCCATACACTGATACAGAGGTAGATACAAATGGTACATAGGCTCTGCACACCATATCAGTGATAACACTGCAGTTACATCCAGTGATTTACAAGGGTCTTCTTCTTGGAGTTTTTCACTTTTCCATTCTATAATTATTTATTATTATTCTATTATAATTAATTATACATGTACAGCTGGTATAAACTGGGTATCTCCTGTATATAATTATATATGTACAGCTGGTATAACCTGGGTATCTGTATATAATTATATATGTACAGCTGGTATAACCTGGGGATCTCCTGTATATAATTATATATGTACAGCTGGTATAACCTGGGGATCTCCTGTATATAATTATATATGTACAGCTGGTATAACCTGGGTATCTCCTGTATATAATTATATATGTACAGCTGGTATAACCTGGGTATATACTGTATATAATTATAAATTCACAGTAGGTATAACCTGGGGATTTCCTGTATATAATTATATATGTACAGCTGGTATAACCTGGGGATCTCCTGTATATAATTATACATGTACAGCTGGTATAACCTGGGGATCTCCTGTATATAATTATATATGTACAGCTGGTATAACCTGGCTATCTCCTGTATATAATTATATATGTACAGCTGGTATAACCTGGGGATCTCCTGTATATAATTATATATGTACAGCTGGTATAACCTGGGTATCTCCTGTATATAATTATATATGTACAGCTGGTATAACCTGGGTATATACTGTATATAATTATAAATTCACAGTAGGTATAACCTGGGGATTTCCTGTATATAATTATATATGTACAGCTGGTATAACCTGGGGATTTCCTGTATATAATTATATATGTACAGCTGGTATAACCTGGGGATCTCCTGTATATAATTATACATGTACAGCTGGTATAACCTGGGGATCTCCTGTATATAATTATATATGTACAGATGGTATAACCTGGCTATCTCCTGTATATAATATATATGTACAGCTGGTATAACCTGGGGATCTCCTGTATATAATTATATATGTACAGCTGGTATAACCTGGGTATATACTGTATATAATTATACATGTACAGCTGGTTCTCCCGCCTATAGTGACTAGGACTCGCCTCTGCTGCAATGTATAGCGGAGCTGTTCCTGTGATATATACAATTGGAGCTCTGGTGCTGTAGGTCGGCAGTAATTTGTGATGTGACAATATAATGCTATAATTACTTTATAAGATTATGTAGTAGAAAGGCTCATAAATTAAGTGTATTATACCTGCAGGTAATTGTTAGCTTGGGCTTCTAAACAAAGGTGAATCAGCACATGGCACCCCTCCTCTCCCCCGCATCAGAACACTTCACTTACTGAAGGCAACAAGCATTCATTATATAGAAAGGAATTGTAGGATGGTTTTTGTCGCTGGAGTAAAATGAGAAGAATAAATAAAGTTCTTTCACCTTCTGGGCAGATGATACTGGATGTAACAAGCTGTATGGAGAATGTACCGGCAACAGTGCCAGAATCACCACAAATCCAACAATCAGGATTACTCTGCAGGTAGAAGTGAAAGAACCTACAGACCATACCGAGCTATAAAGAAAACAGCCGCAACAAGTACTATAAAACTCCTACAAAAACGGCCACAGAGTGCACACAAGATGCTGGTTGTTCTCACTCCTGCGTATAATATTGGGGATAAGTATAAAGGAAATGGGATTTCTGGTGTGAGTTCTATCCTCTTAAGTGTGGGGATTCTAAAGTATTGTCAGGGATTGTGCACAGTGACCCCACTAGCAGAATAGTGAGTGCAGCTCTAGATTACAATACAGGATGTAACTCAGGATCAGCACAGGATCAGTAATGTAATGTATGTACACAGTGACCCCACCAGCAGAATAGTGACTGCAGCTCTGGAGTATAATACATGATGTAACTCAGGATCAGTAATGTAATGTATGTACACAGTGACCTCACCAGCAGAATAGTGAGTGCAGCTCTGGAGTATAATACATGATGTAACTCAGGATCAGTAATGTAATGTATGTACACAGTGACCTCACCAGCAGAATAGTGAGTGCAGCTCTGGAGTATAATACATGATGTAACTCAGGATCAGTAATGTATGTACACAGTGACACCACCAGCAGAATAGTGAGTGCAGCTCTGGAGGATAACACAGGATGTAACTCAGCATCAGTACAGGATCAGTAATATATGTACACAGTGACCTCACCAGCAGAATATGAGTGCAGCTCTGGGGTATAATACAGGATGTAACTCAGGATCAGTAATGTAATGTATGTATACAGTGACCTCACCAGCAGAATAGTGAGTGCAGCTCTGGAGTAGACTGGAGGATAGGCGGGTGTGGTCACTCTCAGTGTGTGTAGGTGTGTCCGTCTGTGCTCCTGAGCTCCAGAGAGAGAGGCTGATTTTCCACCTGCCTTTCCCAGGAGTGTGGCAGGCTTTCAGCATGGATCCCCGGGAATCCAAGGCCTCCATCTCCCGAACCAGGCCGGCGGGGGGTGGAGAGGAAAAGCTACCGGCCAGCGCTCCAGCCTGTGGACTGAGGAGATCTGGAAGGGTCCGCAGCAATGTGGCCCCTGGCCCCCAGGCAATGGCTTCCAGTGATGGAGGAAAGAAATCTGCAGCTAAGAAAACTCCAGCAGTGTCCAGGAGTCAGCCGGTGGAGATGTGGGGTGAGCGAGGCCCCAAGGAGTCTGCCAGCACATACTGCTCCCGCATCACCGCTAAGTTTGCGGAATACGAACAGCTTGGGAAAGAACTGAAGGCAGCAAGAGAGGATCTGCGCTTTCTGAGGTACCAGGCTAATACGGCTCCCAAGAGGAAGAAGCCAGAGTTCTCTCCCAGGATCAAGTCCCTGAGTGCCCAGGTAAAGGGGATAGAGGAGAGGAGGGCGGCCATCCTAGAAGGGAGCGACCTGTTCAGGGAGAAATTGCGCAATGAGGATCGCTTTGCCACTATGAAATCCCCTAGCAGCAGAGCGGATGATGGGGGTGATGCTGCAGGAGATGGGGAGAGTAGTAGTGGAGAGGAGGAAGAAATGGAGGCTGAGGAGGCTGTAAAAGCTGAGGACTTGGTGGAGTGTAAGGAGGAGGACTGTGTGATGAATGAGGACCCCTCTGATGTCACCCAAAGTACCCCCCAAAGCATGCAGGAGAGCTACAGCATTATGGCAGCGCAGGTGGCTCTGCCAGATACTGATGAGGATGATGATGATGATGATGATGGTCTGTCAGATGGAGGACTACTACAGGCCATAGTCAGGCAGGAGTCCCCCCTGAGGATGGAGGCCTTCACCTTTGGAGAAGATCTCGGTGAGGATGTTCCGGTAAAAAGAAAAGCCGCAAAAAAGCAAGAGAGTGTGAGTCTTGTGTTCACTCCATTCCAGCAGTCCGGGGCGGCTGAGAAGTCAGTCCGGGCGGCTGGTGACTCCTCTACACTGCCAGTCCCCATTTCTGATGTGGAATGGGGCCAGCAAGGAGGAGAGAGAGATGGCAAAATGGCGGAGAAAGCCGCTCCTGCTTGTGTCAGTAGTGGGGGCGGCCATAGTAAAGAAGGGGCGGACAGGAAGGTTCAGGACCTCTCGGGAGTCTTGGGTGCTGCAGGACGCTCCTTTGTGGGGGGTGCCCGGGCATCAGAGACTGGTGTGGAAAGTTCCAGTATGTCACATCTACCTGGACTGACAGCGGTTCCGGTTGCCGTGTCTCCTGCTGTGGGCTCTGTGGGATCGCAGCGGGAAGGCGCATCTTGTGGGAACGTAATAAGCAACTCTCCCAGGTCAAGAACATTGGAGCCTATAATGGGTTTCAGCGGGAGAGTTTGTAGTGATGCGGGGCCATGTGCGTCACCTGTCATGGCATCCGCAGCTAAAGAAACTGTTGGGACTGAGACACGAAAAACAGTGCTAAAACCTGCCACACTGATCCATAAAGCCAGTCCAGCTACTGAGTGTATGGAGGTGACGGATGGGGGGAGTAGTAGTAGTAGCATGAATGTTGTGCAGACTGGGGGAGGGAGTGGTGTTATTGATGGGAGTAGTAGTGGTGTGCATAATGGGGATGTGAGTGGTTTGAATGCTAGGAGTGGTGAAGTTAACCCTTCAGGTGCCACTGGAGAGGTGGCAATTCTCAGGGCAGATATTGCTGGGGTATATTCTGGTAATGCGGTTACTAGTCAGTCAGGGCCGGGTCCGGCTGCCCCTCCGTCTGCCGTCAGGAGTTACGCTAATGTTGCGGCAGCCGGAGGTCCAGGGAGATCTTCACTTCCACCCCCTGGGGAGGGTCACTTGCAACGACGCCTTCTGGAGGCACTTAGGAAAGGAGATAGAACGCTCCAGGTAGAGGGGAGGGAGGTCGACTTGTCCTTCTACATAGAAAGACATGGACTTGGAGCCTTCCGAGAGAACAATGGGGAAGTGGTCTGGTCGCTTCCAACACCCGGGCAGGAGGTGGGCCGTAGGAACGTGGCCCGTCTGGTATGGAGAGGCAGTGATGCGTGCCCACAGAGAGGAAAGGTGGTGGAGCTTCTCTTCCAGATGAGGTTCAAGGCCAGTGACATCTTTGCCTTGATCCACCCCTACGGCTCCTCTGAGTTCGACATCAGCTTTGTAAGACCAGAGGGGCTTGAACTTTTCTGGTCTAATTATGAGCTGGTGAAGGACGAGCCCGGATGGCGAGATTTCGTTGTTAAATCGATTTCTCGCCAGAGCATGGTAAAGAAAGTGACCGTCTTGACACGTAACGAATCACTTTCTTGTTATGACATCATGACTTGGTTGGGCAGGTACGGGGAAGTGACGGACGTTCCCCGGAAGAACTTAGATCAGCATGGCATCTGGTCTGGGGCCTGGACGTTCTCAGTCCGTCTAAAACGTTCAGGCAATACTGTTGCGCACATACCATCAGCCGCTTTCCTTGGTCGCGACAGAATCCAGGTCTTTTACCAGGGGCAACCGAAGCTGTGCCACAGGTGCGGTGATCCCACCCACTTTAGCGCAAACTGCTCTAAGCTGATGTGCGCACTGTGCGGTGCGGAGGGTCATCTTGCTGCATCCTGTGGCCGGATTAGGTGCCACCTGTGTGGTGACCTTGGTCACCCATTTAGTAGGTGTCCCCGTTCTTTCTCTTATGCTGCAGCCACCCGAGCTGGGGAGAGCCCTAAGGTTGCCTCAGCGGGGGAGGGGACCAGCAGAGGAGAGGGAGCACCAGAGCCAAGGAAGAGAACTGACAAGGAAAAGCGTAAGAGCCCCACTCAGCTTAGGCGAGAGAAAATGCGCAGAGGGAGCAAGGACCTTGGAAGTTCCAAGATGGTCGGGGTAGTCCAGGGTCCTGCTCCTGGCGTTGGCTCAGATGGTCAGGCTGAGGCTTTGGGGGGCGCTGAACTAGATGAAGAGATGGGGAGACTGCGCAAAGAGGAAAGCGAGGCTATAGCCATCTCCTCAGGTTCTTCCCAGTATGAAAGTCTGGATGAGGATGGAGGGAGATGGCAAGAGGAAAAACCTAAGCGCAGCAGAAGGAAGAATGTTAAGAAGATGCCTAAAAAATCTAAGGCGACTTCTTCGTCTTCCCAAAAAATTATTAAAGGCCAGATGTCAAAGGAAGCTCCGACTGACCCCCCTCTGATCGGTCTATCTAACAGATATCAGTCCCTCAGTGAAGGAACCTCTCCATTTATAGAGGGGGAGGTTGAGGGACTGGTGTCTAGGGCAGAGGAACCTCCAGGAGGTGCCGAGCCTGCTCCCCCAGAGGTACTTTCCTCAGGGGGTCAGGTGGCCTCAGGTGGTGGAAGTGAAGATCAAGAGATGGATATGTCCACCTCTCTAAAACGGTCTAAGGAACCATCTAAGGGGTCTTCCTCTGATGTTGAAGGGGGTGGAAAGAAAAAGGGAAAGAAAACAAGTAAGTAGGGGTTTAAGGCCGTCCAACTCAATCACCCATGATGGCGGCACTCACCCCATTGACGCTGGCATCCATTAACTGTGCCAGCATTAAGTCGGATACGGCTAGATTTGCAGCCTTTGATTTTCTAGGTCGTATTAACGCCGACATTTTGTTTTTGCAGGAGACCAGGTTGACAGATCTAGCCTCTCTAATAAAAGCCAAGAGAGAGTGGAGGCATGGGCCTTCACACTGGTCTCTTGCGGCTGAGCCGTATAGTGGGGTGGCGGTCCTTTTTACCGCTCCTGTAGAATGCAGACGGGTTATCGAGTTGGAAATGGGGAGGTGCCTGATCTTGGATGTCCTCATGAAGGGGCAAGAGCTCAGGCTCATTAACATCTATGCCCCACAGACTAAGTGGGACCGTAAAAGCCTTTTTATGAGGATTAAGCCCTTTCTTTTTACGAGTCGGCAGGTGGTCTTTGGTGGAGACTTCAACACTATCACGAGGTCTCAGGACAGGAGAGGCGCCAAAGACAAGCTGGCTTATGATAGCATGGCCCTGATTAGTATAGTTAGGGAAGCTCGCCTAGAGGATGCCCACATCCGGACACCCTCGGGCCACGCGGGTTTCACCTATCATCGAGGTAGCTGCAGGTCTAGATTAGACAGGTTTTATTTAAAGGAGGAAGCCGTCTCTTCCGCAGTGTCCGTGGTTGAGGTGGAGTTCTCCGAGCACTGTCTAATTTTGTTTTCCCTGAATGTTTCAGAGACCCCCCGGATGGGTAGAGGCTACTGGAGGCTGAATTCGTCCCTCCTGGAAGAAGCAGAGGTAAGACAGTCCTTTGAGGATTTTCTTCAGAGTCAGGTACCTCTACTGGGCCTATGTAGTAGTAAGTCAGAGTGGTGGGAGATATTCAAGAAGCGGGTTGCGAGGTTCTTCCGCCAGCTCTCGAGCCTCAGATCCCTGAATAGGTATCGTGTGTATCAGGGCCTGAGGAGGAAACTCGAGCATCTCGTCTCGACTGGAGGTAGTAGAGAGGAGATCTCCAGAGTGAAAGCCTTGCTCATGAGGTGTCAGTATGATAGGCACGCATCTTTAGTTTTTGAGAGGGATTTCGGGAGGTACCGCTCGCCCGACCCCTACAGAAACTGTAAGATGTCAGTGAGTAGTAAGATTGTGACTGGACTGGTTGATAGTACGGGATCTCTGAACCGGTCCAGATCAGGGATCCTGGAGGTCGTCAGATCCTTTTACTCACACCTCTTGGGGAGGAAGGATCTAGATCGAGATGTGATGTCGGGTTTCCTGGCTGAAACCGTTCCTGAGCCAGGGGTAGACCCCTCTCTTGATGTTTTGGCAGAAGAGATCAGGGAAGAGGAAGTTAGACTGGCGATTGAAGGGCTTGCCCTCAAGAAGTCGCCAGGTCCAGATGGCTTAACATCTGAGTGGTATAAGACCTTCAGGGACCTCTTGGTTCCCCTCTTGACCGAGGTCTTCAATGAGTGTCTTTCCTCGGACGCTCTGCCAAGGTCAATGAGGAGGTCAGCCCTGATTCTTCTGTCAAAGGGTAAAGATTCGAGCCGCATTGAGAATTGGAGGCCCATAGCTCTTCTCAATGTGGACAGGAAGATTCTGGCCAAGATACTGTTTAATCGGCTGGTGAAGTTTGCACCCCGGCTCCTTTCGGAGGCTCAGCACTGCTCTGTTCCAGGCCGAAGCACCTTAAGTGCTGTCCTTAGTGTCAGGGAGGCAGTGGAGCGGAGTAGTGCGGGTCTTTGGAAGGGGTACTTGCTGTCCTTGGATCAGGCCAAGGCATTTGATCGGGTGAACCACGAGTACCTCTGGTCTGTCCTTCTGAGATATGGCCTACCAGATACTTTTGTCAATTGGCTTAAGATCTTGTATGCAGGGGCAGAGAGTTTCCCGCTGGTGAACGGTTGGTCTGGCCGCTCTTTTGAGGTTGGGTCTGGTGTTCGCCAGGGCTGTCCTTTGAGCCCACTGTTGTATGTGTTCGCGATCGACCCTTTCCTTAGGAGGGTTGGTTGTGGACCATTGGCAGGGGTCGGGATGAGCCTGGAGGAGCCAGAAGCCACCCTGAGAGTGGTAGCATACGCTGATGATGTCACTATCTTTGTGTCCTCGAGAGAGGAGGTCGATGTGGTGATGTCGGAGGTGGACCGCTACTCAGAGGCATCTGGGTCCAGCATCAACCCGGATAAGTGTGAAAGTCTCTGGCTGGGAGGGGGAGATCCCGAGTTTGATCTCCCGGACACCCTTCCAGAGCCCCAAGACTCGGCAAAAATCCTAGGCATTACATTCGGCCAGGGTGATTACCCCACTAAAAACTGGGATAATAGGCTCCAGGATGCCACTCGGAAGGTGGACCAGTGGAAGGGTTGGTCCTTAACCTTAAGGGAAAGGGTACACCTGATCAAATCGTACCTGCTCCCTTTGTTCATCTACCTGGGCAGTGTGTGTATCTTGCCAGAGGCTTCCTATACTAGGATCTACAGCCTGTTCTTCCAGCTGTTATGGGGGAATAGGCTGAACCTGGTCAAGAGAGAGGTTACGTACCGCACGAGGAGACTAGGGGGTTTGTCTATGGTGAACCCTGTGGTGTTCTTAGTGAACACCTTCTTGAAAGCTAACATCGCAAACCTCTGGAAAGAGAGGGCTCCTCCGTGGGTACTCTCCTGCAGGGAATGGTTTCGGCCTTTCTTCCAGGAATGGGAGACAGGAGGGCGAGTGAAGGACCTTCGTACACCCCATGGATATCTTCCGGCTTACGCTACCCCGACTCTGAAGATGGTACGTCGGTGGGGTCTGGGAATGTGGGAGATCAGGACTCAGTCGAGGAAATTCCTTGACCAAAGGGTTCTGTTGACCCATTTCCAGAAGCCCCTGGCGCTCAGGGACTGCCCAGGCCAGGATCTAGAGGTTGGGCTTAGTCTTTTAAACTCGAAACGGATCCCTCAGAAGTTGTGGGATTTGGCCTGGCGCTGTTTCCAGGGGAAGCTATATGTGAGGGACAACTTGAAGTGCAGGAGCTCCGATGATCGGGGGTGTCCCCGTGAGGAGTGTGGTAATACGCTAGAGAGTATGGATCATTTCCTGCTTCAATGTCCCTTCAATATAGGGGTTTACACCAGGGTGGGCGCCTCCATAGGTTGGAGTCAGTTAGTCAGTCTCACCTATCCGGAGTGGGCTTATGGGGCATTCAGGAACCTGGGTGGCCGAGATCGCTGCACGTTATTTCTAGTCAGCTTAGTGGTTAGGTACCACACGTGGAACGCACGGTGTCTAGTATCTACACAGCGTAGAGTCCTCTCCGAGGTGGAGGTCTGTAGGAACATCACTGGTGACCTTGGGAAGATCAGGTCTTTGGAGTATGGCAGGCTGGGTACCAGTAGGGCTTCTCTCCTGTGGAGAGGTTTTTCTTTCGCTGTGCCCTAGGTACTGAGCCCACTGGGTGAGGTGCCATAATTATGCTTAGGGAGAGAGCAGGTAGGGACAGCAGTAGGGAAAGCGTGTAGGGTCAGTTTAAACTTAGGGTTAGAGATAGGGGGAGAGTAGGGTAAGATAGTAAGGGATAGTTTATAAATTTCTGGTACCCGGTCTGCCATCCTCCGATCCCGGTGGAGGGCTGGTGCATGCCACTTTAGATTTTTGTTTTGTTTTTCTGGTCAGCAGTAGGTATAAAGGGCTTACAGGCTACCGAACTTGGGCCTTATTATAATTGTGTATAATATTGTTCTGTTATGTTATTATGGTGTGCTATGTTTATGTTAATATATGTTTTGTGATAAGTGTAGGCAGGGTTATGGCTGAATAAGCCATGTGAGCTTTATGGACATAATAGTCATTGTATATATTGTATATATGAGGGGATACAGAATAGGTTGGGAGGGGGGATATGGGGGGCGGGGTCTGTGGGAAGGTGTGGGCTGAATGGAGCTGACACCAAAAATGGACTGAACTTTGACTCCATGAACTGAGCTCACACTGGGGTCTAGGGGAAGGTGGAGGGGCACGTGGGTAATAGATAGAATTGTTGTGTGTTTTCTTTCGCTGTTACTGGTTTAGGTACCTTTTTAGTTTTTCAGGGCAGCCGGGCCCGAGTGTTGTACTGGAATAACCAGTTAGTTAGTTAGTATTTTATTCTTATACTGATATATGTTATAAGCTTTCTTTTGGTTACGCCTGGATGGCTTTCATTTTCAGTTCATGTATAGTTATTGTTTGTAGTATCAGGTGGTCGTGTGTTGGTCTAGAGGTGGTTGTATGTGTGTGTTTATGTTTTGTTTATTTACTATAACCCAGGTTTGGGAGTTTTTTTTTAGCCAGGGTGGCTTCTCTTTAGTTATGATTACAGCCGAGGATGGCTTTGTAGTTTAAGTTTTATGGCTTATTTTGCCTGGATTGAAAACATTTTTATTTATTTATTTTATTTTATTTTATTTTATTTATTTATTTATTTATTTATTTATTTTTGTTAAGTAGGAATGCTGGGCTGGCTTGGTGGCAAAAGGTTAAAGATTTCATTTTGCTTTATACTATTATAATGGTTTATCATTATTATTTGTTATTTATGTAATTTACTGTTATGTTTAAGTTATGGCCAGATATGCCTTGTTTGTTAATTTTTCTATTTTTCTAATAAAAGAATTACAGGATGTAACTCAGGATCAGTAATGTAATGTATGTACACAGTGACCTCACCAGCAGAATAGTGAGTGCAGCTCTGGAGTATAATACAGGATGTAACTCAGGATCAGTAATGTAATGTATGTACACAGTGACCCCACCAGCAGAATAGTGAGTGCAGCTCTGGAGTATAATACAGGATGTAACTCAGGATCAGTAATGTAATGTATGTACACAGTGACCCCACCAGCAGAATAGTGAGTGCAGCTCTGGAGGATAACACAGGATGTAACTCAGTACATCAGTACAGGATCAGTAATGTATGTACACAGTGACCCCACCAGCAGAATAGTGAATGCAGGTCTCTTGCAAACTGAGCTCTGTCCAAAGATATTGAGTGATATTGCAATCCAGTCCCATTCACTGAGATAATACCACACACAACCCAAGGACAGATGGGGCGCTGCTTGTACAGGAAAGTAGTAACTGACATAATGTATTCCTAGGGACCTACAGTATAACAGAGGGTCCTTATTCATATGGGTGATATAAAAGACGCTATATGCCTATACAGTGACATACGGCAGAAGCTTCTGTCGGACATAACTGTGGGGATAAACACTGTATACCATAGAGGAAGCCGCAGATGCAGTGTGAACTCAGCATAAATAGATCTTACATTGGGCATTCCATTGTATATAGATGTGATGCCTCCCTGTCTCTTCTACCTGTGATATCAAGGAAAATGAGATTCTTTTGAAGGAGGCCGATGCTGTGTGTCCCCCTGATAAGCCGGGAGCCATATGTTAGGCCTTAGCCACATGCTGCACAT
This sequence comes from Dendropsophus ebraccatus, assembly GCF_027789765.1. NCBI lineage: Eukaryota > Metazoa > Chordata > Amphibia > Anura > Hylidae > Dendropsophus > Dendropsophus ebraccatus. The sequence continues at coordinate 90,796,775 of NC_091464.1, forward strand.
ACACCGCCTCTCATTTGCATTCTCAAAATGAAAATTTACAAGAAATGACTCTATAAAATGTGACTGCGCTGACTGAGGAAGAATAGTGCTGAGACCCGCACATTGCTAACCATCAGCACTATAAGCCAGAACTTCAATGGAGAACTGGATTTAAAGGAAACCCTAGTGCCAATAGCGGTCGAAATATTCTTATATTATATAGAAGCCACGGCAAGGCCTTCCACCTTAACACACTGTTCTATTCTTAAAGGGGAAGGCTTTTCTCTATTGATCTTAAGTTACATCCTTTACTATACCCCAGAGCTGCACTCACTATTCTGCTGGTGGGGTCACTGTGTACATACATTACATCACTGATCCTGTACTGATCCTGAGTTACATCCTGTAATTCTTTTTATTAGAAAAATATAAAAATTAACAAACAAGGCATATCTGGCCATAACTTAAACATAACAGTAAATTACATAAATAACAAATAATAATGATAAACCATTATAATAGTATAAAGCAAAAATTAAATCTTTAACCTTTTGCCACCAAGCCAGCCCAGCATTCCTACTTAACAAAAATAAATAAATAAATAAATAAAATAAGATAAATAAATAAAAATGTTTTCAATCCAGGCAAAATAAGCCATAAAACTTAAACTACAAAGCCATCCTCGGCTGTAATCATAACTAAAGAGAAGCCGCCCTGGCTAAATAAAAAAAAAAAAACTCCCAAACCTGGGTTATAGTAAATAAACAAAACATAAACACACACATACAACCACCTTTAGACCAACACACGACCACCTGATACTACAAACAATAACTATACATGAACTGAAAATGAAAGCCATCCAGGCGTAACCAAAAGAAAGCATATAACATATATCAGTATAAAAATAAAATACTAACTAACTGGTTATTCCAGTACAACACTCGAGCCCAGCTGCCCTGAAAAACTAAAAAGGTACCTAAATACCAGTAACAGCAAAACAAACTACCAGTAACAGAGAAACAAAACACACAACACTTCTAGCTATTACCCACGTGCCCCTCCACCTTCCCCTAGACCCCAGTGTGAGCTCAGTTCATGGAGTCAAAGTTCAGTCCATTTTTGGTGTCAACTCAATTCAGCCCACACCTTCCCACAGACCCCGCCCCCCATATCCCCCCTCCCAACCTATTCTGTATCCCCTCATATATACAATATATACAATGACTATAATGTCCGTAAAGTTCATATGGCTTATTCAGCCATAACCCTGCCTACACTTATAACATAACATATATTAACATAAACATAGCACACCATAATAACATAACACAACAATATTATACAATATTATAATAAGGCCCAAGTTCGGTAGCCTGTAAGCCCTTTATACCTACTGCTGACCAGAAAAACAAAACAAAAATCTAAAGTGGCATGCACCAGCCCTCCACCAGGATCAGAGGATGGCAGCCCGGGCACTAGAAATTTATAAACTATCCCTTACTATCTTACCCTGCTCTCCCCCTATCTCTAACCCTAAGTTTAAACTGACCCTACGCGCTTTCCCTACTGCTGTCCCTACCTGCTCTGTCCCTAACCAGAATTATGGTACCTCACCCAGTGGGCTCAGTACCTAGGGCACAGCAAAAGAAAACCCTCTCCACAGGAAAGAAGCCCTACTGGTACCCAGCCTGCCATACTCTAAAGACCTGATCTTCCCAAGGTCACCAGTGATGTTCCTACAAACCTCCACCTCGGAGAGGACTCTACGCTGTGTAGATACTAGACACCGTGCGTTCCACGTGTGGTACCTAACCACTAAGCTGACTAGAAATAACGTGCAGCGATCTCGGCCACCCAGGTTCCTGAATGCCCCATAAGCCCACTCCGGATAGGTGAGACTGACCAACTGACTCCAACCTATGGAGGCGCCCACCCTGGTGTAAACCCCTATATTGAAGGGACAATGAAGCAGGAAATGATCCATGCTTTCCAGCGTATTACCACACTCCTCACGGGGACACCCCCGATCATCGGAGCTCCTGCACTTCAAATTGTCCCTTACATATAGCTTCCCCTGGAAGCAGCGCCAGGCCAAGTCCCAAAACTTCTGAGGGATCCGTTTCGAGTTTAAAAGACTAAGCCCAACCTCTAGATCCTGACCTGGGCAGTCCCTGAGCGCCAAGGGCTTCTGGAAATGGGTCAACAGAACCCTTTGGTCAAGGAATTTCCTCGACTGAGTCCTGATTTCCCACATTCCGAGACCCCACCGACGTATCATCTTCAGAGTCGGGGTAGCGTAAGCCGGAAGATACCCATGGGGTGTACGAAGGTCCTTCACTCGCCCTCCTGTCTCCCATTCCTGGAAGAAAGGCCGAAACCATTCCCTGCAGGAGAGTACCCACGGAGGAGCCCTCTCTTTCCAGAGGTTTGCGATGTTAGCTTTTAAGAAGGTGTTCACTAAGAACACCACAGGGTTCACCATAGACAAACCCCCAAGTCTCCTTGTGCGGTACGTAACCTCTCTCTTGACCAGGTTCAGCCTATTCCCCCATAACAGCTGGAAGAACAGGCTGTAGATCCTAGTATAGGAAGCCTCTGGCAAGATACATACACTGCCCAGGTAGATGAACAAAGGGAGCAGGTACGATTTGATCAGGTGTACCCTTTCCCTTAAGGTTAAGGACCAACCCTTCCACTGGTCCACCCTCTGAGCGGCATTCTGGAGCCTACCATCCCAGTTTTTAGTGGGGTAATCACCCTGGCCGAATGTAATGCCTAGGATTTTTGCCGAGTCTTGGGGCCCTGGAAGGGTGTCCGGGAGATCAAACTCGGGATCTCCCCCTCCCAGCCAGAGACTTTCACACTTATCCGGGTTGATGCTGGACCCAGATGCCTCTGAGTAGCGGTCCACCTCCGACATCACCATATCGACCTCCTCTCTCGAGGACACGAAGATAGTGACATCATCAGCGTACACTACCACTCTCAGGGTGGCTTCTGGCTCCTCCAGGCTCATCCCGACCCCTGCCAATGGTCCACAATCAACCCTCCTAAGGAAAGGGTCGATCGCGAACACATACAACAGTGGGCTCAAAGGACAGCCCTGGCGAACACCAGACCCAACCTCAAAAGAGCGGCCAGACCAACCGTTCACCAGCGGGAAACTCTCTGCCCCTGCATACAAGATCTTAAGCCAATTGACAAAAGTAGCTGGTAGGCCATATCTCCGAAGGACGGACCAGAGGTACTCATGGTTCACCCGATCAAATGCTTTGGCCTGATCCAGGGACAGCAAGTACCCCTTCCAAAGACCCGCACTACTCCGCTCCACTGCCTCCCTGACACCAAGGACAGCACTTAAGGTGCTTCGGCCTGGAACAGAGCAATGCTGAGCCTCCGAAAGGAGCCGGGGTGCAAACTTCACCAGCCGATTAAACAGTATCTTGGCCAGAATCTTCCTGTCCACATTGAGAAGAGCTATGGGCCTCCAATTCTCAATGCGGCTTGAATCTTTACCCTTTGACAGAAGAATCAGGGCTGACCTCCTCATTGACCTCGGCAGAGTGCCCGAGGAAAGACACTCATTGAAGACCTCAGTCAAGAGGGGAACCAAGAGGTCCCTGAAGGTCTTATACCACTCAGATGTTAAGCCATCTGGACCTGGCGACTTCTTCAGGGCAAGCCCTTCAATCGCCAGTCTAACTTCCTCTTCCCTGATCTCTTCTGCCAAAACATCGAGAGGGGTCTACCCCTGGCTCAGGAATGGTTTCAGCCAGGAAACCCGACATCACGTCTCGATCTAGATCCTTCCTCCCCAAGAGGTGTAAGTAAAAGGATCTGACGACCTCCAGGATCCCTGATCTGGACCGGTTCAGAGATCCCGTACTATCAACCAGTCCAGTCACAATCTTACTATTCACTGACATCTTACAGTTACTGTAGGGGTCGGGCGAGCGGTACCTCCCGAAATCCCTCTCAAAAACTAAAGATGCGTGCCTATCATACTGACACCTCATGAGCAAGGCTTTCACTCTGGAGATCTCCTCTCTACTACCTCCAGTCGAGACGAGATGCTCGAGTTTCCTCCTCAGGCCCTGATACACACGATACCTATTCAGGGACCTGAGGCTCGAGAGCTGGCGGAAGAACCTCGCAACCCGCTTCTTGAATATCTCCCACCACTCTGACTTACTACTACATAGGCCCAGTAGAGGTACCTGACTCTGAAGAAAATCCTCAAAGGACTGTCTTACCTCTGCTTCTTCCAGGAGGGACGAATTCAGCCTCCAGTAGCCTCTACCCATCCGGGGGGTCTCTGAAACATTCAGGGAAAACAAAATTAAACAGTGATCGGAGAACTCCACCTCAACCACGGACACTGCGGAAGAGATGGCTTCCTCCTTTAAATAAAACCTGTCTAATCTAGACCTACAGCTGCCTCGATGATAGGTGAAACCCGCGTGGCCTGAGGGGGTCCGGATGTGGGCATCCTCTAGGCGAGCTTCCCTAACTATGCTGATCAGGGCCATGCTATCATAAGCCAGCTTGTCTTTGGCGCCTCTCCTGTCCTGAGACCTCGTGATAGTGTTGAAGTCTCCACCAAAGACCACCTGCCGACTCGTAAAAAGAAAGGGCTTAATCCTCAAAAAAAGGCTTTTACGGTCCCACTTAGTTTGTGGGGCATAGATGTTAATGAGCCTGAGCTCTTGCCCCTTCATGAAGACATCCAAGATCAGGCACCTCCCCATTTCCAACTCGATAACCCGTCTGCATTCTACAGGAGCGGTAAAAAGGACCGCCACCCCACTATACGGCTCAGCCGCAAGAGACCAGTGTGAAGGTCCATGCCTCCACTCTCTCTTGGCTTTTATTAGAGAGGCTAGATCTGTTAACCTGGTCTCCTGCAAAAACAAAATGTCGGCGTTAATACGACCGAGAAAATCAAAGGCTGCAAATCTAGCCGTATCAGACTTAATGCTGGCACAGTTAATGGATGCCAGCGTCAATGGGGTGAGTGCCGCCATCATGGATGATAGAGTTGGATGGCCTTAAACCCCTACTTACTTGTTTTCTTTACTTTTTTCTTTCCACCCCCTTCAACATCAGAGGAAGACCCCTTAGATGGTTCGTTAGACCGTTTTAGAGAGGTGGACATATCCATCTCTTGATCTTCACTTCCCCCACCTGAGGCCACCTGACCCCCTGAGGAAACTACCTCTGGGGGAGCAGGCTCGGCACCTCCTGGAGGTTCCTCTGCCCTAGACACCAGTCCCTCAACCTCTCCCTCTAAAAATGGAGAGGTTCCTTCACTGAGGGACTGATATCTGTTAGATAGACCGATCAGAGGGGGGTCAGTCAGAGCTTCCTTTGACATCTGGCCTTTAATAATATTTTGGGAAGACGAAGAAGTCCCCTTAGATTTTTTAGGCATCTTCTTAACATTCTTCCTTCTGCTGCGCTTAGGTTTTTCCTCTTGCCATCTCCCTCCATCCTCATCCAGACTTTCATACTGGGAAGAACCTGAGGAGATGGCTATAGCCTCGCTTTCCTCTTTGCGCAGTCTCCCCATCTCTTCATCTAGTTCAGCGTCCCCCAAAGCCTCAGCCTGACCATCTGAGCCAACGCCAGGAGCAGGACCCTGGACTACCCCGACCATCTTGGAATTTCCAAGGTCCCTGCTCCTTCTGCGCCTTTCCTCTCGCCTAAGCTGAGTGGGGCTCTTACGCTTTTCCTTGTCAGTTCTCTTCCTTGGCTCTGGTGCTCCCTCTCCTCTGCTGGTCCCCTCCCCCGCTGAGGCAACCTCAGGGCTCTCCCCAGCTCGGGTGGCTGCAGCATAAGAGAAAGAACGGGGACATCTACTAAATGGGTGACCAAGGTCACCACACAGGTGGCACCTAATCCGGCCACAGGATGCAGCAAGATGACCCTCCGCACCGCACAGTGCGCACATCTGCTTAGAGCAGTTTGCGCTAAAGTGGGTGGGATCACCGCACCTGTGGCACAGCTTCGGTTGCCCCTGGTAAAAGACCTGGATTCTGTTGCGACCAAGGAAAGCGGCTGATGGTATGTGCGCAACAGTATTGCCTGAACGTTTTAGACGGACTGAGAACGTCCAGGCCCCAGACCAGATGCCATGCTGATCTAAGTTCTTCCGGGGAACGTCCGTCACTTCCCCGTACCTGCCCAACCAAGTCATGATGTCATAACAAGAAAGTGATTCGTTACGTGTCAAAACGGTCACTTTCTTTACCATGCTCTGGCGAGATATCGCTTTAACAATGAAATCTCGCCATCCGGGCTTGTCCTTCACCAGCTCATAATTAGACCAGAAAAGTTCAAGCCCCTCTGGTCTTACAAAGCTGATGTCGAACTCAGAGGAGCCGTAGGGGTGGATCAAGGCAAAGATGTCACTGGCCTTGAACCTCATCTGGAAGAGAAGCTCCACCACCTTTCCTCTCTGTGGGCACGCATCACTGCCTCTCCATACCAGACGGGCCACGTTCCTACGGCCCACCTCCTGCCCGGGTGTTGGAAGCGACCAGACCACTTCCCCATTGTTCTCTCGGAAGGCTCCAAGTCCATGTCTTTCTATGTAGAAGGACAAGTCGACCTCCCTCCCCTCTACCTGGAGCGTTCTATCTCCTTTCCTAAGAGCCTCCAGAAGGCGTCGTTGCAAGTGACCCTCCCCAGGGGGTGGAAGTGAAGATCTCCCTGGACCTCCGGCCGCCGCAACATTAGCGTAACTCCTGATGGCAGCCGGAGGGGCAGCCGGACCCGGCCCTGACTGACTAGTAACCGCATTAACAGAATATACCCCAGCAATATCTGCCCTGAGAATTGCCACTTCTCCAGTGGCACCTGAAGGGTTAACGTCACCACCCCTAGCATTCAAACCACTCACATCCCCATCATGCACACCACTACCACTCCCATCATTAACACCACTCCCTCCCCCAGTCTGCACAACATTCATACTACTACTACTCCCCCCATCCGTCACCTCCATACACTCAGTAGCTGGGCTGGCTTTATGGATCAGTGTGGCAGGTTTTATCACTGTTTTATTGATCTTTGTCCCAGTCTCTTTAGCTGCGGATGCCATGACAGGTGACGCACATGGCCCCGCATCACCATGAACTCTCCCGCTGGAATCCATTATAGGCTCCAATGTTCTTGCCCTGGGAGAGTTGCTTACTGCGTTCCCAGAAGACGCGCCATCCCGCTGCGACCCCGCAGAGCCCACAGCAGGAGACACGGCAACCGGAACCGCTGTCACTCCAGGTGGATGTGACATACTGGAACTTTCCACACCAGTCTCTGATGCCCGGGCACCCCCCACAGAGGAGCGTCCTGCAGCACCCGAGACTCCCGAGTGGCCCTGAACCTTCCTGTCCGGCCCTTCTTTACCTTTACTATGGCCGCCCCCACTACTGACACAAGCAGGAGCGGCTTTCTCCGCCATCTTGCCATCTATCTCTCCTCCTTGCTGGCCCCATTCCACATCAGAAATGGGGACTGGCAGTGTAGAGGAGTCACCAGCCGCCCGGACTGACTTCTCAGCCGCCCCGGACTGCTGGAATGGAGTGAATACAAGACTCACACTCTCTTGCTTTTTGGCTGCTTTTCTTTTTACAGGAACATCATCACCGAGCTCTTCTCCAAATGTGAAGGCCTCCATCCTCAGGGGGGACTCCTGCCTGACTATGGCCTGTAGTAGTCCTCCATCTGACAGACCATCATCATCATCATCCTCATCAGTGTCTGGCAGGGCCACCTGCGCTGCCCTAATGCTGTAGCTCTCCTGCATGCTTTGGGGGGTACTTTGAGTGACATCAGAGGGGTCTTCATTCACCACACAGTCCTCCTCCTTACACTCCACCAAGTCCTCAGCTTTCACAGCCTCCTCAGCCTCCATTTCTTCCTCCTCACCACTACTACTCTCCCCATCTCCTGCAGCATCACCCCCATCATCCGCTCTGCTGCTAGGGGATTTCATAGTGGCAAAGCGACCCTCATTGCGCAATTTCTCCCTGAACAGGTCGCTCCCTTCTAGGATGGCCGCCCCCCTCTCCTCTATCCCCTTTACCTGGGCACTCAGGGACCTGATCCTGGGAGAGAACTCGGGCTTCTTCCTCTTGGGAGCTGTATTCGCCTGGTACCTGAGAAAGCGCAGATCTTCTCTTGCTGCCTTCAGCTCCTTCCCAAGCTGTTCGTATTCCGCAAACTTAGCGGTGATCCGGGAGCAGTATGTGCTGGCAGACTCCTTGGGGCCTCGCTCACCCCACATCTCCACCGGCTGACTCCTGGACACTGCTGGAGTTTTCTTAGCCACAGTTTTCTTTCCTCCATCACTGGAAGCCGTTGCCTGGGGGCCAGGGGCCACATTGCTGCGGACCCTTCCAGATCTCCTCAGTCCACAGGCTGGAGCACTGGCCGGTAGCTTCTCCTCTCCACCCCCCGCCGGCCTGGTTCGGGAGATGGAGGCCTGGGATTCCCGGGGATCCATGCTGAAAGCCTCTCCCAGGAGCCTGCCACACTCCTGGGAAAGGCAGGTGGAAAATCAGCCTCTCTCTCTGGAGCTCAGGAGCACAGACAGACACACCTACACACACTGAGAGTGACCACACCCGCCTATCCTCCAGTCTACTCCAGAGCTGCACTCACTATTCTGCTGGTGGGGTCACTGTGTACATACATTACATTACTGATCCTGAGTTACATCCTGTGTTATCCTCCAGAGCTGCACTCACTATTCTGCTGGTGGGGTCACTGTGTACATACATTACATTACTGATCCTGAGTTACATCCTGTGTTATCCTCCAGAGCTGCACTCACTGTTCTGCTGGTGGGGTCACTGTGTACATACATTACATTACTGATCCTGAGTTACATCCTGTATTATACCCCTCAGCTGCACTTACTATTCTGCTGGTGGGGTCACTGTGTACATATATTACATTACTGATCCTGTACTGATCCTGAGTTACATCCTGTATTATACTCCAGAGCTGCACTCACTATTCTGCTGGTGAGATCACTGTGTACATACATTACATTACTTATCCTGAGTTACATCCTGTATTATACCCCAGAGCTGCACTCACTATTCTGCTGGTGGGGTCACTGTGTACATACATTACATTACTGATCCTGAGTTACATCCTGTATTATACCCCAGATCTGCACTCACTATTCTGCTGGTGGGGTCACTGTGTACATACCAGGGCTGTGGAGTCAGAGTCGTGGAGTTGGAGCTAGTAGTGGAGTTGGAAAAAATGTACTGACTCCAGATTTTTAAAAAATCTTAGAACAATTAAGAATTGAGATTTGATATGAATTTTGATTTAAAATGAAGTTTTGCTAATCAATATATATTATGAGCAACATTCAAATAAGACACTGGCCCTATTAGATAAGGGGGGTCAAGGAAAAGTAGTCGGTCACTATTTGGCAGCTTGTTTCTGAGCTGGAAGAGTCCATTGTGTGGTGGGGGGAGATCTGTGCTGTTCTCTTCCTGGATGCTGGATGACTGTATATTAGCAGCAGTGTAATATGAAGATATCCTGTGTATTGCTGCAGCAGGCTGTGTGTGTGTGCTATGGCTGCAGCAGGCTGTGTGTGTTTGTGTGTGTGCTATGGCTGCAGCTGTGTGTGTATGTGCTATGGCTGCAGGAGGCTGTGTATGTTTGTGTATGTACTATGGCTTCAGCAGCAGGTGTGTATGCTACAGCATGCCCACAGTGACCCCTCTATATCACTATGTGTGACCCCCTCTATATCACTATGTGTGACCCCTCTCTATATCACTATGTGTGACTTCTCTATATTACTATGTGTGACTTCTCTATATCACTTTGTGTGACCCCCTCTATATCACTATGTGTGACCCCTCTCTATATCACTTTGTGTGACCCCCCTCTATATCACTATGGCTGACCCCTCTATATTACAGGGATCTGGCATTGTTAGCAGTGTTTCTTTAAGTATGGTGAATATTTAGCTAGAAACATAGAAGACTGTCAGCAGGAAAAGACCACCTGCTCCATCTAGTCTAGTTGTGAGTAGTTCAGGACATGGAGGCTGGAGACTGGCTGCATCCACTGCCCCAGGATCATGTAGGACATTAGGGAGAAGCTGATAAATAACTCCCCTGGTATATGACCGGCCATTTATGAAGGAGCAGGAGTCAGAGTCGAGAGTCGGAGTTGGTCCTGATAAAATTCAGGAGTCTGAGCTGCGGCTTACCGACTCCACAGCCCTGGTACATACATTACATTACTTATCCTGTACTGATCCTGAGTTACATCCTATATTATACTCCAGAGCTGCGCTCACTATTCTGCTGGTGGGCTCACTATTAGGTAATAGGCTGTATCCTTGTTTTCCAGGCGGTACTCGGGCTGCCTCAACCTTTCCCACGGAACAGGAAGGCAGCGGGAGTCAAATGCCGAAGGTTCGAGTTTGAACGAACCTGAAAATTCCTGATGTTCGATCATCTCTAGTCACTATGTCTATACATCACACGACCGATCCTGTATTGTACTTCAGAGCTGCACTCACTATGGAGTCACTGATGTAGTAAGAATCTGTTATTTTTTGAGCGCTGTGCTGTATACTATTTCTGCCTTGTTGTGCCGCCATCTCGGGTTGTATATAGAGGGGAGCACCGGTGGTATTTAGCACAGCCCTGAGCCCCGGTATACGGTGCCGGAGCCTGTTCATTGCTTTGACGTGAAATCTACTTGATAGTTTCTATTCTGGGGCAGGAATCAGGAATCTGCATGCGTCTTTGATGTTTTGTGCGTGTTGACGGTGGCAGGAAGCGGCGTTGGACACAAACACTACTTATGTACTAAGCTGTTTCTTAACTCTGCATGCTACAGAAAATCCCACTGTGTTAAGTAGGGATCCAGAAATACCTCTCGAGCACATTAGCCCATTATGTTGGCTCTTTTCATATTATGTCTTTAATGCTAATGAAACGTTCTCAGTGTCATGTTTATGCAGAAATACTTGCCGAGAACATTTTACCAATCATTTTCCTTTTTAAACTTTATATAACCGACCCTCTCCTGCGAGCCGCTGAAAGCTGGAGACCTGCGCGCCGCACTTGATACTGAGAAAATATCTGACGAGTTAGACTCCAATGAACTGAGAGTATAATACCCGGCACAGCCGCCGCCGCCGCCGCCACTTTCTGCTGCATTTTATTAAGCTATCGGAGAGCGGCCTATACGTTGCCTAAGGCTTATGGCTGATATCCTTATTTACTGTGTGATTTATTCATTACGTTCTGCCGCCTCGGGGACAGGCCAAAGGTGCTGGCGACAAGGAAATTATCAGAGGGGATTCTGCGGCCTTATTATATATACAATATAATCCACATATCAGTGACACAGGGAGGACCGTACATAGTGTAGAGCACGCTTAAAGGGGTAGTTCATCACATTTTTTTTCTTTTAAATTAACTGGTGTCAGAAAGTGCTGGAGATTTTTAATTCAGCTGCTGCATGTCCTGCAGGAAGTGGTGTATTCTTTCCAGTCTGGAGAGCAGGAGAGGTTTTCTATGGGGATTTGCTGCTGCTCTAGACAGTTCCTGACATGGACAGAGGTGGTAGCAGAGAGCACTGTGTCAGACTGGAAAGAATACACCCCTTCCTGCAGGACATACAGTAGCTGATAAGTGCTGGAAGACTTGTAATTTACTTCTATTAGAAAAAAATCTCCAACCTCTGACACCAGTTGATTTGAAAGAGAAAAATATTGGGTGAACAACCCCTTTAACCAACCTGGATCTATTGCAAAACTACAACTCCTATCATTGCATAACAGCCATTGGCTGTATAACAGTTGCCTTTCGCTCTATGGAAGTGTTTTCCAACCCCAACCTGTAGCTCTCCAGCTTCAACTGACATTATGTTCTAAAATCTGTCTGCTCTACAATGGCGGCCTGCTGCCTTCTGCTTCATAGTCTTGTCTTCCTCCATGTATCCCCTTAGCTGTTGCTAAACTACAATTCCCGCCATGAACCAAAGACAGTCTTTGGCTCTGTAGTGTTGTATCGAGCTTTTACCTCAATGGCAGTATTGGAGAATACTGTGGCTCCCCAGCTCTTGCAAAACTACAACTCCCATCATTATCTGAAAGCCATCTGCTGTATAGTGGTGGCAGCCAATCTGCAGCAACATCCCCAATTACAGATGATGGACGCTCTGCACAATATTCACACGCTCTTTAGTAGTTTCACCTGCTTTCTCCTATAAAGAGCACCATACCTGCCCACGGGTTGTATCCAGCAGCGCAGCTCAGTGCCACTGCAGAGAATGTAGCTAAGCTGCAATACCACACACAACCTGTGGACATGTGTGGCACCGTTTTGTGAAGATGCTGCCATGGTTTCCTAACACTGGACCACAGCTTTAGGACATGCAGACCGGGTTACCTTTAAGGGTCAGTAAGGGGGTCATTCACATGCTTCATGATTTACGGACCCTATGGAGGGCAAAGCTGTACAGGGGAACAACAGACCTCCTGGCATCATGTATCAATAGTACTGTACCTCTACATGATATGTTACATAAGCTCTTCTCTCCCAGGACTAGGCATGAAGCTGCTAATGACATTAAACCCAACAATCCCAAACATCCCTGTACGTCTCTTCCAGCAATCTTTCTCCCTGCTCTCCTCTTCCTTTGCATCTTAGCAAACTGAGGTCGGTTTAAAGAGGCACTCTAACATCAGGTTAAAATAAAAATAAAAAAAGCAGCAGAAACATATAGCCTTGCTTAGTTCCTATTACACAGACAGTCAGGTTGCTCATTCTCCATCCGCTCTTCTGTCTGTGGCACTGGTCAGCACAAGGCAGCATGCTGTAAACCTTTTCTCTAAATGTCCCAATAAAGATACCTGGCCTAGCCTCCTGTGACATCAGCAGATGATGCGTTGTCTCAGAGGAGAGGGAAGAGCTGGGGAGCTGGAGACAACACCACGCTCTGAATGAAAGATCTACAAAACTTCCTGTCAGGCGTGAGTCATGTGATAACATGCTGGAGCCAGTACTATTAGTGACAACATTAGATTTAGTAAGTTACATATCTTAGAAAATCCTATTTTGATAAGACCTTTTCCTAATACTGGAATACCCCTTCAAAGAGAACCTTTCATCTTGGCACCCGGGGCAGAACCCACCTGCCCCCTGATAGAGCCCCCAATACGTACCCCTTCCTGACAATTTCGCCTCAAAGAAATCGCCGCCTGCAAGCTCAATATGCAAATGAAAAGAGATAAGTCTGATGTCCATAGTAATTTCCTATGGATATAAGACTCATCTCTTCTCATTTGCACATTGAGCGCACAGACAAGCTGGTGGTGATTTCTCCATTGTGGGACTGGCAAGAGGTGGTAAGTATTAGGGGTTCTATCAGGGGTCGGGTGGGTTCTGCCACGGATACCAGGTTCCCTTTAAACTGGGCAGGAAAAATCCTTCTCCACAATGGAACGTTAGGAAACAAGAATGAGAAGGATTGGAGGATGATTAAAAGAGGCTCCTCCAGCTCTCCTATCCATGGATGGTGGAATGAACCGGCAACGTGATGACGGCCCCCTCCCTCTATGAACTATCCCACTATTAAAGGATTAGAAACTTATCACAAGAATAATGTGTCCTGAAAAATGTATTTATGTTTTGGACCCCAGCGTGGAGTAAGTCGGACAGAAACTGAACGTGCGGAGTAATCTCTGGGAAGTGTCACGGCCTCATTTCTGTTTCTACAAGCAGATCTTACGAGGTTGAGCGGTTCGAGGCTGCAGCTATTGTAAACAAGGGTGAACCCGGCTCTGAGGACAAGGCATCCAGAGAAGTGTCCCATCTTGATCTATCCTTGCTTTCTCTATAGAATATACAAGTACGCGTTCTGAAAACACACAGAGAAGCCTGGAATTCGGCTGTTAGCTCGGATAATAATAACCGTCTGCTGGTGACTCAGACTCTTCGCTCCAAATTTACATTCCAACTCGTGCTAAGAGATTTTAAGTTAAACAATTTTATATAAAAATGCAATAAACAACATTTATATTACCAACGGCATTTGTTTCCACTGGGCCCTGTGCTAAACATTTCACAATATTCCTCTTGTGTTCGGAGGACAGCTCCAAAAGAAGTAAATGTCTCGGCTCTCACGAAACTTAGATTAAACCCAGAGATCCATCCCGCAGCCCCGGGGCCGAATCTCAGACACGGCCTACACGTACCGCTATCTGCAGGAGGCTCCGATGAGAGGACAGACTACTGCTTATATAAACTGTACATTAACGCTACTTCACCTCATCAACGTCAACGCAAGTTAAAGGGTACCATCTTGCTGGAACTCCATCCCATGAGTCTGGTCAACTGGTCTGGTCTGGACGATTATAAAAAGTACTACATTATATTACAGATGGTGGAGGAACGGAACTAAAGAGGAGGCCATTTCAGACCTCTTGGTTTTACGCTGCTGTACCCTCTCATTCCAAGCCAAGATGGTCCATTGTCATCTCACGTTTACAGTCTTGCAGAAGGCAAGTTCCTGAGAAAGTCTCTCGTTCTTTGTTACTTATATTGGTGGCCAGAGGAGGGGAAACCTGAGTAGGGTCCCCTTATTTTTGTGACCCCTAATGTCATATGTCTTTGGCTAGTTGCCTAGTCTATCATAGCCAAATGTCTCAACCAGACTATATTATCTTTTAAGTCAGGTCATTATACCCAATCATTTTTATCCCTGCAAGGTATTCCTCCAAAAGAGCCAAGCATGCATTGTACACATTTATAGAAAGTGCAGAATAGACCATCAATATTAGACTGGAGGGGGTCAGTCTCCCGGCACCCAAAATGATCAGCTGATGTAGTAGGATATGGCACTCGTGTAAGCATTGTAGCCTCTTAAAGTGTTTAGCTTCACAATTACTGTATGGTAAGTAATGGTGATACAACGTACGGCGGCATTGTTCCATTGATTTGTAAACCTTGCACTGCCGCTAATTGGACAAAAAGTGCCTGAAGGCATTTCTTCATTCGAGTCATTCCAAGCCAAGATGGTCTGATGCCATCTTATGTTATCCAAGAACTTCCCATCTGCAAGAGTTGCAAAGTTCCTCATTCCCTTGCTACTTGTACCATTGGGTCAGTGGAGGGGAAACCTGAGCAGGGTCCTTTTACATTTTTGACCCATAGGTTTATATGCCTTTGGCTAGTTCCACCCAAGCACCTACAGTATATCACGGTCAAAGTACTGGCAGCGGACAAAATGACCACTAGAAGAGCCAGAGAAGCATCCGCATCCCAATTCAGCATAAATAGATCATCTGGACGGTACTGCAGTACCAGCCAGGATGATCTTCATTGACACAGAGTGTTCATTGAAACCGATGTTTCACGTAGTGTGGACCTAACCTATAGCTGTATCCATGTTTTTCAGGACTCCCTAGGGCATCCAACTTCTCCACCCACCGGTAATTAAACAGGACATAAGTTTTACAGGCCTGGATAACCCCTTCACTATTGTCTATGGCAGCTGTAGAGTGTGACTACCCGTGATCGGTCCTAACAATGCTGCTGGAGGGATATTTGCTTAACATAACGTGAGAGATGGGTAACGTAGAGGCATAAAATATAGTGAGACAGAGAACACTCCACTGAAACATTCATAAATTTCTCATCCCGTCAGATTGCTTTATGTTTGTTGTCCTTGGATAAAACAGCAGATGAGCCGAGATCTCTGACCTGGAAAAACGTATGAGCAGATGTGTTGTCGTATCGCACAACATTGTAAACAGACAACTCTCCCTGGAAGACATTGTGGTGTTGGTGGAAATTAGGCTGCCGGGGTTAAGTGGCCACATCAGATTTCTGTTGGTTTATCCCAATGATAATCTCATCTTTGTAGTCATGTTGGCCTGACTGTTCCCCAATGTCTCCGGCCGTAGGAGACACTGGAGACATAGTAGTTGGGTTTTATCCCATCCTGTACTGTATTCTGCACTGTAGCACTATAGAAAAACATTGGGCCGTTTGTCTATAGCACATCCTAACTTACACCCTGAGGCTGGGTTCACACACTGTATACTTCAGGCAGTATTTGGTCCTCAAGTCAGGTCCTCATAGCAACCAAAACCAGGAGTGGATTGAAAACACAGAAAGGCTCTGTTCACACAATGTTGAAATTGAGTGGATGGCCGTCATATAACGGTAAATAACTGCCATTATTTCAATATAACAGCCGTTGTTTTAAAATAACAGCAAAAATTTGCCATTAAATGACGGCCATCCACTCAATTACAACATTATGTGAACATAGCCTTTCTGTGTTTTCAATCCACTCCTGGTTTTGGTTGCTATACAGCCTCACAAATACAGCCTCAAATATACATAGTGTGAACCCAGCCTAAAGCTGCTGAAAATCCTCACTGCTTGGTCCACTTTGTCTCCACTCATCTTTCCCACCCCACCCCCACCCCCCTTCTGAGACCAGTCACATGATCTGTCTGTTCCGCTGCCAATAGATAATAGACCAATCAGTGAGCACCTGGCCAAGGGGCGGGAAACAACAGAACAGTAACAGCCTCCTGAGCAGTACAGGAGAAAGGAAACACAGTTATTTCAGCTCTCTCTCTCTTTCTAATCTATTTATGTAGATGGATAGATAGATATTTTGGTTACAATGTAAAGCAGAAGCATATTGAGTCAACAATGGGCAGAAACTACAAGATGAAGAGGATACTTGACAGTTGGCTCTCAGGTGCAATGCATGCTGGGAAATGTAGCTTCCCATGCGATGCTATCTTGGCTATAGACTGGCTATTACAAAAACTTGTAACTTGGGAATGGCAGCAGCTAGAAAGATGGGAGACAGTTCAAAATACTTAGGGGTGCTTAGGGTGACTAAAACCAGCTAGATTTGGAATTATTTCAGTTTTTAGCTCTTGGGTGGAATACCACTTTAAGATAATCCGTTGTCCATAGAATAGGTGATAGGCATGTGATTAGGGTCTGCCCTTTTTGTATTTCCATTCTTAGTATCTTAGGATAGATATATCTTTATATATCACATTACAGGCATTATAGATATTGTCCCTATGAAAATCAGGGGTCCGTCTCTATAATCGGCCGACAACGTAATATCTAGTTTGACCTGTGGTGGTGCTGCTGAGAAATAAAACACTTTCTGCCAGATTCCTCTGCAGATTGTGGATTATAGGATGTCCCAGCGATCTGCTGCAATCACTGGAAGACCCTGACAAAACGTGGGAAAAACATTCTATGGACTGATAGTACGTAAAAAGGTACATTTTCTTGAGGAGATGAAAAATTATACAACCAGAAAGATATCTTGAGGCTCCCAAGATATCTCCAAATCTTCAAAATCAAAATATATAGAGGTTATAACCTACCTCCATCATCCTGAGGTATATACAGGCTATAACCTACAGTACCTCCATCTGCCCAGGATATATACAGGTTATAACCTACCTCCATCAGCCCGGGATATATTCAGGTTATAACCTACCTCCATCTGCCCAGGATATATACAGGTTATAACCTACCTCCATCAGCCCAGGGTATATACAGGATATAAACTACCTCCATCACCCTGGGATATATACAGGTTATAAGCTACCTCCATCACCCCAGGGTATATACAGGATATAAACTACCTCCATCACCCCGGGGTATATACAGGATATAACCTACCTCCATCACCCCGGGGTATATACAGGATATAACCTACCTCCATCACCCTGGGGTATATACAGGCTATAACCTACCTCCATCAGCCCGGGATATATACACAGGTTATAACCTACCTCCATCACCCCGATGTATATACAGGATATAACCTACCTCCATCACTCTGGGGTATATACAGGTTATAACCTACCTCCATCACCCCGGGGTATATACGCAGGTTATAACCTACCTCCATCATCCCAGGGTATATACAGGCATCAGCCTGGCGTATATACATGTTGGACTCTCCTGATTTTCCACAGAATATTGCTCATATACAGGGAGATTGTGGCTTTGTGTGATGTGATTGTTCAATGAAATGAATAATTGAGGAGATGATGGTATCAGTGTACTCAGCTGCCAGCCGCTGCCAAAACTCGTAAGGGACGAGCACTTCACCCCCCACCATGATGGAGGCGCAGGAGTAATACAAGACCGCTCTCATTGTGTGTGATCTATACATCCTGACCACGAGTACTGAATGTATTGATGTATCCGTGTGTCACACATATTACTACTTCACCATCTAACATATATATATACTGTATATACACATACACACACAGAGATAGATAGATAGATATACTAGAAAATGTACCCGAAGCTGCACGGGTATAAAGTGTCAGTGTGTTAATTTGATTTATTCTAAGGTGCCCAGGAGGCCAATCTATGTCCTTTTTTTTTTTTTGTTTAAGGGAAAATTGCCAGTAGCCCTATATGCCTCTATATACCCGACAGTTCTGCACTGTTTATGTAAATTGTAGCTTATGCACATTAAAAATAAACTAAAAACTTCAAACATCCGTCCTGTATACCTGTAGTGTATAGTTGGGGTGGGGGACTGTATACCTGTAGCGTATAGTTGAGGGGGTCCTGTATACCTGTAGTGTGTAGTTGGGGGGGCTGTATACCTGTAGTGTATAGTTGAGGGGGTCGGTGTTATCCAGTCACAGTGTGGCGGTATTGGTCAGGTCTGGTATAGCGCTGTTATCCAGTCACAGTATGGCGGTATTGGTCAGGTCTGGTATGGCAGTGTCATCCAGTCACAGTATGGCAGTATTGGTCAGGTCTGGTATGGCGGTGTTATCCAGTCACGGTATGGCCATATTGGTCAGGTCTGGTATGGCGGTGTTATCCAGTCACAGTGTGGCGGTATTGGTCAGGTCTGGTATGGCGGTATTGGTCAGGTCTGGTATGGCAGTGTCACCCAGTCACAGTATGGCGGTATTGGTCAGGTCTGGTATGGCGGTGTTATCCAGTCACAGTATGGCGGTATTGGTCAGGTCTGGTGTGGTGGTGTTATCCAGTCACAGTATGGCGGTATTGGTCAGGTCTGGTGGTGTTATCCAGTCACAGTATGGCAGTATTGGTCAGGTCTGGTATGGCGATGTTATCCAGTCACAGTGTGGTGGTATTGGCCAGGTCTGGTATAGCGGTGTTATCCAGTCACAGTATGGCGGTATTGGTCAGGTCTGGTATGGCGGTGTTATCCAGTCACAGTGTGGTGGTATTGGTCAGGTCTGGTATAGCGGTGTTATCCAGTTACAGTATGGTGGTATTGGTCAGGTCTGGTATGGCGGTGTTATCCAGTCACAGTGTGGCGGTATTGGTCAGGTCTGATATGGTGGTGTTAAAAGGGGGTCTACCAGTTATTACTGTGGATGTTGTGAGGCAGCTTCCCTAGCAACCACAGCTCACTGTGAAAATGAAAGCAGTAATCCTATTGGTTGCTAAGGCTCCAACTGCCCTGTCTGCTGCAGCTAATTATATCACCTGTGTGTGCAGTGAGGTTTTCCCAGTCATCTCTATGGGGCGCTCTTCCCCCTCCCCCTCCCCTCCTGTACATCTGACGGGGACGGACTTTCGCTCTAACCTGCCCAGGTACCCAATGTA